>NC_086113.1:5797058-6117996 GCF_963921235.1 Mobula hypostoma | reverse complement strand
ACAGAAATGATGCATTCATTGTATGTTTTGATGTACATATGACAAATAAAGCTAATCTTTATCAGAAAATTTAAAAAAAACAGCATATTTTGCACCAAATACCATGCATCATACCTTAAATAACCTCATCCATGAAATCACAAGAATGGCAAGAACTATACTTCTAATAAGCTATTGTTTAAATCATATTCTTACATTTTCTACATTGTAAAAATTATTGTGAAATAAAGAGATTAAAACATAGCATCTGTATATGTGGTCTTGGGGTGTGCAAGCAACTCACAGATCTGGCAAGAATATAACGCTGTAAATTTGGGAACCCCTGATCTGCAAGGTTCTCTTTCTCCATTGCTCAACTTTGACTCCTTGCGCATAGATAATGAAAATAGATCAATTAGTTTCATCAAGATAGAAAACTTTTGAAGGTATATAATGTAAACAAAATATTGAGTGATCTCTGAATCTCGGTAGATGGGATTAATTCACAATGATACATTTTAGTTGCTATAGAAAAATACAGAGGAGGCTATGCCAGTTGAAGTAGAGCTGCTCAGCCCAATCCCCCTTACAGACATCTGTACAAACCTCTACAATTACACCCTTTAGACACTTCATATATATTGTGAGGATTTCTGCCTTCACACTCTCTCAGGCAGTCAGGCCTTGCCGGCCCAGCAACCTACCTCTTTAACTCCAGCATAATGACAGGACAATTTACAATGACCAATTAACCTACTAACTGGTATGTCTTTGGACTGTGGGAGGAAACCGGAGCACCTGAAAGAAGGGAAGAGTGTACAAACTTTCTTACAGAGGACGCCGGAATTGAAGTCCAAACTCCGACACTCCAGGCTATAGTAACATCGCGCTAGCCGCTATGCTACTGTGGCACCCAAAAGTCCTTCCTATTATTTCTTTGTAGGATCCTCCGATAAATACATCTCTCTCGTCTCTCTTTGGCTTCTGTTCCAAAAGTATCCAATCTTTACTTTCGAGCTAAACTCTCCACTATTGGAAACATCTTCATAAATAACTGCATTCTTTGAGGTCTGGATTTCCAGCATCTTGTTTATTCTTTGTAGAAATCTTTCTTTCAACATGGTGACCAGAGCTACCAGTTCGTCAGCAGTGACATAATGAATGTTCAAATGGTTCCATTTATTATCAGAGAATGTATACAATATACATCCTGAAATACTGGATCTTCACAGACATCCACAAAAAACAGAACCCCCATAAGAATAAATGACAGAAAAATGTTAGGACTCCAAAGCCCCCTCTTCCCCTCCCCTGCACAATCAGCAGCAAAGTATCACCCTCCCCCCTCCTCCCACACATTTCAGCAAAAAGATGTCAGTGTAGTAAAGCACCCAAAGAGAGACCATGATCTGCAGTAACAAAAACTATTGTTTACTAGACTGGCCTATATGCCACAGTCAGTCAATCTCTCTCTCCCCCTCTCCCCCAATGGACAGAGAGGTGTCATTCGTTTCGCAGTGAAAGGGGAAACTAACAGTCGCTGTTAATGTGTTACAGGCTGCCATGTTGCTTGTTACTGCGAGATTCTCTGACTTGAGAATTGGCATACAATTACAACTTAAGCCACCTTGTGCTTGTTCTAAGTTCAAAGTAAATTCATTATCAAAATACATGTATGTCACCATATACTACTCTTGAGATTCATTTTCTTGCAGGCATTCGCAATAGAACAAAGATATAGAATCGAATCAGTGAAAACCACATACATGATGGGCAAACAGCCAAATGAAGAGAAGACAATAAACTGTGCCAGTACAGTAATAAATATATAAACAATAAATGAGATGAGGACTCCTTGACAGTGAGTGGGAACATTTTCATATTGGTGCAAGTGAAGTTATCCCCCTTTAGTTTAAGAGCCTGAAGATTGAAGGGTAATAATTGTTCCTGAACCCGGTGGTTTGGGTTTTGAGGTATTCTGTATCTTGGCTTATGAAAGAGCACATCCTGTATCTTGGCTTGCCTACCTGTCTTCATGATTTAAAAAAAAATTGTGCACAAGTACAGGGTGGTCCCTCTACTTTGTTTCTTGATATCCTCCTCATTCTAGGGCCAACATAGAACGTCCTCAATGTTAAATAACCACACAAGCAGCAGCAACAACAAAAGAACAAAATAAGACAACAGCAATGAAACAAGCCCCTTTGCCACCCTCCCACCTCCTCTCTCAAACATCAGACCTTCAACCCCTGATTAGGCTGGCTCCGGGCCTCTGGTCTTTGGGTCTGGACTCTCAAACATCAGGTCTCCAACCCCAAGCCCCTGGCCCAGACTTGTAGATTCGCCCTTTGGGCTTTCTACCTCTGGACTTGTTGACTTTGGTCTTCAACCTTAGGGCTTTTCTAATCTGTTTACATAGATTTTGGAAGGTAACCAAAAGCAGGAAACTGCTAGAACTCTCATACCTCCTTGCAAGGGTCAAAACAATGCAGTCCTTCAATTTTAAATCTTTACTGGCCTGGTGTTTTCCTTTCTATTAAAGGTTCTTTGTGAATATCGGTTGTTTAGTGGTATAATTTGCATATTCTCTGTAGTATTGTAGCAAATAATATTGCTACAGTATCAGGGAGGAGGCAATGTAGCATCCTTGCCAGGACCACCAGACTCAAAAAACGTTTACTTTCCCCCAAGCAGTAAGGCTGATCAACACTTCCACCCACTAACCCACCCCTCCACACCCCCAACCACCGCTATTCTATCATTTCCTGTCAGAGTCACTCCACGTACAGGCATTCCTGTGCCTAGCATTAGGCATATTCAATCAATCTATGTATACACAGTACACATGTACACTAGTTTATATATTTATATTTATTGTGCTTTGTATTTTATGCTGTTCTTTTTTGGGCTGTATTGGATCTGGAGTAACAATTCTTTTGTTCTGCTTTATATTTGTGTATTGGAAATGACATTAAACAATCTTTTATCTTGAGAGAATATGGTCATACATCTGTATACTGAAAGAAATATGAATTTATTGCATTTTTCTTGAAAGAATATGGAGATAACCTATTATTGATGCATTGGTACCTCAGTTAGCATTGGTGTTGTGTACATGGCAACTTGAATGTTCATTGAATCGGCTCTACAACTGTGTCCTCACTGGCTCGGTGAATGTACGTAAAATTACTGTGTTCAACAAGGTGTCTGATGCACTACTGAGATCGCGGGTTTTGATTTTTTTTGGGCCAAGAATGCAGTGGAAAGTAGAGAGCTCTGGAGATCACTAATCTGGTACCACTGTCTCTGCGTCTTGTTTGTTTGCTTCGCTGAGTGCATCTACTTCCTTAGAAGATTGCAAAGATTTGGCCCAATATCCAAAACGCTGGCAAACTACTGTAGATGTGTGGTGGAGAATATATATCCAGGTGTGGAAACGCCAATGGCCTTGTACAGAGGAGCCTATAAAAGTAGTGGAGACTTTCTAAGAAATGCTACATTTACAACGTTTTAAGTGGACTAATAAAGCAGATATTTATTCTTTGAAGTAGTATTCGCTTGTCACTTATCAGCTTTCATGACTTTAATATTAGCCTATACATTCAAAGTTCAAGGTAAAATTATCATCATAGTATATGTATCACTATGTACTGCCCGGAGATTCATTTTCTTGGCGGACATACACAGTAAATCCAAGAAATGCAATAAAATCAGTGAAAGACTGTACCCAGCAGGGCAGAGAAACAATCAATGTGCGAATGACAACAAACTGTGCAAATGTAAAAGAGAAACAATATAATAATAAGAAATAAATTTCAAGAACATGAGATGAAGAGTCCTTGAAAATGACTCCATAGGTTGTGGGAGCAGTTCAGTGATGGGGCAAGTGAAGTTATCCACTCTTGTTTACGAGCCTGATTGTTGAGGGGTAATAGCTGTTCCTTAACCTGGTGGCGTGGGTCCTGAGGCTCCTGTACCACCTTCTTGAAGGCTGCAGCAAGAAGAGAGCATGGTCTGGATGGCGGGGGTCCCGATGATGGATACTGCTTTCCTCTGATAGTGTTCCATGTAGATGTGCTCAATTTACCCATAATAGACTGGGCTGTATCCACTACTTTTTGTCGGCTTTTCCATACAAGGGTGTTGGTGTTTCCATACCAGGATATATATTCTCCACCATATATCTGTGGAAGTTTGTCAAAGTTTTAGATGTCATGCTGAATCTTCACAACTTTTAAGGAAGCAGAGGCACTCATTCATTCATTCATCTTCACATTTGAGTTTGCTCTTGTTTCCTATCTGTTTAACAGCAAACTGATTCCTTGCATGCCTCTAGAGCACCATCAAGTGGCTGAATATCTTGGGCTTATCTCCTGGATCAATTTATTCACCTGGATCAACTTATTCACCCAAGTAATACCATAGGAATACAGCTAAAGAAGTTAAAATTCCCGGAATAATGCAGCGAGGACACGAGCATCTTCAGTTCATTGGCTAGCAAACACCCATTTACACCGATTCTTTTCTAATCTCCACTTTCCTTGCAAATTCCTCCAGATTCAACAACTTGCCTACACAGCTGAAGTAATTTGGAATGTAAATTCATACATCCTTGAGATGTGGGAGACCATAAAACATAGGAGCAGAATTAGGCCACTCAGTCCATCAAATCTGCTCTTCCATAACATGGAACATAGAATAGTACAGCACAGTACAGGCCCTTCGGCTCACAATGTTGTGCCGACCCTTAATCCCTGCCTCCCATATAACCCCCCACCTTAAGTTCCCCCATATACCTGTCTAGTAGTCTCTTAAATTTCACTAGTATATCTGCCTTCACCACTGACTCAGGCAGTGCATTCCACACACCAACCACTCTCATCATAGCTGATTTATTTCCCACTCAACCCCACTCTCCTGCTTTCTCCCTGTAACCTTTGACACCTTTACTAACCAAGAGTGTATCAACTGCTTTAAATATAACCAATGATTTGGCCTCCACAACCGTGTGTGGCAATTAATTCCATAGATTCACCACTCTCTGGCTACAGAAATTCCTTCTCATCTCTGATGTCTTTGTATTCTGAGGCTGTGCCCTCTGGACCTTGAGTCTCCAACTAATGGAAACATCCTCTGAAAGTCTACTCTATCTAGGTCTTTCAATATTTGGTAGGTTTCAATGAGATCTCGTCCTTATTCTTCTAAACTCCAGTGAATATTTATGCCTTGAGTCGTCAACTGCTCCTCACACATGAACCCACTCATTCCCGGATTATTCTCAGGAATCTCCTCCTTCTCCAGGTGGGAAGCTGGAGCATCTGGAGAAAACCCATGCAGTGAAACAGAGAATGTACAAGCTCTACACTAACGTCATCAGAGGTTGGGATTTAAACTGGGTTACTGGAACTATGCACTAGTTTCACCACATTGCAGTTAGTTATTTGGCAGATACTGTGAACTTTATGTGTGAGACTATTCTATGCATTGCTCAATCTTCGTGTAAAATTTCATGGCAGCTTAGAAAGTATAGCTTTCTTTTCATTGCACTGGACTGTCACAAGGTTTCTGTAAATTATTCTCAAGAGATTAGGTTGCCCCATTAATATGTCTCTTTTGCCATTAAAAATACTTTGTGGCACTCCTTTCCAGGCCAGAAATTTTTTTTCGTATCTTAAAATTTTTAACACTAGGGTCATTCATAGAACGCTAGCCTATTACCTGTTGCATGTTCAAAAATATCGTACTGAATCTTAGTCCTATTGATATAGGTGAGTTTCCCCATGGTGAAGTCATTTGAGGCCACCTTTAAGAATATTCATCCCAATTATGTAATAACTTTTTAAAAAATATTTGTCATGGCTTTACACAATGACTGGGGTTCTAAGCAGTTACAAAGTAAAGGCTCAAAGCATGGGCTAATTAATCAGAATTCGAGGAACTGTTTGATGCATCTTTGAGTGTGTTTTATTCCTGAGCTTCCTGTACCATTTTTTTTAACCACATAAACTTGTCTACCATTATTCACTGCTGTTGTCTTGAGCTTTCGAGCTTATGCAGTTTCTTTCCATAGCCTGTGTTGTTACTGACGAGTCCATTTCTACCCATTTCCTTTTATCCTTTATGACCCAATTCCCTGGCTCTTTACAACACCATTTCCTTCTGGATCTTCCCAAGGGTGATGTTTGGCCATGTCACTTTCAGAATACTGAGTTTATTTGCCCTTTGTACAATTTGGCAATTGTACCCTTACCTCTACCTTTTGATTATTCAGAGATTTTCTTGAGTACAATTCTAGTCATTCTATATCAAAACAAGAGATTTTGCATATGTTAGAAGTCTTGAGCAACACTCAAAATGCTGGAGGAACGCAGCAGGTCAGGCAGCACCGATGAAGAGGAAAACAGTTTGTGTTTCAGGCTGAGGCCCTTCATCAGGGCTTCTGAAGGGTTTCACCCCAAAAAGTCAACTGTTTATTTTTCTTCATCTGTAGTTTTCATTATTGCTGTTCATTGAGGGATATAGAACTAAAGAATTCAAATGTATAACTGGTTGAGTTATCTATCACCAATTGGGTTGATCAATTTATATTTATCAGACCTTGATCTTCGCAAAAACTACTCAACAGCAATTTGCTTTTACATATTTAATGTAGGAAAAAGTGCTAAGTGAATGTTCTGCAGAGTTTGACAAGGTTAGATAGAGGGAAGAGTCCGAGTAGGCTTTAAAGATTAGCTTTATTTGTCACATGTACGTTGAAGCTACACTGAAGTGTGATGCTTGCATCAACGACCAACACTGTTTAAAGGTTGTGCTGCCAACATAGCATGCCCACACTAGCCCTAATCTATACATCTTTTGCAATGAACCCGAGCTCAGGAGGAAACCCACAGGTCACAGGGAGAAAGTACAGACTCCTTGGAGACAGTGATAGGAATTGAACCCACATCACTGGAACTGTAAAGCATTACGCTAACCACTACGGTACCATGTCACCCTAATGTCGTTGAACAGCAAATGCATTTTGTTATGTCACTCTAATTGGAGATGGCCAATGACTGCTGCTCTTGTAGCATGGATCTTGCTTGCCAGCATGTTGCCCAATTGTATTGCATGGTTTATATGCAGAGGAATTTTGAATAAAGTTCAAAATAAATTTATCATCAAAGTAAGTATATGTCACCATATATTTCATTTTCTTTACAGGCATTTATCGGAAAATAAAGAAATAGAGTAGAATTTCTGAAAAAAACTATACATAAACAAATATTGACAAACAACCAAAGTGCAAAGGAAGACAGATTTTGCAAATTAAAAAGAAGTAAATATATAATACTGAGAACATGAATTGTAGAGCTATAGAAAGTTAGTCGACAGATTGTGGAATCAGGGGGTAAGTGAAATTATCCCTTCTGGTTCAGAAGCCTGATGATTGAAGATTAATAATTGTTACTGAACCTGGTGATGAGGGACCTAAGGCTTTGTACCTCCTAGTAGTGAGAAGAGAGCATGGCCTGGATGGTTTGGGTCTTTGATGATGGTTGCTGCTTCCTTGTAGATGTACTTGTAGATGGGTTGGTTTTGTCTGTGATGGACTGGGGTGTATCCGTCTGTGGACTTCACCATCCATAGGCACTAGTGTTTCCATACCAGGCTGTGATGAAACCAGATAGGATACTCTCCATTGTCCATCTATAAAGTTTATGAAAGTTTTAGATGACTTGCTGAATCTACGCAAACTTAGAAGTGCAAGTAGAGTTGCATTGCAATTAAAAATGACACCTCCATATCTGACTTTGTAATGGAGGGATGGTTAATGAAGCAGTTGACTTTGGTTGACTTTTGCCCCCTTTTATCTCCCCCCACCCCCTAAACTGTCCTAAGAAACACTTGCAGTGACACCCTAGGTCTAGATTGATTGACTTCTAAAAATCTATGGCCATTTTCCTCTTTGCATAGGTGATTTCAACCATGTTTTGCCATGTTGCTACATTTTGGCAGACGGACATTGTGTCACTTGTGGAATTTGTTCTTTGGTCAATATTTTGACCAAGATTGTGGGATTGTGGTCTGGATGTGTATGATGCTGGCAAAATTTAAGATTGGCATTTGGGGGGAGAAATAAGAGAGATTTACAAAGAATGAGTGGTGAGAAATTGTTTTGTCTAATTTAAGTAAGCAAAAGCGGAATGAAGCAAGCAGTTTTGTGAAATATTTGGCTGGGATTTGAAAGGACCTCGTAAAATACAGATGCAGTTGTGGCCTTTGTTAGGGGAAATGTATACATACGTTCAATGTTGATAACTTGTGACTGTTTATGGAAAATGTGTGTATGTGGGAGTGGAGGATGTGATTAAAAGGATTGCTCTTCAAAAAAAAACTTGGTCTTTCTTCTGTGCCACTTCTCTCGCTGCCTCAATTCTAAATGCATTCACTACATATGTGTGCTGTGTACACAATCTACAGAAGATCTTGAATTCTGGGAAGTGTAGGAATGAATAAAAGGAATTTTTATTTACTTAGTATTATTGGCTCTTTATTATGCAGATCAGCTTACAAACACTTTTTATACTTAATTTGTGGAACCATGTAATTGTTTTGTTTTAATCCAACTTGCTTGTTTTTATGGTTATGTAAAATATATTGTCTTTTATTAAATTGCGGATAAATTTATCTTGGTAAGGTTATGTTGAAGCCTTTTATTTTGACAGATCATTCTAGCAATAACTTGATCCAGATCCTTTTTTGGTATTCAGCAGTGATGGAATTGGAAATATGTATTGCAGTTGAAATGTCTTGTCTGTTACACAGTCTCTGGCAGTTGCTGCCTTAAAAAAGATTAAATATTCATGATGTAATACGTTGGGCTGTCGTAAAGAACATGTGCCATAGTGCCGAGGATTGAACCAGGGCAACAAATAGGTAAATTGGCTGTTTTGAATTCAAATGTTATGTTATTTTAAAAACAAGCATTAAGGTTTGCAATCCTGAAGAGAACCCTGAATATGTATCTATTACAAAATTTATCTTTCTTCTACCAGCTAAGACATGCTTAAATTCCACCTGACTTTTACTTTGTCAGCAGATAAGTGGCACTTGACTTCAAAAGTTGGGTTCCATTTGACCTGCTCTGTCTTCACTTGTCTTTAGAAGTTTCCATAATTGTTGTTTTTTGAAATGATGGATTGCTCACAATTGACGTGCTATTTTTAGAGTGAGAATCTACTGCTCATTAACTTAATTTTAGCCACTGACATCTTATTTACTAGTCACAGTAGAAACAAAATAATCATTAAAAAAAGTCTGCTGATTGTAAACATGTACTGGAATAGCTAAAAATTAAGAACTTTAGTGTGTGACCTTGTGATGTAATTTTTTTTAATGCTTTTTAAGCAATAGAATAATTATTGCTTATTGTTCAATAAAGCTTTAGGGATTAGTTCTTTATAAATATACACATACTAAATGTATCCAGCAACTTAAGTATTGCTAGATATTGGAATGGCATGGTAGCATAGTGATTAGCACAAAGCCTTACAGTACAAGTGGCCTGGGTTCAGTTCCCACTGTTGCCTTTAAAGAGTTTGTATATACTCCCCATGACCTTGTGGGTGTTCCTGTTTCCTCCCACAGTCCAAGAATGTACCAGTTGGTAGGTTAAATGGTCATTGTAAATTGTTCTGTGATTGGGCTCTAATTAAACTGGGAGATTGCTGGGCTGCACGACTCAAAGGGCTGGAAGGGCCGACTGCGTGCAACATCTCAATAAATAAATATGGATAAACATATAAACTCAGTAGCCACTTTATCAAGTACACCAGTACACCTGCTCATTATTGCAAATATTTAGTCAGCCAATCATGTGGTAGCAGACATCCCACCCTGCAAAAACTCATTTCAGGGAGGTAGCACCATCAATTTGTGGGAGACTTCCAGGAGAGGTGGGATGTCTGCAATAGAGTAGCTCCTTAGCAGCTAGCCAGCTAGTTTAAATAACGTTAGCTATGCTAATGAACGAATGACACCTGTTAAACTCACCTCAACACGTCTTTTACAGTCTTAACCCACCATGGGCAATAGAAAAGTCACTGTTGCAAACAGTGCAGCGAGCAACACTGTCATTATTTTGACCCCTATTAGGCAGCGGTACACTTTAGTGTAGTCCGGGGTGACGTACGTTTTATACTTTTTTTGGAACACTCTGCCATGGTGCGCTCTTGCTCGCGCTGTCTCTCTCTCTTGTGGTCGCTCTTGCGCTGTCTCTTGCTTTCTCTCGCTCGCTCACTCTCAAAAAAATTGATTTCCGTGATATTGTATATAATCTGCGGGCATCAGGGAGCCACTATTAATATGCAGGAGACTCCTGGAATTTCCGGGAGAGGTGGGATGTCTGTGGTAGCAACTCAATTTAGGCAGACTGGTCAAGAGGTTCAGTTGTTCAGACCAAACATCAGAATGGGGAAGAAATGTGATATAAGTGACTTTGACCATGTTGGTGTGAATATCTCAAAAACTGCTTATTTCCTTGGATTTTCATACACAGCAGTCTCTAGAATTTACAGAAAATGGTGTAGAAAACCCCCCAAAAAATCCAGTGAGCAACAATTCTGTGGCAAAAAGGCCTTGTTAATGAGAGAGGTCAGAGGAGAATAGCCGTACTGGTTCATGCTGACAGGAAGGCAACAGTAATTCAAATAACCACGTATTACAACAGTGGTGTGCAGAAGAGCGCCTCTGAACCTTGAAGTATATGAGCTACAGCAGTAGAAGACCATACCGAGTTCTATACCTGTAGCAAAAAAATGGCCACTGACTGTAGATGTAGTTAGAAATGTGCTTAAATTGTTCATCTCATGCTCTTGATATTTATTGTTAATTTATTATTAATGTTTTTGCTTTTTGTATTTACAGAGTTTGTTGTCTTTGGCACACTGGTTGAACACCCAAGTTGCCGTGGTCTTTAAATGTTTTTATTAGAGTATTTATTCTATTATGTAGTTATTGAGTACGCCTGCAAGAAAATGAATCTTGAGATTGTATATGGTGACACATATGTACTTTGATTATAAATTTACTTTGAACTTAGGAATTTTTAGAAACCAAGTATTAGAGAACAGCAAAAGAAAACGACCTTGAAGAAAGCTGTTCATCAAGAACTAACAGTGTCTCTGCAATGATCTCCTATTTTTTGGTGTAAATTTTATTTTGATGAATGCCTTTTGTCATCATGGGCATCAAGCACCAGTGATGTACAGTAATTGAGAGGAGGGCCAGTAGGCAATACATAGAAACATAGAAACATAGAAAATAGGTGCAAGAGTAGGCCATTCGGCCCTTCGAGCCTGCACCGCAATTTATTATGATCATAGCTGATCATTCAACTCAGAACCCCGCCCCAGCCTTCCCTCCATACCCCCTGACCCCCGTAGCCACAAGGACCATATCTAACTCCCTCTTAAATATAGCCAATGAACTGGCCTCAACTGTTTCCTGTGGCAGAGAATTCCACAGATTCACCACTCTCTGTGTGAAGAAGTTTTTCCTAATCTCGGTCCTAAAAGGCTTCCCCTCTATCCTCAAACTGTGACCCCTCGTTCTGGACTTCCCCAACATTGGGAACAATCTTCTTGCATCTAGCCTGTCCAATCCCTTTAGGATCTTATACGTTTCAATCAGATCCCCCCTCAATCTTCTAAATTCCAACGACTACAAGCCCAGTTCATCCAGTCTTTCTTCATATGAAAGTCCTGCCATCCCAGGAATCAATCTGGTGAACCTTCTTTGTACTCCCTCTATGGCAAGGATGTCTTTCCTCAGATTAGGGGACCAAAACTGCACACAATACTCCAGGTGTGGTCTCACCAAGGCCTTGTACAACTGCAGTAGTACCTCCCTGCTCCTGTACTCGAATCCTCTCGCTATAAATGCCAGCATACCATTCGCCTTTTTCACCGCCTGCTGTACCTGCATGCCCACTTTCAATGACTGGTGTATAATGACACCCAGGTCTCGTTGCACCTCCCCTTTTCCTAATCGGCGACCATTCAGATAATAATCTGTTTTCCTATTTTTGCCACCAAAGTGGATAACTTCACATTTATCCACATTAAGTTGCATCTGCCATGAATTTGCCCACTCACCCAACCTATCCAAGTCACCCTGCATCCTCTTAGCATCCTCCTCACTGCTAACACTGCCACCCAGCTTCGTGTCATCCGCAAACTTGGAGATGCTGCATTTAATTCCCTCATCCAAGTCATTAATATACATTGTAAACAACTGGGGTCCTAGCACTGAACCTTGCGGTATCCCACTAGTCACCGCCTGCCATTCTGAAAAGGTCCCGTTTATTCTCACTCTTTGCTTCCTGTCTGCTAACCAATTCTCCACCCACACCAATACCTTACCCCCAATACCGTGTGCTTTAAGTTTGCACACTAATCTCCTGTGTGGGACCTTGTCAAAAGCCTTTTGAAAATCCAAATATACCACATCCACTGGTTCTCCCCTATCCACTGTACTAGTTACATCCTCAAAAAATTCTATGAGATTCGTCAGACATGATTTTCCTTTCACAAATCCATGTTGACTTTGTCCGATCATTTCACCGCTTTCCAAATGTGCTGTTATCAGGTCCTTGATAACTGACTCCAGCAGTTTCCCCACCACCGACGTTAGGCTAACCGGTCTATAATTCCCCGGTTTCTCTCTCCCTCCTTTTTTAAAAAGTGGAGTTACATTAGTCACCCTCCAATCCTCAGGAACTAGTCCAGAATCTAACGAGTTTTGAAAAATTATCACTAATGCATCCACTATTTCTTGGGCTACTTCCTTAAGCACTCTAGGATGCAGACCATCTGGCCCTGGGGATTTATCTGCCTTCAATCCCTTCAATTTACCTAACACCACTTCCCTACTAACATGTATTTCGCTCAGTTCCTCCATCTCACTGGACCCTCTGTCCCCTACTATTTCTGGAAGATTATTTATGTCCTCCTTAGTGAAGACAGAACCAAAGTAATTATTCAATTGGTCTGCCATGTCCTTGCTGCCCATAATCAATTCACCTGTTTCTGTCTGCAAGGGACCTATATTTGTCTTTGCCAGTCTTTTCCTTTTTACATATCTATAAAAGCTTTTACAGTCTGTTTTTATGTTCCCTGCCAGTTTTCTCTCATAATCTTTTTTCCCCTTCCTAATTAAGCCCTTTGTCCTCCTCTGCTGAACTCTGAATTTCTCCCAGTCCTCAGGTGAGCCACTTTCTCTGGCTAATTTGTATGCTTCTTCTTTGGAATTGATACTATCCCTAATTTCTCTTGTCAGCCACAGGTGCACTACCTTCCTTGATTTATTCTTTTGCCAAACTGGGATGAACAATTGTTGTAGTTCATCCATGCAACCTTTAAATGCTTGCCATTGCATATCCACCGTCAATCCTTTAAGTGTCATTTGCCAGTCTATCTTAGCTAATTCACGTCTCATACATTGAAAACAAGAAAAAGATCTCTCATCTTTACCAACTTTTACATCAGAAACGAGATTTTGGGCTACACATTTAAGATTTCAGTATCAGTAAATTAATTAAAAACAACAATTTTTGTTTAAAAAATCATGGAAGTTTAAAAATAATTATGGTGGCATTTATATTTTGTGTATAAAATGAGTTTATGTCATTTGATTTAAAAAGGTTACCTGTATTCATTAAGGTGTTGGTTTTAACAATGAGAAAATGTGCTTGTCGTTTTAGTGATTTTTAAAATGAATACTCTATCTGTAAGGACCTCCAAAGCATGCCCTAGGGAGGAGTGAGCTATTACTGGCAGCAGTTCTGGGCTTCTACATTTAACTATGCACGTGATAACTCCAGTTACTAAATGTTGCCCAGTCTTCTTCCTCGATAGCGTCTTAGGATGGAGATCAAGTTTGGTTTTGGGGTTCTGCAATAACAGAGGCCGATTCAGCTGCCTATCAAAGTTCAAACTAAATTTATTATCAAAGTATGTATATGGCACCAAATAATATATTGAGATTTATTTTCTTGCAGGCATTTACAGTAGAACAAAGAAATATAATAGAATAAATGAAAAATTACACACAGAGACGGACAATTTGTGCAAATACAAAAAGAAAAAAGTAATAATAAATATACAAGTGAATAAATTTACTGAGAACATGAGTTGTAGGGTCCTTGAAATTGAGTCTATAGGTTGTCTTGAGGTATGTGAAGGTGCTCGTTCAGAAGCCTAATGTTTGAGGGATAATAAGTGTTCATGAACTTGGTGGTCCTGTATGATGATATTAGTAGAAAAATGATGTCTTGGGTAGTGAAGGTCCTTGGTAATGAACGCTGCATTCTTGTGGCTGTGCACCATGTACTAGTGCTGTACAGCCTCAAGATCTCAACACCAATCTGAATCTTCTTCCTCTGCTTTGAGTGGTCATGGACCAGCAGTTCGTGAGAGTCAGTGGGCCTGTTTTGCCTTAAGAGAACTTTGAGGACATCTTTGAATCTTCTTTGTCCTGTTTGATTAGTCATTTCCTCCTGCAACAGATTAATGACTGCAAATGTTTGTACTTTTGCAGTCACTGCATTTTAGAATCCTGAGAATATGGCATCATCACATCTACTTTTCCATTTTAAAATAATAATTCTGAAATATTTGATGTAATAATGATAAGTTTTATATAGATGTACCTACAAATTTCTCCCTTTCTGTTTTGATAGCAAATACTGATGATCTGAGTGAGGGCAGGGGAAATCATCAGTGTCAGATGAGTTAATTTGTGGGATGGTTTACTCTTCTACTATGCAAACTTTCTACTACTTAGCCCTGTGGCTAATTTGTATAGTAATACCCAACAATGGGAAAAGCATTTCTTGCTGGTGGTGTGTAATATGCTTGACATTGCTTTGTTTACCACTAACTACTTTTTGTCAAGAGATTAAAAGATTAGCTTCATTTGTCACATGTACATCAGAACATTGAAATTAACAGTGAAGTACATCATTTGCTTCAAATCAAATTAATGAGGATTGTGCTGGGGCTGGGGGGGCAGCCCACAAGTGTTGCTATGCTTCCAGCGCCAACTCGCAACTGTAATTCCAACATCTTTGGAATGTGGAAGGTGTTGTATCGTGGATGAAATTATTGGAGAGACAGAGTCACTGGTTGATACAAAGCAGCTTCTTTATTCGACACAACAAGGTACAGCAGGCATCTACGTACCGAGACACTTTCCGCAGAAAGATCTGTTAGCTCAATGTGGGCTCGATATTTATATGCTAAACACAAAGGCAATCGCTGCTTAAAAAGTTATAGACAATGCTTAGACAATGCTTCCTTTTGAAGCTACGTACAAACATCACACCTTCGGATTTCATCCTTTCCTTCCAACGCCAACATGTCTGGGTTGGTATCCACCGCCTTTAGTTCAATCCACAATACATTTATTTGGCATTTTACATGCTAACATAGAAGACAATTAATATTTATAATGTATAGATAATACTGTCTTTGAAACTACAGCATCAGGCACCAGAAGCATCTGGTATTTACACCTTTTAGGAAGCCCATTGTGGTGGACTCAATCCACAGTCAGAAGGAAACCAGAGCACCTGGAGAAAACCCAAGCTATCGTGGAGAAAATGTACGAACTCCTTACAGGTGGTGGCGAGAATCATACCCTGATCTTACAGCTGGAACTGTAATGGCGTTGCGCTAACCTCTCCACTACCTTGCCAGCCGCCATATTTTTCACTTGTGCTGTATTCTTATCCATCAAGAATAAAGAAATTGTCTTTATACCTGATAATATATTTACATTTTGCAATATGTTTCCTTGCGCTTTCAAACAGAAAGAATTTTTCTTTCTTTTCTTTCTTTATTAATCTTTTTATTGATTTAAAAAAACATAGATACAATCAAATACAATCAAGAGGAGAATTAGTTCAAATATATATCAGTAACCAAAATTAAAATAGACACTGTCAAAATCATAGATATTGTTAAACTAGTATAAAATATATAATAAAAAAAGGAAAATAACTATTCTCATACCAGTTAAAAGGAGAAAGGAAAAAAATTGGGTTTTAAATAGAGAGGAAAAAAAACCCACTACACTATATTAACGAAAAGAACAAACAAAACAAAAAAAAAGGGACTGGGAAATCCATTTTGAGGATACAACCAAAAAAAGAGGAGAGAAAAACTTTCTGATCAAATCTAAAACCTCGATTTAAAAAAAAGAATTTTTTAAAATATGAAAAATATATTGCAGGATACACAAAATGTTGGAGGAACTCAGCAGGTTAGGCAGCATCCTGAGTTCCTCCAGCCTTTTTTATATGTTGCTTTGGGTTTCCAGCAGAACTTGTCATGTTTTAAAAGGCATCTGTTAGTCTTGCGAGACCATGGATCTGCGCCTGGAAAGTCTTCACTGTCCAGGGCGCAGGCCTGGGCAAGGTTGTATGGAAGACCGGCAGTCGCCCATGCTGCAAGTCTCCCCTCTCCATGACACCGATGTTGTCCAAGGGAAGGGCATTAGGACCCATAGAGCTTAGCACCAGTGTCGTCGCAGAGCACTGTGTGATTAAGAGCCTTGCTCAAGGACACAACACGTTCCCTCGGCTGGGGCTCGAACTCACGACTTTCAGATCACTAGTCGAACGCCTTAACCACTTGGCCACGTGTCATGTTTACAAAAAATATGCTAAGTTTAGAGTCAATTGTTACGATATGTAAGTTATAATTGTAAAATGTTAAAATATTACAATCCAAGGCCTATGTGTTATTTGAAAACTGTTCTGATGTTTATTTACATTGTGCTGAATAGCTTGTACTGTTTTACTGTTTGCTACTATTGGGATATCTCAATTTGCAAAACATGTAAAAGGTTAGTATCTGATTGGTTGGTCAAGTGTTCCCTTGGTGTTATTCTTATTCTGTTTTTAATTCAGAGTGCTACAGGTTAGAAGTTTAATGCAAACTGCAGTTGATTCTTACACCGGTCTGATATGTGATTTAAAAAAGAACAGTTGTTAGTATTATTGAGAGGTATGCAGCGAAGGTGGGCTTATGAAATTGGATCACATCTGAGTTGCAAGCAGGCAAAGCTCATTTTAATCATGTTAAACTAGATTCACTGATAGTTTATAAAAATAGAAGGAAAATACCTGGAAGATGTACAGTTTTTGGCCTGTGGTAAACATAGCATTGTGGCGACCCACTTTCTGGCACCCACGAACCAGCTCACAACAGCGCGCACAGGCAGAGGGCCGGCCCCAAAAAGGGCGCCAGGCCATCTTCACCAGCAGGGGGAGAATCCCGCGTGCAGAAAGGGTCTGGGAATATGCATTCCCCACAGCAGTCCCGCCCCAGGGAGGGCGGGAACGGGAAGGCTTTAAAGCAGGCGGCGAAGTCTGAATAAATCTCTTTCATCGCAACTCTAACTCACCGACTCCGTGTGGTTATTCTAGCGCTGTGTGTAGCACACCGCTACAGCGTAAAGTTTTTGAAATCATTACTGCTCAGAAATGTTGCACCTGTTTCTGAAATGCAAGACAAGCACATGAGCTCCAAAGTCATTGATGGAAAGAAGATACTCATTCATACAGTGGAAATACGGTATTAACAGATACAAAGAAATGTCCATTTCTGAATGTGGTATTAAATTTGCAGAATCCGAGCTTTACCATGTAAAATCAGGCTGCTTTCTACAATGTGTGATTTGTGGAACAAGGGAAAACATTTTTCTTCTTTCTTCATTTCGTGCTAAATTGTAATACTGCCTTCAGTCAGGTACTCCATTTCCAGCCGAATTTTTCTATCTGCTAATTGCTTCCCGTAGCCTTTGTCAAAGCTGGAGATAAACCACAGCCTTAGCCCAGATCCCCATCACACTTGCTCTCCGTGGCGTCTGATTGGCAACTGAAAGTTGAATTTGGTAAGTAATTAAAGTTCCCTGACTTCATTGCCTCATCATCCCCAAGGCCTGACATGGTCATTCTGTCAAAAACCTCGAAGCCCGTGGTCATGATAGAACTGACAGTTCCTAGGAAAGACTGGATTGAGGAGGTGTTTGAGTGTAAGAAAGCCAAATACCAGCAGCTGGTAGAGCAGTGCCAGAGACAGGGGTGGAGGGCACGATGTGAGCCCATAGAGTTGGGCTGTTGGCTGCTCGCTGAGCAGAACCTGCTCTCATTAGAGAATTAGAACATAAGAAATAGGAACAGGAGTCGGCCATCTGGCCCATTGAGCCTGCTCCGCCATTCAGTAAGACCGTGGCTGATCTGGCCATGGACTTATTTCCACCTACCTGTCTTTTCTACATAACCCTTAATTCTCCTACTATGCAAAAATATATCCAACCTTGTCTTAAATATATTTACTGAGGTAGCCTCCACTGCTTCATTGGGCAGAGAATTCCACAGATTCACCACTGTCTGGGAAAAGCAGTTCCTCCTCATCTCTGTCCTAAATCTACTTCCCTGAATCTTGTGATGCTATGCCCCTAGTTCTAGTCTCACTTATCAGTGGAAACAACTTTCCTGCCTCTATCTTATCTATCCCTTTCATAATTTTATATGTTTCTATAAGATATCCTCTCATTCGCCTTGGCATATGGTAGCTGCAAAGAAGTGAGCTATCAGGATCATCATGGAGTCTGCAGTGTGAGCGTCCAGATAGCTATAGATCAAGAGGCGTGACCCATGGATCAGTGCTGTTGGAACACAAGCCATGGCCTGTGGATGAGAGTGTCTGATGTTGAAAGACCTGAAACAGCTGATTAGGTTACAAGTTACATCACTGGTGTCTGTCCCAGTGCATCCTAGGATGTAGCTCAGCATCGGTCCTCCAATCATATCTCTTCCCAGGACCTCTCAAAGGGCCACTGTTAGTGACCTGAAATTTGAAACTCCTGCACAGACAAGCTATTCAATATCATATGGACTATTGGCCTGTTGTTGTGTGGGATTATTTCACTGCCTGACACTGTTGGATTTTAGACTAATAATTCTCTGCTCCTTGGAACATATTTCAATTTTCCTCAGTAAAGGGGTCAAACTGATTTTGCCATAGTGCTATGACCTCCATCTTCAAATTGAAGTTATTCTGCTTTAAACCACCTTATCTCAGTGGGCATTAAAGATTGCAATGGCATGATCACAAAGCAAGAAGATTTCTTATGGAATTATTCAAAGAATATGCTGAAATTATCTGGTTGGGTATTTAATTGCTGTTTGAGAGATCTTGCTGTCTCAATGGCTGCTATACTTAACTGCAAGAGTACCTTTACTTTCTTTAAAGACATTTCAGTTAATAACAAAATTATCTTTGGGGGCAGCGAGGGGTGGAGATTGTTGGAGAAAAGGTATTTGGAAGCTGGGTTCCAGGTACAAAAGGAGTGATGGAGGAAAATGTAGGTATAATTTTCAAAAGGGAGAGAGTTATATACTTGATATACAAAAAGCTGAAGAAAAAAACAAGTCTGTAGGATTAATTGAGTAACTCTTTTCATGGAGGCTGTACACAGTTGAGCTGTAGCCTCTGTTAGCATTCTGTTGATTGTGCATTCCCAGATATCTTAATATTCAGGATTCCCATAATATTTTAAGTTTGGGAAGCAACTAGATCTGGCATCTTGGTATACCTCTTCTCCGCCACTTTAGCTGGAACCTTCCTTTGCCTGCTTGCTGCAAATATGTCTAATATAATCTTGAAAAAGTTGCTGTCTTCTGAAAGTATGTATTGGAAGATTAACCACAAATTCTATATCTAAGATATTGACTATACAGTACTGTACACCTTTGGCTCCATAATAACAATTGACAAGTTAATCCTTTTTCCATCTCTTTGTCATTATTATTTCTTTTGGTGGTAAATGTCAAACAGCACAGAAACAGCCCTTGGGACTAATTCTTCCATGCTGACCAAGACGTCCATTTAAGTTAATCCTATTTAGTTGCATCTGTCCCATATCTTTCTAACCATTTTCTATCCATGTACATGTCCAGAGGTCTTTAAAATGTTACTGTATCTGCCTTGGTAACTTAGGCACCTTGCTCTGCATGAACAAGTTGCCCCTTATGTTCTTTTTAAATCTTCCTCCTCTCATCTTAAATTTATGTCCCCTAGTTTTTGGTTCCCTTTTCATGGGTAAAAGACCATCTGCTTTCACTCTATCTGTCCCCCTCATGGTCAACCCTCAGTTTTCTATGCTCAAAGAAATAAAGTTAAAGCCTGCCCTACCACTTCCAATAACATGGGCCCTTAAGTCCTGGCAATATTTGCCTAAATCGTCTTTGCTCTCTTTGCAGCTTAATTATGTATTTCCTTTACAGGGCAACAAAACTCCAGGAGGAGCCTGTCCAACGTCTTGTACACTTGCAACATAACATCCCAATTCTTGTACTCATTGCCCTGACTGATGAAGACAAATGTGTCAAAATCGTTTTCCCAGCCCTGTCTACTTGTGACTTGTACTCCTAGCTCCCTTTGTTCTCTAACACTCCCCAGAGCCCTGTCATTCATAGTGAAAGTCCAACCTTGATTTGACTTAACTTACACTTAACTGAATTGATTCCTTTGCCATTCCTCGGCCTACTGATCTAGCTGATCAAGATCCCTGTAATTTTTGACTACCTATGATACCGCCTATTTTGGTGTTACCAGAAAGGTTGCTAACTATTCTTGTATGTTCTCACCTAAATAATTCATATAAGTGACAAGCAGCAATGAGCTCTGAATTGATCCCTGTGTACAGTTGGAAGAATAGCCTTCCACCATCACCTTCTGCTTCTTACTATCAAGCCAATAATGTGTCCCATTAGCTAGTTCTCCCTGGATTTCATGCAATTTAACCTTCTAGGCTAGCATTTCATGTAGGACCTTGTCAAAAGCCTCGCTGAAGTCCATATATACACTCTAACAGATCTGTTCTCTTGGTAGCTTTTCTTTGTAAATTTAAGTACCCAAAATATTATGATAAGTATGCTGTCCACTTCAAGTCTTGCATAATAATTACATTACCCCTTGCTACCACAATGTTGGTTGTTGATCTTCTGATCCTGAAAACTAACTTAGTGTCCTTCGGTGCTCCACTTTTCTTCCATAACCCAAAGACATATGGTTAGGGTTAATGAGTTGTGGGCACGGTATGTTGGTGCTGGAAGTATAGCGACACTCATAGGCTGCCTCGCTGATTTGATCTGATGCAGACGACACATTTCACTGTATGTGTTAATGCACATGTGACAAATAAAGCTAATTTTAATCTTTTATCTTTGAATTTTTGTGGTTAAATCTCTATGTAGCTTTGCTCTGTTTTATTTTTCTCTAAATTCTAACAATCTTAAGATTATCCCCCTCAAATTAAGTTAGCTCTTAGGAATGTAGCCTTTTGCAAGTTCACCTATTCCTTATGCTTTACCCTTGGTGACTATAACCATGAAAACTGGGTCATTATTTCCATAACCTCATTACCTTTTTCCTTTTAAATATCCTCAAAATGCATCTCTTTCATTCTATCTCTTTTTTTGGTTTGTCATTCATGTTTTGCTATGTCTCTGAAAAAGTTTGTAGGTGCCAGAGGAAAAATGAATCTGAAATTTTTAGTTGATTATGTTGGATTATGTGTCTTAACTGCATTCACAAGACTTAAAACACTTAGCATTGGATATATTCTGTGAAGTTGTTTCAAGTTGGGATGGAAAGAAATCTCATCAGATTCAGTTACTGCTCAATATAAACCTTTGTCCTTCATCATAACCTTTATGTAATGTTGGGAGTGTAGTTTGCATGGTTGTTCACATCTATTTATGATCAAGATAGCATTCTCTTAGCCACTCTGAAGAAGTCTCAAGAACATGCAGTCCACTCAGTATTTCTTGCGGCCACCCAAAAGCCAAGTATTGTATTATTTTCATTAACATACTAAATGTTAAATTTTGTCTGCACTGTGACAAAATTTAGGTTGCAATTTACATAGACTGTCCTGACAATTGTGTTTGTGTCTTTTATTGGAATTTAGCCTCAAGTTATAATTGAGTCAGTTAATGCTTTTTTAAAAACTAATGCTATATAATTGATAGATGAAAGTATGGTTATAAAAGATATGCTAGTCAAATATCAAAGATGTATTGTATAAAGTAATAGCAAATTTTAGTAGTAAAATCTGTATTAATCTAATATTTTGAATATAAATGATTACTGCCAAGAACATTTTTTGACATTTTCTCTCTTTCTTTATTGGCATTGAGCTTAATTATCATTAAGTTTTAAGTCATTAAATACTTGCTTTTGATATGAATGCATATAGAATGGCCTTTTCTGAGATATTTTAAATTTGTTAACTGGATATTGCTAGTTTTAACATTTTTAATTTCTGTTTAGTGTGCAGGAGCATTCATGTGTGTAAATTTTCTGGTATATTTAGGCATGTCTTCCCTGCTTATTCTCAGCCTGCAGATAGGATTCTCCTTCTTTTTGGATATCACCATACATTCTGTCTTTTTGCAATTGATAGACCCATTTTTGCACTTTCTTCATCAACTATAACAATTAAGTTTTGTAGTTCTTCCTCCATACTTGCAATTAACACAGTGTCATCCGCATATCTGAAATTATTGATGTTTTCAGCGCCAACTTTAATTCCCGAGATGTCTCTTATTTTTTGTAATATTGTTTCACTGTAGACATTAAACAAATCAGGGGAGAAAACACACCCTTGTCTAACGCTTCCTTGATTTTCGTAAACTGACTCACTTCTCCATCTATTCTTACAGCAGCAGTTTGTTCCCAGTACAGATTTCTGATTAGGCGGAGGTCTTTCGAATCTAGATCTAGAGTTTCCTGTAATATTTCAAATAACTTATTGTGCTTCACTTTATCAAATGCTTTTGTGTAGTTAATAAAACAAACAAACAAATCTTTTTGCACTTGAATAGCTCGTTCTGATAGTATCCTTAACATCAATATTGTGTTTCTTATACCTTTGTCTTTCACAAAACCACATTGAAAATAAATGGGGAAGACATAAAACAAGTACAGAACTTTTGCTACATAGGAAGCTGGGTGACATCAGATGGCAGGTGCGACATGGACGTCAAAAGAAGAATAGGGATGGCAAAAGACACCTTTACGAGAATGAAGAGTATACTGACCAACTAGGCATGACAACCCGCCTCAGAGTACTGAAATGTTACGCTTATCCAGTTATGTTATATGGATCAGAATTTTGGGCAGTATCTAGTAACATGAGGAAACAAATCGAAGCAGCAGAGATGTGGTTTTTGAGGAGGATGCAAAGAATATCATGGACGAAATGAATATCTAACGAGGATGTCATGAACAGAGCAAGCACAAAAAGCGAAATAATGTATGAGATCATGAAAAGGCAACATAACTTCATTGGACATGTGATTAAGAAAGAGGAGTTAGAATGCATGGTAATTATGGGAAAGATTGAAGGGAAGAAAGCAAAAAGAAGGCAAAGATAAATGATGATGGAGACCGCGGCCAGAGAACTGGAAATGAATACCAATGAATTGATCCACTTGACCCAAAACAGGAGTGTGTGGGCCATGGCAGTCAAAGCTCAGACTGGGCATGGCACCTGATGCTGGTGATGATGATGATATTTAGGCATGATATTTAATGAAATCATTATTGTAATTTGTCCTGTGTCTAAGTTGAGACAAACGAGTTGAAAGTAGGTGGGATTTTACACTTTGAATTGGTAATGTTGGATGAAAAATTTTAACAAATAGGAAATTGACTGGGTTCTGTTTGGTATAGTGCAATCATTCTTGTTTTTGTTTTAATTGGAATTTAAATTTGAAAAATTGTACGAAAATAGTTGATAACATTTGTGATGCAATCCTGACTAGGATATTAACTTTTTAAAAGATTATTTTTAAAGCCTGCTTTGTGCTGTTTCCTGCATGACAGATGACTGGGGGTAAAGTTAGTATGAGGTCTCAGTATAAGTAATTGATGGCAAGTTATTGTCTCAGCTGCAATTGAAAGATAGGCTAAAAAATCTTAACACATGGATGTACAGTACATATGAGGTTGTGGGGTCAAGCTAGGTTTTTGAGGACCAGGGTTGGGTAGAAACTAGCAATAGTTTCACTCTTGGTAACACCATCTATCCCTTTGCCTGCTTTGTCCTGTGTTGTCCTCCTTTTGGCTTTCCCAATTTTTCATTCTCTTTGATTTTTAGCCATCTTATTCTGTCCTTCTCCTCCCCCCCAACCCCCCCCCATACATGTTTAGTTCTTCCACCTATATGATGATACACCACACAGAGAAATAACTGCACTTTAGGGGAAAGTTAACTCTTAATAGATGAACTATTATAGCAATATACAGATTGGATTTTTAAAATAGTTTTGACTTTTGAGGTCAAACTATGTTTTGGTTTTCCAGAAAGAGGTTTTAAAAATACACAAACATATGGTTTAAAACATCCAAGTATAACTGTTCAGTAAAAACTGCATTGATTAGAGAATGGCACATACTGGCATACAGGGCGATAAACCTCTAAGTATCGGAAGCATTGCAGGTTACAGTGGACAACGCTGAAGTGCATGACAAGCATGGGAAACATCACATGCCTGTTTACTGGTAAACCTTCTGAATTCCAATCTCAAGGGACACAGCTGAGGAAACATAGTACTTTTCTGAAGGAAACCATGCAGAATACACATGCTTCAATAGAGGAACATTTACTTGTTTTCATTGTATCATTTATTTTGACTGACTGCCTTAGATTTGAAGACCTGTGATTAAGTTACAATGAGAATAGAATTTTGATCTTAGCATTCTATTTTAAGTTAAACTCTTAGGTAAGTGAAAGGGGAAGTGAGAGTTTATAACAGTTGTGTAATGCTGCATGTGCTTCAGTTTTCTGTACAATAATGGACAAAAACATCATTATAAACAATGTGTGGTAAATACTCTGCAAGTTCGTCAGTACTAGATAAATTATTTTCTATCTAAGTACTGACTAAAGAGTGGCAACACATTACAATAGTTGCTTCAAGTCAACTATTAAAACCACTTTGTAAAATGAACTTTTGATATTTTTAGCATGGGTTACTTCCATTTTTGACTTGAATGATTTGTTGTGGAAAGCCTCTGGCTTTCTTTTGTATCCTCTGTCCAGTGCTCTTTTGGTTAGCTTCCGACCTTCAATCCCATGAACCAACTAACCATTACGTGGAGAAACTTCTATGTCACGTGAAGATGTTGGTATTATACCTGCACCAGCACACTTTGATAGAGAGGCAAGCCCCTTTTAGTGTTGCAATGAGGATTTGTCAGGATTTATTATCTTTACTCTGCTGAATATAGTCATTTTTAGATCTTGAATGAGTTGAGTTGTCATCAAAGTCATTCTTCAGACAATAGACATCTTGGGAGGAAGCATCTTCTGCTTGGTACTTCTAATTGAAGATACTTAACAGTAACATTTCAGCTTTCAGTGAAGATAGGAATCTTCCCAATTGTGTAATTGCCCAACGCTATTCACAGTACTGTAGTAATTTAATGTATTGCATTGTACTGTGGCCACAAAAAAAAATCATGGCATATGTGAGTGAGTACACCAATGGTGTACTGCAGTTGTTAGGACCTTTGCTAGTGATATACCATTAGTGCCACTTTATTAGGTATACCTGTACTACTTCTCCGCCTCCTCCTTGCCCTCCTCCTTCTCTCCTCTCCTTCCATCCTCCATAATGGTGGTTGGCAATCCAACTTAGAGATGCTCCGGATCATTAATGCAAATATCTAATCAACTAATTATGTGACAACAGCTCAACACGTAAAAGCATGCAAACATGGTCAAGAGGTTCATTTGTTAAAACCAAATATTAGAGCGGGGAAGAAATACGGATCTAATTGACTTTGACCGTGGAATAGTTGTTAGTGCCCAAGGGAGTTGTTTGAGTATCTCGGGAACTGCTGCTCTGGGATTTTCATGCACAACAGTTTCTAGAGTTTACAGATGATAGTACAAAAAAAAAATCCAGTGAACGATAGTTCTGTGGGCGAAAACACCTTGTTAATAAGAGAGGTCAGAGGAGAATGGCCAGACTGGTTCAAGCTGACGGAAGGATGACAGTAACTCAGATAACTTTCTACCATCAGGCAGAAGCTGGAACAGTCAGGATGAGAAACAGTTTCTACCCCAGGCCATTAGGCTTCTGAACTCCCGGCTGCATCGTAGTCCGTGTGTCACTGGTTATTCTGTTTTATTTATATTAATGCACTTTAGTTTGTTATTTGTTTTTGTTATTCATCTGTAGATTTTATCCTTACCTTCAGTAAGTTGTTATGTGTTCATGTATTTTACATCCTGGTTCGAAGAAATGTTGTCTCTTTTTTATATACATTATATATGTATATGTAGTTAAATGACAATAAACTTCACGATTTGTCTTGACTTGATGAAAACAGTGGTGTGCAGAAAAGCGACTCTGAATGCACAACACTTTGAACCTTGAAATGGATAGGCTACAGCAGCAGAAGATCACACTGGGTTTCACTCCTGTACTTAAAACGTGGCCACTCAATGTCGATTAGATTAGTTCACATGTACATTGAAACATCAAAGCACACTAGATTAATTACTTGATTATGAATGTAGAAGGAATGATGAGTAAGTTTATAATTGACATGAAAATTTGGCAATATTGCAGATAGTAAGGAAGATTGTGTAAGGCTACAGTGATATACAGATCAAATGGAAAGTTGGACAGAAGTTAACAGATGGAACATAATCCTAGCAAATGCATTTTAGGAACAGATTGCAGCACTGAAAAACTTGGCTACAGAACTACTCGCTTCTCTAGCCAAGGTGTGCTGGCGCAGGAGAGAGCACATTCAATCAGTGTCAGTGCACTAAGGAATGTGGCCAGCTGCAGTATTATAGATTATAGTGGAGTACTATGCTGCTGATAACTATACTGCTTCATGGACCAGTTCTGAATCTATCCCACTTAATGCAGAGGGAGATGGAACACGTCCACATTTTCTATTATTTTGTTATTGTTATAAATAGGTGTTATTTGATATTGGGGGAAAAATATCAAGTTGCTCTTTTCCCTCATTCGCTGTTGCAAGCCTGTCTGGTAGCAATGGTTATTGAGGAGCAAAAATTGTGATATCTTTTCCACCCTTAGTGCTTTTTCAAACTGGAAGACAACTGATTCATCAACTGAAGGAGAGCATTAGTTGGAAATCATTAGAGACGCCTTGCTTTTATTAACTACCTCAAAGCTTTATGGGGTCTGGGGTTAGTAGAGCTACATTATTGAGAGTCCATATCAGAATTCTGCCCCTCATGCTTTGTTTGACAGTGGGATAAGAAAAATGGAGGAATTGTGATGATAGAAACTAGGACATTGGTGAGTTCATCCCTATTAGGCCTTTCTCTGTGAAAGGTCGAACAATTTAGGCCAAATCCCAGGAGATATCATTGACTGCATGGGGTGAAATAATTTGGTAACTAGGTTGTCCTTGGCTGCTTGTTTTATTCTTATGTTCTCAAGAATAACAATAAGTTTAGTATAGGTTTTGTACAAGTCAGTGCCCTGGGACATGCCGTTAAGTTACAAAGAACATAGAAATCTCCAGCACATTACAGGCCCTTCGGCCCACAATGTTGTGCCAACCATGTAACCTACTCTAGAAACTGCCTAGAATTTCCCTACTGCTATATAAATTTATTTTGTTATTGATATAAATAGGTGTTATTTGATATAGGGACAGCTTAACATTTATTGGGTTATGTGTTAATGAATGCTGAAATTGATGAAAGCATGATGTGTTAACACGGTACCTTGTGGAAAACCATACTTTGAGCACAATTTTATTGGATATTCAGCCAAAGTTTGAAGCACTATTTTGATACTTCAGAGTTCAAGATAAATTTAATATCAAAGTATATGTATGTTACTATATACAACCCTGAGATTCATTTTCTTGCAGGCATACTTGGTAAATCCAAGCACTTTCATAGAATCAATGAAAGACCACCCATCCAGCAGGATAAACAACCATTGTGCAAAAACAAAAAAAGAAAAAATAATTATAGATAAAGAAGTGAAAAATATCAAGAATATAAGATCAAGAATCCTTGAAAGTGAGTCCATAGGATGTGGGAATATTTCCGTGATGGGCAAAGTGAAGTTATCCCCTCTGGTTCCGAGGCCTTGTGTTTCAGTGGTAATACTGTTTTCTGAACCTGGTGGTGTGGGTCCTAAGGCTCCTGTACCTCCTTACTGATAGCAGCAGTGAGAAGAGAGTGTACCCTGAGTGGTGGGGTCCCTGATGATGCACGTATTCTTGTTACAATTATAACAATTTGCATACTTACATTCTTTTCCACACCCATTACACTCCCCCAACAATCCTTTATATATGGAAATAATTTGGTCTATGGTATGTAAGGACAATTGTTTATTCAAAGTATAGACAGTTTGTTGGCAGGCTACTTGATTGTTAACATTGTCACCAGCTGAGTCCAACCCTGGTTTCATTTCCCCGCTATCTGCTCGGATTTATGAGCAGTCATAATAATATTGTCTGTTTTATTTTTCCCAGTTTAATAGAATGATCTCAAGTTTGCTTCCTGAAATCAATGATTTTAGCACAGAAAACTGAATTTGGAAGCTCTGTATCATGATATCTAATAATATTATTAGCTTCTAGACTAGAGCATTAAAGAAGTTACTGAACTTGTAATTGAACTTCTGATATTTAAAAACTATGTAGATTTATTTTGCATCGAATGCAACAAGGACTATATACACTAAATAAGAAATTGTTTCCACAATTAGATGATTTACTTTTTATCAGGGACTTGTGCAAATATTATTTTGTGTCTGTATGTGCTATGGTAACTAAATATGCTATGCGTGACTATACGTATTGTGTTTTGCACCTTGCACTTGGAGAAACACTGTTTCATTTAGCTGTATAGATGTCTATAGTTGAAGGACAATTAAACATAAACATAAACTTGAACTTGGACGCATTGCAAAATATTGCCCAATTAATATAAAATTGTTGAAAAGCATGCAGTCAGGACATAATTTCTTACACAAATTATGTTTGCGTGTAATGCAGTTAATAAGAATATACTTATGTCCTGATTTTGTAATAGTCTTTAATCCTATAGGATCATCTTAGGTTAACATTTGCAACTTCTGCTGTAGCAACTAAGTTTTTGTGAACCAAGCCTGTCAGTCTGTGGCAGAGAACCATGAAACTGTCTCCTGAGAAGACAGCTGAATTCTAGAACTTGACATCTGTTGTGAGTTTTATTTAGACGTCATCAGTCAATTTCTAAGCATGGGTTTTCTATTATTATACTCTGTCTTTAGGCTTCCAAATTTTAATTACAGCTTTATTATTGAATAAATGTTGAAGATATTTAATTGTCTGATGTAATTTGGCTTCAAAACACTCATTTTCAACATGTAGAAAAACCTTTCTCACTCTTTTATCAAGACGAGTAATAGAAGTTTTTTTTTCTGGATTTTTAGTTCTATGTAAAATTCAACCACAATTTAAAATTGTGTTCATCTGGATTAGCATATTTTAATTTGAATAGAGTCCTTGAGCCTGTGAATAAGTAATGGGAATGTGCATAGAATAGTTTACTGGAGTTCAGATTGGACTGGCCATAGATCTGCACCTCTGAAGTGAGGGGCATGTAGGTCTGTTGTCTTGCATTTAACAGTACAATAATACCATACATGAGTAATCCCCTCCAAACACTTTAAAATATTTGTTATAAATAATGAGCTCTAATTATGTTGTAACTTTATTTTAGCGACACGATGAAGAAGCTATCGTGGATTTGGGTAAAACGAGTACAATTGTCAATACAAACTTCGAGAAGGAAGAACTGGAGAGTAAGTTGCAGAAGATGATGTATTTGAAATCTATTTTGAGCTTCGAAGCTTGTCATAATTGGGTTTCACAGAAGAACTTCAAATTGTTTTCTAATCTCAGATTAAAAGCTCTGGTCTCATTATAGGAAAGAAACTTTGGAGAGGGTGCAGAAGAGATTTACCAGGATGCTGCCTGGATTAGAGAGCATATTTTACCAGGAAAAGTTGAACAAGCTAGGGCTATTCCCTTTGGTATGAAGGAGGATGAGAGGTGACTTGATAGAGGTGAACAAGGCATGGGTACCCCAGACAACCAGAGACTTTTTCAAAAAGTGGAAATGACTAATACAAGAGAGCATGATGTTGGAGGAAAGTATAGGGGAGTGTATCGGGCAGTTTTTCTTTACACAGAGTGGTGGGTGCATGGAACACGCTGTCGGGGTGGTGGTAGAGGCAGATACATTGGGGATGTTTAAGAAATTCTTAGATAGGCACATATTCTTGGATGATAGAAAAGTGGAGGACTATGTGGAAGGAAGAGTTAGATTGATCATAGAGTAGGTTAAAATGTGGGCTGAAGGGCCTTTCCTGGCTGTACTCCTCAATGTTTTATGTTTTAATGCAGAGAAATCTGTTTTAGAGTACAGCACCTCCTTGGGGTGAACCTGGAACTTACTCCTTTAAGATAAATTGGTGCCCAATGATATTTGACTTGTCTTTCTGTACTTACAAAGCAATTGAATGTTCAGAATTTGTGTTGCTTCTCATGTTGCCTTTTCCATTCTCCAAACTATTTAAAGACTCTTCTGCAATAATTTCAAAGTGTATTGGTCTGTGTATGTCACAATTTCTTGATTTATGGTTTTTTGTTGAGTTGTTTTCTATCTTTGGAGGCTCTCATAAATTGTTTTAGCAACTGGTGATCCCAATATTCCATGTAAGAATGTAAGGTATGGAATGAATGAAAAGCAGAATTAAGATTCATTGGAAGAACAGCTGCCTTGCATGCTGCCTGAATGGAATTTGTATGTTGTCACTGTGACTGTCTCTGTGGGTGCTGCAATTTCTTCCCACATCCCAAAGCCACATGGGTTGGTAGGTTAATTGCCCACTGTATAGTGAATGGATGAGTGGGTGGATCTTGGGAGTGATGAGAATGTGAGCATTTTTTTTAAAGGATAAATGTCAGATTAGTCTCAGTGGGTAGTCACTGGTCAGCATGGACTCAATGGGCTGAAGGGCTTGTTTCCATGTTGTATCTCTGATTTTGTGACTATGATTCAACAAACATACCTAGATCTATCAATTGATGAAATAATTATGATCTTTTCTCTTAAGACACTAGAAAAACAACATGAAATAAAGAACCTCCACCCTCCACCAACATAACAGAGATCAGGTTCCCCTTGTTCTCCCCTACCACCTGGAAGTCTCCACATCCAACACATCATCCTCCACAACTTGCCCCATCTTCAATCCATCAGGATGAAATGTATTTAGAGAGAGAGCGCGGAATAGGCACTTCCTGCACAACGAGCCGCACCACCCAGCAATCCACCTATTTAACCCTGGCTTAATCACAGGATGATTTACAATGACCAATTAACATACCAACTGGTACATCTTTGAACTGTGGTATAAAACTGGAGCACCCGCAGGAAACCCATGCACACATGGCAAGAACATACAAACTCCATATAAAGGACACCAGAAATGAACTTCAAACTCCAATGTCCCAAACTGCAATAGCATCGTGCTAACTACTATGCTACCGTGGCACCTGTTGTCAATTAGACTCATAGAGTCATAAAAAGTACAGCACAGAAACAGGGTCTTTACCCTATTTAGTCCATGCTAAACCATTTAGACTGCCTACTCCCATGGACCTGCACTGGACCATAGCCTTCATACCTCTACTGTCCGTGCATCTATCCAAACTTCTCTTAAACCTAGAAATTGATTTTGCATCCATCGCTTGCTCTGGCAGCTTGTTCCACATTCTCATGACCCTCTGAGTGAAGAATTTTCCCCACATCTTCCCCTTAAACTTTTCACCTTTAACCCATGACCTCTAATTGTCAAATTCTTTTCCTCCCAAAGATATTGCTAACCCCCTCAGTTTCTCCAGCAGATTATTTGTTGCTCTGAACTTCAGCATCTTTTGTTTCCTGTTTTTCAAAATCAGTGTTTTTTCTGTGGCTTGCATGAGTTTTGACTGAGATGTGTCTCAAATTCCAGGTCATAGAGCAGTATACATTGGTGTGCACGTTCCGCTTGGTAAGCAAAGCCGAAGGCGTCACAGGCATCGTGGACATAAACATCATCATAAGAAAAAGGGAAAAGAGAAAGATTCAGATAAAGATGATGGACGAGAGTCTCCCTCATATGGTAAGAAGTGAAAAAGAGGACTATTATGCTGAAGCATAAATGACGTTAAAGTGTTTGACAATTGTGTTTGCAATGCTTTCCAAGGGTTCGAACTTTAAATATTTAATGAATTGCTCAAATGATGAGGAACAATGTGATATCAAAATTTACCAGATCAGATAGGATGGCAGATAATGAAGTGTGAGGAAATGTATTTTGGAAGAATAACTGGGTAAAGAAGAAGATGTAGAGAAGCAGATGAATCTGCTTTTCCATAGGTTCCAAAACATACTGAGACATGTGAGGGGAGTTTTGATGGAATTCTATAAAATTGAGTTAAATGCATGCAGCATCTGTTGGATGAGACTAGAACTAGAGGTCAAGGGTGAAAGGTGTAATGTTTAAGGGGAACATGATAAAGAGCGTCTTCACTCGGAGGTGGTGAAAGTGTGGAATGATCTGCCAGCAGAAGTGGTGGATGTGGATTTGATTTCAACATTCAAGTGAAGTGTGGACTTGTATGTGGACAGGAAGTGTATGGATGGCTATGGTCCAGGTACAGGTCGGTGGGACTTTGCAGAATAATAGTTCGGCATGGATTTGATGGGCCGAAGGGCTTGCTTCTGTGCTGTGGGATTATATGACTCTATGTCGATAGTCACCAAGGCTCAAGAGAGACTTTTCCTTTATTGACCACAGAATTTTATTAGAAACTTATGCCATAACTGCATTTATTTAAGTCATAGTGACAGCAGTATGTGCAGTTTTAGTCACTGCTTTACAGGAGAAATAAGACCAGATAAGGGAAGGTCAAAGGAAATTTGAAAATGATATTGATGGGATGGAGTATTATAGTTGTGGCGACAAATTAACTAATAAAGGATTGTCAGGTCAGGCAGCATCTATGGAGAGGAATAAACAGTTGACGTTTTGGGCAGAGAACCTTCATCAGACCTAACGCGCTGAGTTTCTCCAACATTTCATATGTTTTGCTGTGAATTTCCAGCATGTGCAGAATCTCTCCAGCATTTGCAGAATCTTAGAATCATAGAGTCATAAAAAGTACAGCACAGAAACAGGGTCTGCATGATACCATTTACATCCAGAAGACCCAGCTGAAAGCCATGTTGAAACGGCCTTTGTTTTAGAAGATCCACTCAAGCTATGTGAAAACTAGATGTTGTAAATCTAAAACAAAAGCAGAAAAAACTGGAAATATCCTATTCAACATACCTCCCGTTCACCCTCAGTAAAATTCAACAGATTAAAAATTTTGCTGCCCATATCCTAATTACTCCCATTCTTCTCACTGTTAGCCCACTGTTCATCAGCATTTCATTTGCAACATTGTCTCAGCCCTAAGCTTAAAAATGTCCTCCCTAACTCACCTCTCTGCTAACACTCTTTAAGGTTCTTCTTAAAAGGTACCTCTACGGTAATGCTTTAAATATCCTCCTCTTTGGATCAGTCACTTCTTTGGCAATTTGTTACCTGTGCAGTGTTATTGACATTATATTGATAAAGCAGAATTATTGAAAATTGTTGGTATTTTTCTGATTGTTCCCTACTTTTATCTTGTTCCAATGCCCATTTTTGAAAAGAGCTAATGACCACTAGTGACTTTTCTTTCAAAGCCTTCCTGACTACGGAGGCATGGTAGCACATCACTTTACAGTGTCAGTGACCAGGACTTTACTCCCACTGCTCTCTGTGAGGAGTTTGTATGTTCTCCCTGTGACCATGCAGGTTTCCTACAGGTGCTCCAGTTTTCTCCCACATTTCAAAGAGGTGTAGTTAGGGTTAGTAAGTTGTGGGCCTGTTACGTTGGTGCCAGAAGCGTGGTGACACCTGCAGGCTGCCCAGCACAATTCTCACTGATTTAATCTGAAGAAAAATGATGCATTTCACTCTATTTTGATCTCCGTATGGCAAATAAAGGTAAAGCTGATCGTTTAAAAAAAAAACTCGAGCAACACATACAAAATGTGGGAGGAACTTAGCAGGCTAGGCAGTATCTATGGAAAAAAGTACAGTCAACATTTCGGGCTGAAAGCCTACGGCAGGACTGGGGAAAAATGCTGAGGAGTCGATTTAAAAGGTGGGGGAGGGAGAGAGAACCACCAGGTGATGGGTGAAACCCGGAGGGGGAGGGATGAAGTGAAGAGCTGGGAAGTTGATTGGAGACAGAGACCGAAGGCCATGGAAGAAAGAAAAATGAGGGAGCACCAGAGGGAGGCGATGGGTGGGCAAGGAGATGAGGTGAGAGAGCAGAAGGGGCATGCGAAATGGAGAAGGTGGGGTGGTATATTATCGGAAGTTTGAGAAATCGATGTCCATGCCATCAGGTTGGAGGCCACCCAAGCGGAATACAAGGTATGTTCCACCAACTTAAGTGCAGCCTTGTCCCGACAGGGGAGGAGGCAGTGAATGGAAGTATCGGAATGGGAGTGGGAAGTGGAATTAAAATGGGTGGCCACTGGGAGATCCCGGTTGTTCTGGCAGATGGAGCGTAGATGCTTCACGAAGCGATCTCCCAATCTACATCGCGTCTTACCGATGTACAGGAAGCCACACTGGGAGCACCGAGCACAGTAAATGACCCAAACAGACTCACGGGTGAAGTATTGCCTCACCTGGAAGGACCTTTTAGGGCCCTGGCTGGTAGTGAGGGAGGTGGTGTAGAGGCAAGTATACCACCCATTCTGCATGCCAGGAGGGAGATCAGTTGGGAGGGAGAATGGACAAGGGAGTCATGTAGGGAGCGATCCCTGCAGAAAGCTGGCCGGGGGGGGGGGGGGGAAGGGAAAGATGTGCTTGGTGGTGGGATCCAGTTGGAGGTGGCAGAGATTTCGGAGAATTATGTGCTGGATGCAGAGCCTGGTGGGGTAGTAAGTGAGGATAAGAGGAACCCTAGCCCTGGTAGGGTGGCGAGAGGATGGGATAAGAGCAGACTTGTGTGAAATGGAAGAGGTGCAGCTGAGGGCAGTGTTGATAGTGGAGGAAGGGAAGCCCCTTTCTTTGAAAAAGGAGGACATCTCCTTCACTTTAGAATGAAAAACCTCGTCCTGAGAGCAGATGCGGTGGGGATGGAGGAATTGAGAATAGGGGATGGTGTTTTTACAAGTAGTAGGGCGGGACGAGGTGTAGTCTAGATTACAAGTAGTACGGTGGGATGAGGATGCTCTCCAACTCTTTAAAAAGCTAATTCACAGCTGTAAGAGAAGTGCAAAACTGTCCAGTCAAAATATCACTGAGACAAGTTGGTGAATTGCTTGTGAAAGGTTTTATAAAAAAAACTGTAAGAACCTTATTAAGATTGGAAGTCTCATCTATCTCGTATTTATTTCTGTGAAGTTTGTTTAAATTTATTGACCCATATGAGCTACTGCACTTGTCTGTCCTCACCTATTAGTTCAATGGATGGCTATAGCATAAAAGAAATTACCTGGCACCACTTAGTAGATTAGGCCCCATCTGTGGAAAGAGAGTGGGGGGAGCTAATGTTTCAGTTAATGCGAGGCCTTTTATTCTAGCATTTAGCTTGATGATCCACAGGATATTTCCAGTTTTTTCTGCTTTTGTTTTAGATTTACAACATCTAGTTTTATTTTCACATAGCTTGAGTGGATCTTCTAAAACAAAGGCCTTTTCAACATGGCTTTCAGCTGGGTCTTCTGGATGTAAATAGTATCATGCAGCAAAGCTTAAATAAATCTTTACAAAATATTTTGCCTGTGTGGATAAGTCATCCCCAGGGCATTAGATATTATTAACTGGCAAAAGTCTTGAACCTTTGAATATATCATTATACCAAAACAAAACTGAATCTTACTTCTTACTCCTCTGTCATTGCAGTATACCAATAAAGCTTTACAGAAAATTTAAGTTGCCTGTTAATGGGCTACATAGTTGCCAATGTAGAGGCAGAAGAAATTTGATTACACTGGAAGTAATCGTTTCTGGTTGAAATTAGTTTCTGACAGAGAGCTGACGTAGGAAGTGGTTACAGGGAGAGGGATAAACCCACGGAGAGATTAAAATGATGAGAAACTTAAGTGATCTCATTTAACATTAAGACCAGTCTGAATTTAAAAAAAAGTTTTTCTTCAGACTTTTTTGATTTCTTGGTAAAATTGTTCACAGCCCACATAAACTAACATTCAATCACCATTAATTTTTTCGCAGCACCTATAATATTCTGGAAACATTGCAATTATCAGTTGTCAAAGTATTATTTTTAAGTTACTCTGGAAATTAGCAAGCAAGTTATTTTGACTTTTACAGATGACAGTTTCTTGGATCTACTGTTTGTTGGGTGACTCTATCTTTTCAGTCTGTTCTTACCTTTGGGTGATCCTAAATCAAGTGCAGTTGAACAATTACGTGCCATCAAAACTTAGGACTACATAACAACTTAAACCAGAGCTTAAACCAAATATTCTTCTCTTTTTGAAAAAACATTGCAGATACTCCATCACAACGTGTCCAGTTTATCCTGGGGATAGAAGACGATGATGAGGAACATATGCCTCATGATCTTTTTACAGAACTGGATGAACTTTGTTTCCGTGATGGAGAAGATTGTGAGTGGAAAGAAACCGCCCGGTAAGTACTATTATTGCAATAGAAGAGATTATTCATTCTTTTTAATTCATGTCTATCTTGAGAGGGAATTACATTTTTATATTTTGCAGTTACATAGAGAATTTGACCAGAAAAGTATTAATTATTGCTACATTATAGTACATGAAATAAAGAACATTTTACCTGTTACTAAAAGCTAAAAAGGGATTATCTCCAAGAATTGTCTTTGTGATCAACTAATATATTTTTGTTAATGCTGCATCAGAATCTTAGGAGATTTACTAAATCCATTTTTGTTGTAATCTTTCAACATCAGATTTTAGGAACAAGGGCATTTTTACTGTACATCAATTGATTTGAAAACACAAGGATATATAAAACATAAAACCAATTTCAATTAACAGATTTGTGAAGTTTAATTCTTGCAATTGAGTTGATTTTAATTGATCTAAAATGACCATTTAAAAATCTTCCGATCTCAGAATAAAAGTGGAAAATGCTTGAAGTACTCAGCAGGTTAGGCTGCATCTGTGGGAAGAGAAACAGAGCTACCATTTCAGGTCAAAGACCCTTCGTCAGAACTGGGAATTAGCTCCTGCTTAGTATTGTCAGTATTTTCTGTTGTCCTTTAGATTAACATTTACAGTATTTTCTCTCAAATATTAAAACTGTGTTTAAATTCAAAGTCAAAGTAAATTTTATTATCAAAGCACGTGCTGTATATGTCACCTTATAGTACCTTGAGGTTCATTTTTAAACCAAGACTGAGAAACAACTGAATTGTGCAAATAAAAAAATAAATAATTCTGACAACATGAGTTGTAGAGTCAAGCAAATAATTACCACGCGGTAAAAATTTTGAGAGCAACTAGAAGCCATTGCAACTGATTTAAAACACTGTTTCCTGCAGTGGAGTGTCTACTTCAGTTCCTCATATTCTATTGAGCTGGGCCATAATCAGATTTCTCTCACACATCATGTCTGTTATAACTAAGAACAGCCAGAGTTCAGTGATTCCTAGTACACTAAGAGCTGTTGATCCAGTATAGATATGTGATATATAAGTGTGATCTGAAACTCCGATGTGCTCAGGGAAAACTGCCAATTCTCCTACATTGGTAAGTGTTTTGCTTTGGTGATTATTATTCCAGGATAGAGGATGGCGATGTCCTAATCTATAAGATTACTGCTTTTGTCTTGTGTCGTGATAACAGTAGAAAGTAAAAAGTAGTTTCCAGTTTAATCGAAGTGTAGTATAAAAGTCATGGTTTTCTTTCTTAGTCTTGGAGGTTAATTAGGGCTAGGCTGGAAAAATCCCAGCTCCTTACATCTGACTAAATTGTCAGCTATGATTCTATGGTGCTGTGCACTCATTAGCTTGTTAAAATTGCTTGTAAGATGACTAGATTTTGGTCTTGTGTGACCAATTATTCTTGTATAACTTTGACCTTTACTTGTTCCAGTTTTTAGCGAGTTTCCACCTCAACCTCTCCTCATGACTTCTGAACAAACTTTGTGCATAGCATCTTTTTTTTCCTTTGGCTCACATTCTCACCAAACTTTATGTATACCATTTTTTGTGTCCTTTTAATTCTAAAATGTTCTCTCCACCAAGGTATCATCCCCAACCTTTTCAGGTTGCTGATAAGATTCTACTTTTCATTCCTCACTCCTCAGAATTTCTTGAGTGTCTTCTCCCAAGGTCATGATGGTTGTCCTTCTGCATCTACTTATTCAAACCTACCAAATCCAGATTAAGGAGCAGGTTTTGCATTAAAATGGCCCTAACTAAAGCTACAGATTATTTGATCTGGGTTGGATTTTGTTCTTCTCTGTCTTTTTTTGCTATATTTGATGAGGTCAAAGATAGTGCCCTGTATAATCCAGATGGATGGGGCTGGTTCTCCTGGTTATATCCAATTATAACCAGATCATATACGGTTGTCCTGTTCTTTCTATTTTTGTACTATTACTTCTGAAAATCCTTAAGGGAAAAAACTATACATGGTACTTCATGTGTCTTCACAAATGTCCTGTAAAGTTCTTAAGATTAGTTGTGAAGGAAGGAAGAATCAGTTTTATTCACCATATGCATTTATATGGCAAAGTTGGGTATGTTGGCACTACATGCAGCAAAAAACAATATTCAACTATTATGAGAATAAAGAATTATATAAAATGAAAACCCACAGGTTAAAGTACAGATATAGAATAAAATGTGCATAAATGCCATGTATCTACAATGTGAACAGTATTATAAAATGTGGTTTAAAGTGTTTACAGTGCAGTGTCTAAGATAATAGAATGGGGGGGGAGAGTTTGGGGATTTCTATCAAGGGCTGATGTTGAGTCAAGTTTCTTTTTGCTAGTCTTGCTGATGTCTGTGGGAAGTAATGTACTAGGAACTAATGGAAACAAATTAGCTTAAGGTTTCCACTCCAAAATGGATCCATTATTGGCTGTTTCTCAAGATGAAAGATGAAAGATAAAGATATGGGATAGGAAGAAGAGTTCTTAGGAGACTATATCAGCAAAGAACCTCTGAGACACAATTCTCCGCACGTTTCAGTGACAAATAATGAACAGGATGTGTTCAGTGTGGGAAGTTTATCCTTAGTGTGCTGTGCCACATATTTAAGCCACAAATTTAACTACAGGGCAGCATCCACACTGTTCTGGAGGTCATGTTAGCCCTGAACTTCTAAACTCCAAAGTTATTTGAGGCTGCAAGCAGAGCTACCTGCAGTATGAAATGAAACCAGGAATATATTGGAAGTGTTGGTTGGGGAATACTTTGTAAACCCTGAATATAATTCTTCAAGTTTTAAAGTATTTATGGAGAGAGGGAAGTTTGGTTTTCAAGTCCCATGGTCCTCAAGGTCCTAAATTGGCGGAAGGCTGATTTTACATAGCACAAGAGAGATCCTGGCAGAAGTAGATTGGGAAGATGTTAAAATGCCATCTGACCAGTGGGAGACTTACGAGACTTAATAAGAGTTCAGGGTTGGCATGTTCCAGGAAGGGTAAAGCCAAGGATGGCAAAATTAGGAAACCTTAGATGACAAAAGGGTTATTGAATGTTTAATCAGGGGAGAAAAATTATATTATAGTTTATATCTCTGTAACATGGGATATATCACATCAAACCCCAGGGACTGATCCATCTTGATGCTTTTCAAGAGCCTGAATACCACCTCTTCTTTGATGTCAGCATACCCCTCCAAGATCTTTCTAGCCTTCATGTCATTAATGAATACCAATGTGAAATTCTCAATTAGTACCTAATCCATTTCCTCGGGCTCCAAGCATAAAGTTCCTCCTTTGTCCATAAATGGTCCTAATCTCACCTCAAGCATACCCTTGTTTTTAGTATATTTATAACATGCCTTTGAATTCTGTTTAATTCTCCTGACTGAGGAAATTGGATGGCACTTTCTGGCCCTCCTGATTCCCACTTTACATTTTCTCCTACCTCCTTTATACTCCTCAATGGCCTTGTCTGAATCATCTCTTGGTTGGAGATTGCCTACCTAGGTGAGGCGTCTGTGCTAAATGTTGATATGGTATGGATCAGTGATAGGAGCTCGGAATGATTCTGATAGTAGGAAGCTGAGAACGGTGATGACCTTGACCTTCGTGAGCATGAATGACTAAATATGTATTTGAGATCAGACAAAGCTACATCTCAATGAGGATAGGGAATGCGAATTAGGCTTTGGCCTTTCGAAAAGAGGGGTTTCATTGGCAACAAAGTTAATGGAACCTAGCTATTTTGAGTGGAGATGTTGAAAGTCCACGCTGGAACAAATTTTACATATTTTATTATTGTTAATGTCGAAACTATACTCCAGAAAATTATTATCTTCAAAAGTGCAGGGATACATTTGTTGCTGTTGCTAATGGTCCTGGAATTTGGTGCAATATTGATCTGCTCCAAGTTAAGCCTGTCGTAAATGCAAGAGATTCAGCTGATGCTGGAAATCCAGAGCAACACCCACAAAATGCTGGAGGAGCTCATCTATGGAAATGAATAAACAGTTGGCGTTTTGGGCTGAGACCTTTCTTAAAATACATATCACTTTTCCTGAATTGTGAGAAGAAAAATGCAAGGCCAAAGGCAAAGCAAGACGGATATGGGAATCCAAAAAGAAGCTGAAAAAAGCTGAAAGTACTCAACTGGTCAGACAGCACCTTTGCAGAGAGAAGCAGAGTTGCTATTCCTTGTTGACGATGCTTCTTAGAAGAAATTACTGACGCATTAGGGGTTGATTCTTCTGATCTGCTCTGTTTTCAGCATTTTTATTTTTGAATTTCTATGCCAGGTGTCCATTTTAATGACATCTTCTTAAGTAACACGCAGAATGCTGGAGGAACTCAGCAACTCAGGGCATCTATGGAGGAAAATAACCAGTTGGCATTTTGGGCCAAGACCTTTTATCAGGCCTAGAAAGGAAGGGGGAAGAAGTCAGGATAAGGTGGTGGGGTTGCAGGGAGGGAGTAGAAGCTGGCAGGTGATTGGTGAAACCAGGTGAGGGGGAAGGGGGAATGAAGTGAGAATCTCGGAGGTGGAAAAAGTAAAAGGCTGAAGAGGAAGGAATCTGATAGGAGAGTGGACCATGGGAGAAAGGGAAGGAGTGGGGGAACTAGAGGGAGGTGATTGGCAGGTGGGGAGAAGAGAAGGGGTGGGAGAGAAGTCAGAATGGGGAATGGTAAAGGGAAGAAGGGGAGTGGAAGAAATTACCAGGTTGGCAAAATTGATATTTATGCTGTCAAGTTGGATTATTATAAACTGGAGTATGAGTTGATGCTGCTCCATCCTGTGAGTGGCCTCATTGTGGCAGTAGAAGAGGTCATGGACAGACATGTTGGAATGGGAATGAGAATTGGAATTAAAATGGCTGGTCACCAGGAATTCATCGCTGTTGCCGCAGACAGAGCAAAGGTGCTCGACGTCCTCTGAAGAAGTCACTTAGCTATTCATCCAAGATTATTTGATAGCTTTAGTGACACTGTGTGAAAGATTGTGACTTGAACTACTTTCAAAGAAGCATCCCGCACAACAGTGAGCTATTTACGGATAAGTAGTGATCTCATTTGCTCTACTGCTTCAGCATTCCTTATCTGTAATCTCTCGCAAACGTCAAGAATGCCGATTGCATCTATCTGCAATCATGTTTAACAGCACTGTCAGCTCTTGTCTGCAGCCTAACCTGTCTGCTATCAAAATATAGCCTTTATTTTTCAGTACCAGTAACAATACGTAATAGAGCACAAATGTAGAGTGAGTGAGGCATAGATTCACAAAAATTCATGAGAACAGGTAAAAGATATCCATCAATCAAGATGTAACAAATTATTCCAGTATTAAAATAAAGTACTTTTTAAATTTCATTCCCACCAAAGTGAGTATATTTTACTTATAATTATAAGTAAATATTTTACATAATTGTCCTTCAGAAACAATGTCCTATATATTCATTCTCATGCCTGAACCACTTATCTTGTCACACAATCTCATGCACTGTACAGATACTAATGGTGTGTGTAGTCAAATACTGTAAATCAGACAGATCTGTTCTACCTATTATAAGATTGATTCCAACTATGCATTAAGATTTTAATCATAAATTCGTTTTAATTGCCATTTGATTTTTAGAGTAAGTACTCAAACCATTTGTTTATTTTTGAGTACCCTCTTTACATGCCATTGCAACCTCAAAAATAATTCAGTAATAAATATGTGGATATATTGACCTGCTTCTCATCTCAGATGGCTGAAATTTGAGGAGGATGTGGAAGATGGAGGGGAGCGATGGAGTAAACCGTATGTAGCTACCCTCTCTTTACATAGTCTGTTTGAGTTGAGAAGCTGCATATTAAATGGAACAGTCATGCTGGACATGAGAGCTAGTACCACGGAGGAAATAGCAGGTTTGTACATAATCACAGATGCTGTGTGTTCACTTTACCATTCATACAGGTTGTGTGTATTAGGCACAATTCTTTAGTTATCTATCATTAAAATTAAAATTAACTTTTTAATAACCATGAACATTAGAATAGTAGTGATGTAGTATTTTATGAAAATGTAGATCTGAAATTTGCCATTGCTGTTTGGGTAATGTTGGTCTAACTGAATGTGAGGGGGAACTTAGTCCATTTTTATCATCAACATAAATCAATAGGTTGCCTTGTTACTTCAGCCATTAAGAGCTTTCAGATTAAATGTGTACTCTGTGTTTTAAAATACCACAGAGAAATTACATTATGTGAAACTGGAATTAATTGTTACCTATAGCATAAAAGCAGGGAGTACACCCCATCTACTCCATGCTGAACTCTTATTCTGCCGAGTCTCATTGATCTGCACCCAGACCATAGCCCTCCATAACGCTCCCATCCATCTACCTATCTAAATTTCTCAAATGTTGCTATCGAACCCACATCTACCACTTCCACTAGCAGCTTGTTCCACACTCTCACCACCCTCTGAGGGAAGAAGATCCCCCTCATGCTCCCCTTAAACATTTCAATAGAGTTCTCTGTCTGCTTTTTATTTATTCTTTGATGTGATAAGTTTCTTCAGAAGAAAATTTTAACATCTGTACCTTGTGTGCACTACTTTATATATCATACAAACGACTATTGAATAGTAAACTGGAGTTACAATATTTACTTGAAAATATAGAGAGAATAATGATTTTAATTAAAGTAAACACTGTAATGCTGGAAAATAATCATTGGGTCAGGCAACTTCACCGGAGTGGGAAAGGATCATATTTCAGGACTTCTGGTATCAGTGTAGGGAATTTACTAGAAAGATAATTCAGAGGGTGCTGTAATAGTTCACCTTTGGAAAAGTTAATCGGGTTAGTTAACAAGACTTGGTCTGAAAGGAAATCCTATAACTAATTTGATTAATTTTTTTAAACTATTAACAGAATATATTGATGGGGGCTGTGTACCTAATGTAGTTTACATGGACTTCAAAAAGGCCTTTGCTTTTTGCCACCTTAACTGCATATTAAAGTTTCAGACTTAAGATTTAGGGTTTATTTATCACATGTACATTGAAACATACAGTGAAATGTGTCACTTGCGTTAACAACCAACTCGCCTAAAGGATGTGCTGCGGATAGCCCGCAAATGTCGTCACACAATCTGGCACCAATATAGTATGCCCACCATTTTCAGCAGAACAAAGTGGACTCCTGTCTAATGTATAACTTCCTCATATCCCTATCCTTAAACCCTAAACTGACCCCTAACTCCCCACTCTGTTCCCAGAACCATCCCTATGAACCTAAACAAACAGCAACAAAGTCCGAACCATGACCTCGATGGAGACCGAGGCTCAGTGCCATCTTTTTAACAAGTCGCCTGCCAACTTATGATTCACGCATTAAAACATTTGGCTCCCTCTGAACTGATTTGCAGATGGTGATAGTGGAGGGTTGCTTTTGTGACTGGAAGTCTGTGACTCATGGTGTACCACCGTGGTGATGCTGGGATCCTTGCTGTTTGGCAAGTGCACCAACAATTGAGATATGAATGCAAGAACAACAAATTTCATGAAATATGCCAGGCTATTAAACCTGATCTTGATTATGATTCTGATTATTAAGGCACATCAAGGAGGGTACTATTGGGTTACAAAACAAGATTTACCAGGATGTTGCCTGGACTTGGGGCCTAAGTTATAAGGAGAGATTGTGTAGAGTAGGAATTTATTCCTTTGGAGATTGAGGGGTGACCTGATGGATGGATCATAAGGGACTTAAAAGTGAAAGCACGTAGCTTATTTTATCTCAGGGCGAGGTTGCTAAAATTAAGGCACGGCTTAAGATCAGAGGCAAGAGGTTTAAAAGGAACATCAGCGGCATTTACTTCACACAACAGGTGGTGTGTATTTGGAATGAGCTGCCAGAAGTAGTGGTTAAGATGGGCACGTTAGCAACATTAAAAGCCATCGAGATAAGTACATGGATAGGAAAAGTTTAGAAGGCTGCAGCCTGATGAAACTTTCTCCCTAGGTAGCACAGTTTGCAAGGACAAGTTGGGCCCAATGTCCTGTTTCCATGCTGTAGGGGTCTAATATTGTTCAGATTAATGGCAGATGGAACTTAATCTTGATAAATGTGAACTAAAGCATTTTGGTAACTTGATTCTGGTGAAGGTGATTAATCTGACAAGTCACTCACTCCATAGATGCCACCCGACCTTTAGAATTTCTTGCATTTAGTCTTATTTTAGATTTTCAGCGTCTGCAGTTTTTTAATCTTTTTGATTCTTTGTGGGCTTAAACTAGTTTGGTAACTGCACTTAAGATATGATTTTTTTTGTTTTGCCTTTTCATGTTTGCTTTTGTTTCAACTACGTTGCCACAAACCATAGTCATAGAGAAGTACAACACAGAAACAGGCCATTCAGCCCATCTAGCCCATGCCAAACTATTTAAAATGCCTAGTCCCATCAACCTGCACTCAGACCATAGCCATTAATGGCCCTACCATCCATGTGTCTATCCAAACTTTTTTAAATGTTAAAATCAAGCTCACATGCACCACTTGCGCTGGCAGCTCGTTCCACACTCTGAGTGAAGAAGTTTCACTTTGTGTACCCCTAAATTTCTCACCTATCAGCCTTAACCCAGGACCTTTAGTTGCAATGACACCCAACCTCAGTGGAAAAAGCCTGTGCATATACCCTATCTATACCCCTCATAATTTTGTATACCTTTATCAAATCTCCCCTTAATCTTCTATGTTCCAAGGAATAAGGTCATAACCGATTTCCTATCCCTGCTGTACCTCATAGTTATGAACTTACTTTCTTTCTTGCTGCCTTTTTTATCCTTGTGACTTGTTGATGTTTTCTGCTCATTGTGTTTTTCTTCCTTGCTTGCCCTTGTATGTGTATTTTAGATATGGTACTGGACAACATGATAGCATCCGAGCAGCTGGATGAGACCATGCGAGATAAAGTGCGCGAGGCACTACTGAGGAAGCACCATCATCAGAGTGAGAAGAAGCTGAGTAATCGCATCCCGATAGTTCGCTCCTTTGCAGATATAGGCAAGAAACATTCTGATCCTCACTTGCTTGAACGAAATGGTGAGATGTTTTGTAGTTTCCAATTTGTTTACATCTCTCCAGAGTAAATATACCAGGAAAAAAATGGTATTTACAATTTTATATAGAATGGTAATGCTTGGTTTGCTATGTTTTACAGCATGTTCCATTGGTTTTAATGTTTTCTTTAAACAGGCATGCAGATAAATAATTCACTGTGTAACAGTGTTGGCAGAAGTTCTTCTATACATTTCCTCCAACCCTTCCACCCCAAAGTGGCTGTGTTATCGGTGTGTTTGAATGTGTATTTATTCATTAACAGTGTTTTTTCCTCCCCGACTGCTTGTAGGGGGCAGCTGCCAAAATAAATCAAAGGCATTTCTGCTTTTGCAGATATAATTACAGACGTTGGGAGTCTACTGCTGGCATGTGGCTATCAATTTTTAAGTTTGAATTTGCTATAAATTTTACTTATTAACATGACAGGTCTGTGGCTGAATTGTAAAAGTTGTCCAGTGCACTCATGTTACATATAATATGTCTATAAATAACAGAAAGAACTTGCTGTAAAACTCAGAATGACAATAGATCACATTCTTTACAGGAAACACTTTCATTACAGATTACTGAGGCAATTGATAAGACCTTTTTGAAAAAAACGTGCTCTAATAAAAGGGAAAAATTAACATGTAATGTCAAAGGGGTTAGTAATTCTACCAAGCTAGGTACTACGTTAGAGATTGAAAAACTAAATGACATTACTCAGGAGATATATCTCTGATTAGATCTTCAACTGATGGACAACTGTTACTATACAGCTAATCATAGTAGACTGTTGCATAATAATGATGTATTAAATCCCAAGTAAAGAAATCCAGCATGGGAATTCTCAGTTTAATTTGATAGGCCATACCAAATTTAATCATTTCTGAAGCTGCATAAATGATGCAGAAACAAAATGTTTTTAATTGCAGTCTAATTTTTGATCAATGAATGCTCATTTATCAATCTTTCAGAAGCCTTCATTTTCTATAAAACTAACCAATCGTTTATCCAGCAGTTTACTTTGGAATGTTAATGTAGAGTGTGGTGTAATTTAATTTATTAAATTGTGCATTTCATACTTCCAAGGGAATGTCTAGCCAGCCACATCTAATTTGAATAAACTTTCTGTTTGCATGAATGTGTGTAGTTCCTTAAATTCTATTTATGGTATTTTGTTTGTATCTTTTTGTTTTGATGATAGGGGATGGCCTTTCTGCCTCCCGCCTTTCTCTCCGTGCTGGTCTGTCTGCCTCAAGTCTCTCATTGAAAGGAGCTTCTCTTTTTTCCGTTCCATTTGGCTCCTTGGTGCCTGGTTCCAAGAGTGGATCTGTAGCAGGTTCAAGGTGCACCACTCCAGTTCCCACCCCTCAAAATACACCACCCTGCAGTCCAAAACCTGAGCATCGCTTTCGGGGTCAGAGCCAGTTGCTGGTGTCTTGTGCTGGTGAGGATATTCCTGATGTGATAGTCCATCCCCCTGAAGAAGAATTTGAGGTACAGGAAGGACAGGTGGAAACACGTGAAGAATGTGGTGAACATAAAACAGGCAAATATCAGAAACAGTTGTATCACCTTGTGCATGTGGAGCACTGATAGCGATGAATGATTCTGGCACATGGCATGTTGCGGTATTAGTTTTACAAGTGTTTTTTTAAATCACTGAGGACAAAATTAAAAAAGAAATGCATGCTTATTCATTTCATAAATAAGCACATGATGAGTTTCACTTCCATCCAGCTTGCATGCAGCAGCTGAATCATTTCTCAATGTAGTCACTCAATCACGTTCATTATGTGCCATTAATAACTTAAAATTTCAAGTTGAATAGTTTCATCCAACATTGTATTGAAAGAAAGTCATACGTCTTTTTTTTAAAGCTGAGATAGAGGCATTATGTAGATATTTTTGTTAAGACCGTTCCATTTTCTTATTCTATGTGTTCATCATAAACAGTGCCTCTAATTTATTGTATTGAGCATTTGATTTGTGTTGAATGCTTTTGCCTACATAACTGAAATGACTTTTGGTTCTTCCTGTATCAGAATCAGGTTTATTGTAAGACCAGAAGACAAAGGAGCAGAATTAGGCCATTTGGCTTATCAAGTCTGCTCTGCTATTTCTTTATGGCTGATACATTTCCTTCTCAGCCCCAATCTCCTGCTTTCTTCCCGTATCCCTTCATGGCCTGACTAATCAAGAATCTATCAACCTCTGCCTTAAACATACCCAATGACTTTGTCTCCACAGCCAGCTGTGGCATCAAATTCCACAGATTCACCACTCCCTAGCTAAAGAAATTGCTCCTCATCTCCATTCTATACAAACATCCCTCTAGTCTGAGGCTGACCTGACATGCATATTATCACTGACATACTGTATATTATGAGTTTTTTTGTTTGTTTTGCACTTCTTTAGTTTTATACAGAAACTTGTTTTAGCTCGTTTTCTCCTCTGCCGTCAGATTTCTGAATGCACAATGAACGAACCCATGTACGTTACCTCACTATTTTTGCTCTCTTTTTGCACTATTTATTGAAGTTAACTTTTTAAAATATATATTTCTAATTGTAATTTGTAATTTTTATGTACTGCTTTATACTGCTGCTACAAAACAAAAATTTTGTGACATGTCGGTGTTATTAAACCTGATTCTGATTTAAAGTTTGTGTTCGTGTGTAGATGCAATATCCCCATAATGGAAATGCAGATGAATGCTGCTAGTGAAGGGTGACATTGATGAACATTTTTAAAGTTATCCTTGGCTATCACTTCAAACTCTGCAGGACATCGTTTTGGTCAAGTTATGATTTTGTTTAGTACTGTACTGTAACGTCGTTTTCGCAAATTGAATTGTAATGCAGAAGTCTGACCATGATTTCAGGCGTAGGGAAGGACGTGATTATCATAAAGTGTGGCAAAAATACAATGTTGAAAATCTCACAGAATCAAAACCAAGCAGGGTCAAGTAATTTTCCAAATAAGTTAGTCAAGGGCAAGGTGGGAATTTGAGTGTGGGGTTAACTGAACTAAATTTTAAAGTCACAGGGGCATAAAGATGGAGGGGCATTATATATAAAAATTCAAAGCCCATGCCAGTAGTCCAATATTCCTGGGCTGCACATCTAGGAACAATTAATAACACAACCATTCTATTTAGGAAAGCAAAACCAACCATGACCAAGGTAATGATTACAGCATGTTTGCCTCATTTTATTATTGTATAAAGACAAGATTCTGCAGGTGCTGGTAATCCAGAGCCTAATGAAAGGTCTCGGTCTGATTCATCAACTTTTTATTTTACTCCATAGATGCTGCCTGTCCTGCTGTTCCTCCAGCATTTTGTGTTAATTATTAGTATTATTACTATAAAACTGAATCTAGTGTGCCAGGAAATAACTATATTTGTCTCTTGTTTAAAAAAAAGGTATTTTAGGAGACAAATATTTTCTTTTCTGTATCCAGGGCTTTATCATTTTTCACCCCTATCCCTTATTTCCCTCTCTCCCTCACATAGCTTTCTTTCTTAATATGAACACGGCTTCTAAGATTTATTCCATGCTCTAAGCACATTGTCAACTCTTGAACGCAGCATCTGTGATTATACAGAATATGTTTAATCAATACTGTTATGAACTTAATGCTGTGGAAGTGGTATTACTTTGATTGAAATGCATGGAGTAAAGAGTTATCAGTGGCTGATTCTTAAAACATTTATTTTGTTTAAAAATGACAGTTTTAAGAACCAAATTCCCATTTCAATTATTAATCACTTGTATAATGTGGTCATATCTCTTTTCATTTCAGATGGTTGTCAGATGGTAACTGCTAATGACATGAATGACATTTATTACTTTGGCCTTTAGATTAAATTGGCAGCTTGTCTGTTCCTGCATTAAATATAGGAAATTATAATTTCCTTTAGGAGTCAGCAAAATACTAATCAGTTTGAATTCAGTTCCATTAGTATTGTGTAACTATCATTTTTTTTTGGAAACAGACCAGAGTAAAATAAAGGCAGCTGAAAATAAGAAGAGCCTAATTCTATGTGCCGGATACTTTCTAATCAATTTCTATTTAGCATGTTTGAACTCCGCTTGTAATTTATAATACTGCATTCCATCCACTTTGTCTATCTGTCGATGTTGACATCTTTCTATTGTGAGATTGTGCCTTCTGGTCCTTGACTCTGCGTTATTGAAAATATTGTTGCCATGACCACTCTACATTTTCAATAAGAGCTCATTCCATTGCGCAAATATAGTAGCTTGGTTAGAGCATTGGTTGACTGACAGAAGACAGTGAGTATGGATAAATGGATCAATTTCAGATTGGCACGCTGTGACGATCTGAGTATCACAAGGATCGTTACTAGGGTTTCGGCTATTAATGATCCATATTAATGACTCAGCTGAAGGGACCTAGTGTTATCATATTTGCTGGCAAAAGCAAAGATGGAGAGGGAACTAAATTGTGAGGACGGTGTGCTTAAAGGAGTGTATAGATTGGATATGTGAGTGGTCAAAAATTTCGCAGATAGACTCAATGGGAGGAAATGTGAGATAGTTCTCTTTGTTATTGAGAGTTAATATCAAAAATATTGGATAAGTTAAAAGGTTTCACAGAAAATTGTTAAATTGGTTTATTATTTTCTCATGATTCAAGGTATGGTGAAAACACTTGGTTTTCCACACAATCCATACGGATGATTTCATCACATCACTGTGTCGAGCTAAACTATCACATGTTCACCACTCATATTTGCAGAACCTTACTGAGTTTCACATATGCATATAATGAAATGGGAATACAGAAGTTGGCTATTGGAAGTCCATTATTCACCAAAAGAACACACTCCGACATACAAGTTTGTTGAGATAGTGAGAACTTGAATCAATTGCTTGAAACTTATCAAAGAATTTTTAACTCTGGTCAAGATGGCCCTATGGGTCTACTCCCATTAACTTGAATAGGGCGAATTGCTGCTTCAAATAAGACTTTAATAAATAATCAGACCTGTTACGAATTTTAAAATCCCGCTCGATCTTTCCAATTTTTCGTTACTTATCATTTATGGATTATTATCCTAATTCATTTAGTTAAGAATTTATAAGTTTTAATGCATTTAAGCCTTATTTTTCCTACAAAAATGACATTTAAGTCAGAGATTGACTCAATTTTTTTTCTCATTTTGTGGCTGGGCCTAAATTTGGGCTCTCCATGTGATACTCCTGTGATACTCTTGTGTTGATGCAGAAGACTTTGACATAGCGAATCCTTCCAGTATTTCCCTCAGATTCTTGTCAGCAAGATTGCTATATGCAGGGTCAAAGTTTTTATTGAGATTTGCAGCAAGTACTATTGGTCCCCTACTGATCACAAACACTGTACATGCCATTACTTTATCTTTAATTAAAAGGCAAGTTCTACCTGTTAAATTAGGAACCACTGAAGTTTTGAATAAAATATTTACAAAAGTTGGGTCACTTGCATCAAATCAAATCTGGTTTCTTTCAAACAGCATTGAATTCAAAGTTCAAAGTACATTTATTACCAAGTACATATTTGTCACATATACAACCCCGAGATTCGTTTTCTTGCGGGTACACTCAATAAATCCGAGAACCATAATAGAATCAAACAGAGTGGATAAACAACCAATATGCAAAAAGCAACAAACTATGCAAATACAAAATATAAATAAATAAATAAGCAAGCAAGCAAGCAAGCAATGAATGTCAAGAACATGAGATGAAGAGCCCTTGAAAGTGAGCCTGTAGGTTGTGGGAACCGTTCAGTGATGGAGCAAGTGAAGATGAATGAAGTTATCACCTCTGGTTCAAGAGCCTAATGGTTGAGGAGTAATAACTGTTCCTGAACCTGGTGGTGTGAGTCCTGAGGCTCCTGTACATCCTTCCTGATGGCAGCAGTGAGAGGAGAGCATAACCTGGGTGGTGTGGTTCCCTGATGATGGATGATGCTTTCTTGCGACAACGCTCTGTGTAGATGTGCTCAGTGGTGGGGAGGCCTTTACCCGTGATGGACAGTGCTGTATCATTACGTTTTCGAGTATTTTTCTATTCAAGGGCATTGGTGTTTACATACCAGTCTGATGCAACCAGTCAATATACTCTCCACCACACATCTAATAAAGTTTGTCGAATTATTAGATGTCATGCTGAATCTTTGCAAACTTCTAAGGAAGTAGAGGCACTTTTGTGCTTTCATTGCAATTGCACAAAGGTCCTCTGAAATAATAACACTCAGGAATTTATAGTTGCTGACCCTCTCCACCTTTGATTTCCCTGATGAGGACTGGTTCATAGACCTCCAGTTTCCTCCTCCTGAAGCCAATAATCGGCTCCTTGGTCTTGCTGACATTAAATGAGTGATGATTGTTGTGTCACCACTCAACCAGATTTTCAATCTCCCTCCTATATGCTGATTCATCACCACCTTTGATTCAGCTTACAACAGTGATGTTGTCAGCAAATGTAAGTATGGCATTAGAACTGTGCTTAGCCACACAGTCGTAAGTGTAAAGCGAGTAGAGCAGGGGGCTTGTGGTGCACCTGTGCTAATGGAGATTGTGGAGGAGATGTTGCTGGACAAGTTAGATTGGAAAAATACAGTAGAACAATAAACTACAGCACAACAATAGACCCTTTAGCCCTGATGTTGTGCCAAATTAAACTAAATTAGTCGTTAAACAGTCAATTAAACTAATCTCTTTTGCTTACGCAAAGTCCATATCTCTTCATCCTCTGCATATTCATATGCTTATCTAAGAGCCTCTTAAATACCATAGAACATAGAAGTCTACAGCACATTACAGGCTCTGGCTCACAATGTTGTGCTGACTATGTAACCTACTCTAGAAACTGCCTAGAATTTCCCTACCACGTCGCCCTCTATTTTTCTAAGTTCCATGTACCTATCTAAGAGTTCTTAAAAGACCCTACTGTGTCCGCCTCCCCAATTGTTGCTGGCAGTGCATTGCATGTACCCACCACTCTCTGTGTAAAAAAAAACTTACCCCTGATATCCCCTCTGTACCTACTTCCATGCAGCTTAAAACTATGCCTCCTTGTGTTAGCCATTTCAACCCTGAGAAAAAGTATCTGGTCAATGCCTCTCATCGTCTTAAACACCTCTATCAGGTCACCTAACCCACCGTCGCTCTAAGGAGAAAAGGCCAAGTTCACCCGACCTATTCTCATGAGGCACACTGTCCAATCCAGGCAACATCCGTATAAATCTCCTCTGTACCCATTCTATAGTATCCACATCCTTCCTGTAGTGAGGTGACCAGAACTGAATATAGTTGGGTTTGACTAAGGTCTTATTTAGCTGTAATATTACCTTACAGCTCATATTTACCTCAACTGCTGCCCCTAGTAGCTGAAATCCACCATTATGTATTTTAAAAATAAATGCTCTGCAGAGCTCCTTTAAACTTAATCCTTCTCACCTTAAATGCATGCCCTCGTGTACTAGACATTTTGGCAGTCTTAAAAGGCACCGTTAAACATTTAACCATAGTATTTATTATCTGTTACCTCATTCCTACAGTACTTTGAATTTTCATGCTTTTATCCAAAGGTAGACAAATAAGCAATTAATTATTTTCAAGCAGGCTTTGTTCTATTTGATTCTTAATTTGTCCTTTATTCAGGGCCTCATATCTCAGCTTATCATATTTTAATAAAAATGACACATAATGGAAAAGAATTTTTGAATGGTTCTACAGTACACCTTCAATGAGCACCAAGCTTTGTTTGTTAAATTGCTACTTTTACAGGAACATTGCTTAATCACACTAGTGAAGATATACACTCAGTGGTCTCTTTATTAGGTACACCTGTACGCTAGTTCATTAATGCAGATATCTAATCAGCCAATCGCATGGCAGCAACTGAATACATAAAAGCATGCACACAAGAGGTTGTCTTGTTCAGATTAAATATCAGAATGGGGATGAAATGCGATCTGAGTGACTATGACCATGGAATGACTGTTGGTGCCAGAAAGGGTGGATTGAGTATCTCAGAACCTGCTGATCTCCTGGGATTTTCATACACAGCAGTTCTCTAACATTTACGCAGTGAATAGTGCGAAAAACAAAAAAAAACATCTAGTGAGCGGCATTTCTGTGGGCAAAAACATCTTGTAAATGAGAGTGGTCAGAGGAGGATGGTTCAAGCTGACAGGAAGGTGACAGTAACTCAAATAACCACATGTTGCAACTGTGTGTAGAAGAGCATCTCTGAGCGCACAGCATGCTGATCCTTGAAGTGGATGGGCTACAGTACCAGAAGATCACACCGGATTCCACTCCTGTACCTAGTAAAGCGGCCACTGAGGTGTACTTAAACCCTACAAATTGCTGTAATGCTGTGTGCCTCCAAATCTAACAACTAAATGGTTTGGTTAATAAGAGTTACCTGCTGTGTTTTATGAGTAAATTGCTAAATGTGTCTTTCCACCATGCATCTTAAACAGGAATTCTAGCATCTCCTCAATCTGCACCAGGTATTCTGGAGACCAAGAGCGTTGAAAACAAATCATCTTATAGTAGTGCAAGTAGAGAAAACAGCACAGTGGATTTCAGCAAGGTAATTATTTGCATGAAATTGTCAAAATGTAGTTGTAAGTATTTAATTTATTTTCAACTATTTAATATGTACAATTGTATTGAAGCTGTATTTAAACCTTACTGAAAATGACCTTTTTCTGAATGAATGACTATTTCAGTTCATTGTGATAACTAGCCACACTTTAATGTAGTGGTTAACACAATGCTTTACAGCACAAGCAACTAGAAGATCGGGGTTCAGTTCCTGCCATTGTCTGTAAGGAGTTTGTACATTCTCCCTGTGACCACTGGTTTCCTCCAGATGTTCTGTTTCTTCCTACATTCCAAAGACATTCGGGTTAGGATTAATAAGAGGTGGGCATGCTACTGGACACGTGGTGATGTAGTACAATCCCCACTGATTTGATTTGATGAAAGTGACCCATTTCACTGTACGTTTCGATTTACATGTGACAAATAAAGCTAATCTTTAATCTTTTGGTTGTTCAAGATCAGTTATAAATTCTGAGAATGGTAAACTCAACAGTGGATCACTTACTTAGGAAGAACTGACAATGTAGCCTTGGCTAACGACTGACAAGTGAAAGGATAATTCTTAGACTTTCTCATTCACAATTTCTCACATCAGATTCTTGGAGGACATCGTGAATCATAGGGGTAGAGCCAAGGTAGCTGCTGCTTGCACTTTGGACAATTGCTTAGAAATTGGATTTCACCTATTTAGATGTATTGAAACATACTTAGATTTAATGCCAGTTGGGTCAGAGTTGTCTAAAATTCATGCTATTATAGCTTTTGGGTAGTCTTGTACTCAGCAAGCAGCATAGTAATTGGAACTCTGATGTGTAGAAGAAACCATTTTATTTTCTAGAGCATTGTGCATCTGAAAGGAGTTTTGCCCTCAAGTGCACAATCCCCTTTTTTTTTAATTTAGAGATACAGCACTGTAACAGACCCTTCTGGCCCAGTAGCCTGTACCACCCGGTTACACCCATGTGACCAATTAATATACTAAACTGTACATCATTGTAACGTGGAAGAAATTGGTGCACCCGGAGGAAACTCACTCAGGGGAGTGAACAAGCTCCTTATAGACAGCAACAGGAATTGAACCTAGGTCACGGGTGCTGGAATAGCACTGTGTTACCGTTCTATCCTTGTTAGCTGGACAGAAGCAACATACAGGTTGCCATAAAGGGAAAGGACATTTTAGCTTCTTCCCTTCCACTATCCGGTTTCTGAATGGGCCGTGAACACTACCTAACTCTCCTTGCTATTTTGCTCTCTTTTTGCACTACTTTTTTTTTGTACTTACTGAAATTTATAGTATATTTTATGTACTGTGCTGCACTGCTGCTAAAAAATAGCACATTTCATGACATACATCAGCGATGTAAAACTGATTCTGATTCTGCTTTCACACTTGCTCAAAGGGGCCATGAGACCATTAGACATTGGAGTAGATTTAGGCCATTTGGCCTGTCGAACCTGCTCAAGATCATGGCTGACCCATTTTCCTTTCAACCCCATTCTCCAGTCTTCTCCCTGTATCTCTTCATGCCCTGACTTACTAACCTCTGCTTTAAACGTACCCAGTGACCTGGCTTTCACAGCTGCCTGTGGCAACGAATTCCACAGATTCACCACTCCCTGGCTAAAGAAATCCCCCCTCATTTCCATTCTAAATGAACGTCCCTCTATTACGAAATTGTGCCCTCTGGTCCTGGATTCCCCCACTAGGGGAAACATTCTTTCCATGTCCACTCTGTCTAGGCCTTTCAACGCTTAATAGGTTTCTATGAAATCCCGCCCCCCCCCACCCACCATTCTTATAAATTTCAGTCCTGATGAAGGGTCTTGGCTGAAACATTAACTACACTCTTTTTCATAGATGCTACCTGACCTGCTGAGTTCCTCCAGCATTTTGTATGTGTTGCTTTGATTTCCAGCATCTGCAGATTTTTTCTTGTTTGTAGTGTAGAGGCACGTTTTGATATCCCTATTGGTATTAAGAAAGATTTTCTTTTGTTTTGGAAGCTTAAATCACAACAGGGTCACCAATTTTATCATACTTGTAAACACAGAACTAACAACTTGTGAAATTAAACTATACATTAGTGCAGCTACATAGGATTATGGATTCTTAAGATAACATGAAAGACTGAGTGTTGAATGAACATCTTTCGGAATAGAGGTTGGTAGGCAAGGTGGCACCAGTGACCAATAGTGATTTTTGCAGACTGCTCACAAAACTGGTCGATACTCTAGTAGATCACAGTTCTGAACTGTGATCACTGCAGTCTGCAGCCTGTAATTTCCCTTTTATGGATGCCCTTTTGAACTGACTAAAGGATCTGGTGCTTTTGCGATCTCCTGGGGGATGCAGCGAACTAGACTCTCAGGAGTGCTGGTACACCTGGGGCAGCCATCGCTGGTGGATGCAGCATTGAGACTTGCTAGTGGAAGCCAAACCTGTGGTTGGCGCCATTACCCTGCGAAGATTAAAGCATTGAGCGAGATTAAAATCGTCGAGGATGAGAGTGGAAAATGAACAGGTGTTCAGCGATGTCTCCCTGCGTTTGACCAGGCTGCATCTCTTGCTACTACTATCGGGTGGGAGGCGCGGGAGGCGCAGGAGTCTTGGGTCACACACCATCAGGTTCAGGAGCAATTGCTGTTCTGCAGCCACTGGGCTCTTGGATGGGCTTCACTTGCCTCAATACTGAATGGACTCCACAGCTGTAGACTCTCATGTTCATGTTCCATATGTTTTTCTTCACCTTTTTTTTTACTACTTGCACATTTTGACCAAAGTGTCAGGGCTGAGGGTGAAGGACAACCCAGTGTTCAGCTCACTACTCTGAGGTTTACTAACTTCAGTGCTGAATTGACCCTGTAGTCGTAGCCTACAACCATCAACATTCGCTTCAGTGCTGAACTGGCCTGTGGCCTGTGGCCATGGGGCACCTGGACCGGCTGTAGCACTGAACCAGCTCTGTGACTGTGAACTCACTTTTGTAGACTCTGCGGTTCGTCTACTCTGTGTTACTTGTTTACTTTTTTATTGTTTGCACGATTTGTTCTTTTTTTCTCACTTTGGGTGTTGGATGGTCTTTGTTATGTGGGTTTTTTAAAAAGGGTTCTATTGTGTGTCTTTGTTTTGTTTCTGCCTGCAAGGTGACTAATTTCAAGATTGTATACGTACTTTGATAATAAATGTACTTTGAACTTCGAATGGAAGGAATGGTGTCTATTGGGAATGTAAAAGTAGAAAGCTGAAGCAGACTTAAAGTCTTATTTCAAAGCCTTGCCTTGGGAGAAGGAAAGATTCCACTAGCATGTAATATTTTAAAAAGAAGTGTTTGAAGAAAATCTAGACTTAAGAAACCTTGGGTAGATCTTCAACTCACTGCTGGTATTACAGATAATCTGGTGATTAAAATCCATCTGACGTTCATGTATTGTGAGAGCAAGTTTACAGTGTGTCAATAATAGTTTAGCCTCTACAGTTTGTGCCTATCCGCATATCTAAAAAAATAGCTCATATTAGTGAATGCCTTTCAAAGGAATTAGGAATCTCAGGTTGAACAAAACTGCAAACAAAATTGTCTGTGAAATATCAGAGTAGTACATCTTTGAGTCCGATCCTGGAACCAATTAAGTTTGAAAATTGCTAATGAGATTCCCAAGTTTGTTTATTCCAGCACCAATGAAAGGATAAGTTAATTAAAAATTATAGCAGTTTCCCCCTCAAAATCTAACTGGTTTTGTTTCATTGCATCATAATTAGTATTTTATATACCCTGTTTTTGAAAAAGATATTCAAAACTATGCTCAAGTTTATTGAATAGATATTTCATTAATTATTTGAACTTAAATCACATAATTTGTGCAGTCTGAAAATGCAGATCCTTTGCCTTTCTGCTATGATATGTTTGTTGGTTAAGGATAAAATTTGTGACTTTATTAGACTTTATTGTGACTTTATTTACTAACAATTAACAAAACATGTACTGTGGTAAAATGTGTTAATTGTAGCTTATGGTAGGGAGAAGTTTCTTTTATCAGTGTGATCTACATTTTTCCTCAAATTATCTCAAAATTTCCTGTTTGATTTCTGTTGTTAAACTTCAATTTTTAATTGTAGTTCATATAAGTTTTTTCTTCCCCTCTTGTAGATTATTTAGCCTACAATTAACAGCAGGTATTTTAGTGCCTGCATCTTTCTTACGACTTTTTGCTTGTTTCTTTTCTTTTTTTCTTTTTGCCTTTCTTTGGCCTTTTGGTTTTAAATGTGCCTTCCTTTACTCCTGGTTGGACTGGAGTTTGAGTCCTGGCACTGTAGTTGTGTCGCGCTTGGTATAAGAAGCAAGAGGCCTGCAGTAAGTTTTGAGTTCAATGGCTTCTTGTATATTACTGTCGTGTACATTGTTTTGTTGCTTGTCTGTGCTTTTCTTTAAATATTGGTCTGTGCCAAATCAGGAGTCTGTATGGTGATGATTATTATATATCAGCAGAAATAAACGTTCAGTGGTCATTAATTTTGTTTGTGTTGAGTTAGTGTGGATCTTGGAATTTGTAACAAGCAATGAGCAATGTTTGTTGACAGATACTTGGAAGTCAAAATATTTTATAACTATAGTGTTAACATTAAATCTAGTTTCCCATAAAAAATGACTGGAATAAGGAGGATGACTTCAAAAAGAAGGTTGATTTTATCAGTTTAAATTTTGACTTTAGGCTTTAACTTTGAAAAAGTATACCAGAGACTTTAGTCCCTGAACTAATCTACCATTTGGATAAAGCTCCCAATTCACCATTTAATGAAATATAAATTCAGAAAAAAATTGACCTACATTCAGCAAAGAAAATTCATATACAGAAGATAAGATCTTAGTTTATTTTTAAAAATTTGAAGTCAAACAAATTTTTGCTCAAAATTCTGTCTTATTTTGTGTTACAGAATTAATTAGTTGTTTTCTGTGTTTCTTGATTATTTTGAATTGCTGAGCTCTTATTTCGTCCCTTTCACACGTTTACAGGTGGACATGAACTTCATGAAAAAGATTCCAGCGGGCGCTGAGGCTTCTAATGTCTTAGTGGGAGAAGTGGACTTCCTCGAGAGACCCATAATAGCCTTTGTTCGTCTGTCTCCTGCTATTCTTCTCACAGGGCTCACAGAAGTTCCCATTCCAACCAGGTGAAGCTAATACAAAAGATGATAGATGTTGGTTATGTAAATTTATCTATTAGATATGCTGCACTCTTCTGCAATATTTAATATATATACAGTACTGGCCTCATCGAATTTTGGTTCAGTACTGTTGTTCATGCTTGTTCTGCTTTTGCCTTCTTGACTATAACTAACAAATCCAACAATGCCCATCTTTCCACTTCTTTACCATTACTTTAGCTCTCCGTCTATATGGCCAAATTTCTTTTTCCTCCTCAGCATGCTCAAAATTATCAGCACATGCATATTGACACACAGTTCACCACATCCACAACCACTTGATTCCTCCACTTGTGCTTTCTAGTTGCTTGCACCATATTTAGTCTTAGGTGATGATTACTGAAGATAATGGAACCATTTTCTTCAGTAATCACCATAAACCCGATCAAGTTCAAGTACATTTATTATCAAAGAATGTATAGATTATACAACCTTGAGATTTGCTTGTTCACAGGTAGCCACAAAGCAAGAAACCCCAAAGAACCCAATTTAAAGAAAAAAAGAATAAAAATAAAAATAAAAGACAAGCACTTTTTGTACAAGAGGAAGAAAGAAAAAATAATACAAGGCATGCAAACAATTGAAGTGAACAACAGCATTCAGAATCAAAAATGAGTCCTCACATCTGAACCTCGGAGTAGGCCCAAAGCCTTGCTTATCAGTTCTTCATATTAGAGGGTACGGGGCAGTCTTCATAGCCTGAGCACCATGGAGATGACCATCGCAGGGAATGTGCAAAATTGGCTTTCATCCCTAAATTGACCCAACAGCAGATCAGCGAAATGCTCCAGTGCCCTGAGAGTGAACAAGATCATCTCTTGCCTCTGATCTGGGCTGGCTTTTAAATTGTCTGAACAGCGCATTGTACCTCGCACTAGGACCCTGGCAGTGCAGCTGCGAAAGGCCCCGAGCCTAGACCACACTGCCCAGCAACTGACTCTGGCCCAGATTTTGTCGCCTAGCCTGAAGCCGCTCTCAAGCTCTTCAGATCAACTCGGCCCCCAGAGTGATGCAACCTTGTACCAGGGCTAGCTGTGCGAACATTGAAATCGAATCTCCTTTGCCCGAGCCCTGACTTCTGCTTATGGTGCCTTGAGTGATACACCCTCGCACCTGGGGCAGTTGTATGGGCATCAGAACTCCGTCTGTATCAATTCATCCCCCAAACTCGCCTCGTCATTGCTTGCCCTTTCACTGTTTGCGGCAATAATTTAACACTATTTCCCTCAGGAAAGGTATTTTTAGTGATTTTTTTGGTTGGATTTCTTAGCTTTTTCACTACTGGGAAGCTGTTGCACATGTTCGGTTGCACCATCTTAACCGATATCCTCACCTTTGCATATTCCACCTGACCAACATATCATCACTATCAGAGGTGACCCTTGTTCCACTGTTTTGATTTGAAATGTGATCTTCAGGTCAAGATTGAACTTTATTAAGCTGTGCCCCTTACCAATGTTCTGTATTCCTTTCAGTCTGATCTTATGTACATTTCTTCTTTGAATTCACTGATATTATTTCCCTAATAAATTCCTGTGGCTAAGCTTTCACTTGCTACTCCAGTTATCTCAAAGTTCAAAATAAATTTATTATCAAAGCATGTATATACTACCCTGAGGTTCATCTCCTTTCTTCTTAGCTTCTACCTTGATCTGATTATACTTCAGTGAAGCACAGTGGGATTTTTATTTCCTTTTTAAATCTATGATGTAAATATAGGAATGCTGTTCCATCTCTTCTTATAAGCTGTATTTAAGTAAACTTGCTATGTAACATTGGAGTTCACGATCCATTTATTGCCAAGAAAAGGATTTGTGATGAATGTGGGCTATGTTGTTCCAGATGCCCTTGGGTTTTATTTTGAATAAAGGACAGTAGTTTGATACTTCAAATGTTTGTGTGACAATTGAGTTTGTTTTCATTAACCTCAAGGTGTAGTAAGTCCAAAACTACCAGTACTCAAGTTTGTGAAATGTTTCTGGTGGACAGAGACTCTTTAAATGTCAAATCCTATATCGGACTTGTTTCATGATTATCTGCAATTTATTCCTCTAAATATTTTTAATGCTTGCTTTAACTTTAAAGATTGGTAAATATTTTGGTTAGATAGATTTGCTTCAATTAATTAATAACATAATAGGAAACTAACTGTTTAAGCAACAAATTATATAGATTTTCTGAGCTAGTTATTTAGCTAAAATCAGCAAAATAAAATGTTTCATGGACTTAATAAATCACCCCAACACGAATTTACATAAATAATAGATTTATAATTGTGTGGAGGGAAGAGTATGGAAAGTAAATGTTCTGGGAATAAAATGTCTTACAATAACTTCTTATTTCATTGATATGTGTGTTATTAATTTAATATATTTTCAAAAATATTGTGGATGAAATAGATTTCAGAGCCAATATATTGCTAATAATACAGTTCACACATGGAGTGTTTTATTAATCCAAAAAATACAGATTATCGCTTCCTTGATATCAGGAATTCGATATACTTGTAGAATGATTTTGTTGATGTTGTAAGTTTTGGTACTTACATTGCCATCTGCAAAAAGTGATGATAGGAATTGGCTTTTGGCTCATTGGTATAAATTTGTTGTAATACCAAGCAAATTGGAATAATTTAATTTCTAACATGTAATTTCCTTCCTTTCAGATTTTTGTTTCTTATGTTGGGACCGTCAGGCAAAGCACAGCAATATCATGAAATTGGTAGATCAATAGCTACCTTAATGACAGATGAGGCAAGTTTACAAGGGAATTACCTCATTATAATGGGCCTTTTGGGTATTTTCAGTCTGCGATGGACTTTAACTAAAATATTGTGAAGCTGAGACCTTGCTTCCTTTCATTACTCTTCAGTTAAGCTAATACTTCATCTATAAAATAAATGTTTATATGAAAAAGATCAGTAAATTTGCTTCATTTTAGAAAATATATAAAGTGCAATTGTAAATAAATTCCATTATAATTACTGTGTACTACTGTTACTGTGTACTTTTTTTTCTCCCTCTGCTAGATTATGTATTGCATTGAACTGCTGCTGCTAAGTTAACAAATTTCACCTCACATGCCAGTGATAATAAACCTGATTCTGATTCTAAATTAAATTTACTATCCTGGATTCCAGACCTAACCAGTTCCCCTCTACCACCACTCTCCTCCGTCTAGTGGAATTATTCCTTACTTTTAACCATTTCTCCTTTGGCTCCTCCCACTTCCGCCAAACTAAAGGTGTAGCCATGGGCACCTGTATGAGTCCCAGCTCTGCCTGCCTTTTCGTTGGCTTTGTGGAACAATCCATATTCCAAGCCTATACTGGTATCTGTCCCCCTCTTTTCTTTCACTACATCGACGACTGCATTGGCTGTGCTTCCTGCACGCATGCTGAGCTCGTTGACTTCATTAACTTTGCCTCCAACTTTCACCCTGCCCTCAAGTTTACCTGGTCCATTTCCGACACCTCCCTCCTCTTTCTTGATCTTTCTGTCTCTATATCTGGGGACAGCTTATCTACTGATGTCTACTATAAGCCTACGGACTCTCACAGCTACCTGGACTATTCCTCTTCCCACCCTGTCATTGCAAAAATGCCATCCCCTTCTCGCAATTCCTCTGTCTCCACTGCATCTGCTCTCAGGATAAGGCTTTTCATTCCAGGACGAAGGAGGTGTCTTCCTTTTTTAAAGAGAGAGGCTTCCCTTCCTCCACCATCAACTCTGCTCTCAAAGGTATCTCTCCCGTTTCACGCACATCTGCTCTCACCCCATCCTCCTGCCACCCCAGTAGGAATAGGGTTCCCCTTGTCCTAACCTACCACCCCACCAGCCTCCGGGTCCAACATATAATTCTCTGTAACTTCTGCCACCTCCAATGGGATCCCACCACCAAGCACATCTTTCCCTCCCCCGCCCCCGCTTTCCGCAAGGATTGCTCCCTACGCGACTCCCTTGTCCATTTGTCTCCCCCCATCCCTCCCCACTGATCTCCCTCCTGGCATTTATCCTTGTAAGCGGAACAAGTGCTACACATACCCTTCCACTTCCTCCCTTACCACCATTCAGAGTCCCAGACAGTCCTTTCAGGTGAGGCAACACTTTACCTGTGAGTCGGCTGGGGTGATATACTGCATCTGGCGCTCCTGGTGCAGCCTTCTATATATTGGCGAGACCTGACGGTCGCTGAGCAACTATGCTCTGTTCGCCAGAGAAAGCAGGATCTCCCAGTGGTCACACATTTTAATTCCACGTCCCATTCCCATTCTGATATGTCTATCCATGACCTCCTCTGCTGTCAAGATGAAGCCACACTCAGGTTGGAGGAACAACACCTTATATTCCGTCTGGGTAGCCTCCAACCTGATGGCATGAACATTGACTTCTCTAACTTCTGCTAATGCCCCACCTCCCCCTCGAACCCCATCCGTTATTTATTTATATACACACATTCTTTCTCTCACTCTCCTTTTTCTCCCTCTGTCCTTCTGACTATACCCCTTGCCCATCCTCTGGGTTTTTCCCCCCCTCCCCCTTTTCCTCCTCCCTGGGCCTCCTGTCCCATGATCCTCTCGTATCCCTTTTGCCAATCACCTGTCCATCTCTTGGCTCCATCCCTCCCCCTCCTGTCTTCTCCTATCATTTTGGTTCTCTCCCTCCCCCTCCCACTTTCAAATCTCTTACTCACTCTTCCTTCAGTTAGTCCTGACGAAGGGTCTCAGCCCGAAACGTCGACTGTACCGCTTCCTATGGATGCTGCCTGGCCTGCTGTGTTCACCAGCATTTTGTGTGTGTTGCTTGAATTTCCAGCATCTGCAGATTTCCTCGTGTGTGCTGTACCGTAAACTATCTTTGAAACCCTAAACAATTAAGATAACTTATATTAGCTTTAAAACTGCAATTGTTGAAAGAATATGGTCATCTTACTGGATCTGTACTTAAATGAAGTAGATAATGAATGTGTTTTTATATATGTATTCCTATCCAAAGATTTTCCACGATGTTGCCTATAAAGCAAAGGATCGTACTGACCTGCTGGCAGGAATAGATGAATTTTTAGATCAAGTTACTGTACTCCCCCCGGGTGAGTGGGATCCTTCAATACGAATTGAACCACCAAAATGTGTCCCATCTCAGGTGAGAATCATAATTACAGTCTCACAAACACAATAAGATAAAGAAGATAATAATAAAAATACAATAAATATAAATACATAAGATAGCCTATATACATAGATTGAATATACTAGTGTGTATACATTCATTGTGTACTGTGCATAAAGTGACAGCAGGTACAGGTACACGAGATTCAAGATTGTTTAATGTCATTTCTAGTACACGTGTAAAGGAGAACAAAATAATTGTTACTTCGGATCGGATGCAGCAGAAAAAAAACACAATAAGATAAAGAACACAAAAAATAATAAATATAAATACGTTTGTACATAAGATAGCTTATATAGATAGTTTGATTGTATGTTCATAAAGTGATGCCAGGCACAGGTAACTGATGGAAAATGTTAAAGTAGTGGTGGTTGGGGGTGTGGAGGGGTCCATTAGTGGGTGAAGATGTTGATCATTTCTCCAGGTTCAGGGTTTCAGCTCGGTGAACCCTGACTGGTAAAACAGAATTGTTATAGAAACAGCAATGAAGAACCCTTCTACATCTGATTATGACTGTATTCCTGAGTCTCCACCTGGGACTTGTGGGGCTTGCAGTGAAAACTGAAAGGAAGCTACTGGTATGATGAAAGAAGCCCTGAACACCATCGAGGTGGATGACCTTCATTGCTGCTCAATGCCAGTGGTGTAACGGGCAGTAATAACACACTGCTTGGGAAAAGTAAGGATCCAGAATAACAATTATTTTGTTCTCCTTCACACTTTTGTACTGGAAATTACATCGTCTAATCAAAATTCAAGATTGTTTAGCTTAACTCACCATCAAAAATGGTGGATTTTGGTTAATTAAAATGCATTTTTCCATTCTTGATAATTGATTGGATATTCATTTACACTTGCCCGCACACTTGCCCATATTCATAACGGCAGCAGTTTGAAGAATAACAAACAGACTCCTTTTGAGGAAAAAATTGCCTCTTTTTCTGAAACAATATTTTGTTCACCCTCTCTCAATCAATGTTCAATAGCTGTTCTGCTTATGTTATCCCTGTTCCGTTTGGTTCAAAGTTACACATATTGGGGCTATCAATTACTTTAGCTTTAGACAATACTTCCTTTCAATACTTTTGAAAATGTAATTTAATTTTGCATTTCTAGTTTTAGAGTCATAGAACAATACATCATTGAAACCGGCACTTCAGCTCATCTAGTCCATGTCGAGCTATTAATCTGCCTAGTCCCATTGATCTGCTCCCAGACCATAACCCTACGAACACCTCCCAATCATATACTTATCCAAATTTCTCTTAAGTGTTGAAATCAAACCCAAATCAATCACTTCCACTGGCAGATAGTTCCACACTCTCATTGCCGTCTGAGTGAAGAAGATCCCCTCAAGTTACCTTTAAACTTTTCACCTTTCACCCTTAACAAATGAGCTCTAGTTCTAGTAAGATCAGAAAAAAAAGGCAAATGAAATGCTGCAGCTCATTTGTTAAATTACTTCTGTTTCATACATTTGAAAAGGAAAAGCGGAAATTCCCTCCCGTTCCGAATTGTTCAACGGTTACCAATGGAGCCCCAAATCACGAAGAACATCATACTGGGCCAGAACTAGAGCGTACTGGAAGGTTTGTTTTACATATTAATCACTATGGAAGTAATTGTTACCTATGAAATTAGTCATAAATTAGTGCATATAAGCTGAATGATGTTAGTAGAGCAAAGAATGAAATAGCAGTAATGTGTTTTAATGCTACCCTTGGCTTTTAATTTTTCTGTGTTTTATATACAATATTTTGAATATGTTTTGACGGACAGGCAGGTTGTAAAAGTTTGAGGAGGGTGAGATTATGGTAATGTTTTGTAAATACAAGCTGAAACAGAAACAGATCGAGTTTCTGTTAGAACATAGAACATAGGCCAGTACAACACAGGAACAGACCCTTTGGCCACGATGTTGTGCCGAACAATTAAAGTAGTAATCAAATGACCAACCTAATTAACCCTCTCTACCGACATGAAGTTCATTTTCCTCACGTGTGCCTATCTAAACTTCTCTTAAAAGTCTCTAATGTATCTGGTTCTATCACCACCCATGGCAGCAATGAAACACAACAAGTCACCTAGTCAAACAGGGATAATGAGTGGATATATTCTATTTTCAAATTCTGAACTAGGTATATTTCCTATCCAGTCCTGGGGATAAGTCACTCTATAGCAGGGGTTTCCAACCTTTTTTATGCCATGGACCCCTACCATTAACTGAGGAGTCCGTGGACTCGAGGTTGGGAACTCCTGCTTGATCGTATGCTTACTCTCCATATTGCCATTACAATAATTTTGGTGACATTCCTTCCCTCATAAAGTATTACTTCTCCAAGGTTGTTCAGCTATTGTAAATACTGATGCAAAGTAATACCCATTGTATCTAGATGCCCTTATTTTTATTTCAATAGCACTGTTGATAGAGTCAACATAAACAATCTGATGGAGGAACTCATCGGGTTGGGCAGCATCTTTGTAGATACGGTCCCCAATTTGTTTTATTCCACCTTATTCTCTCAATGGTGAAATGGAGTTGATGTTAACATTCTGTGTCAATTTTATTTCAAATTCCCCCTTTGAAGGTCTTGCTGATTCCAAATGGTTTTTATTGGTCTTTGTATCTCTGCTGCTGACATGAAAGGCATCAGCTTTGTTTCTTTTTCTTTTGTTTTATTCTTTCTTTATCCAATAAAACGTGTTTGTGCAAATTTCTTTTGAGTCAAGCGGAAGTCTTGCTCCTCTAGAGTATAAACTGGTTTCATGTCTTAGTCAATTCTTTGAATAACATCAAGTCAGTTTTAGTTTCTCTGCATTTCTGTCTGTTGATCACTACCTTTAACTATGTGGTAAATGAGCATTCATGCATTTTTGGCAGCTAGGTAAATCTGACTCGTGTTAATTATGAACACATGGAGGGGAGGGGCCAGGGTCTAAGAGGAATAAGCAGTCGATGTTTTGGGCCCAGACCCAACATTGTTGGCATGGACTCGGGCCAGAGCGTCTGTATCTGCGACTCAAATCAAATAGAGTCATCGAATCTGTATCTGTGACTTGAGACAAACACGGCCTGCCCTCTTCTTGATTCTGGGTTACATTGTTGCAGAAAATGCCAGACACTCATTACTAAAAACACTGTAGGAAGCCACCAGAGTTTTTGAAGTCCTCCATCAGTGACAGTGGTTGCTTTTTCCCCTTTCCATTAGCACGCTTTACCTGCTATCTTTCCCATAAACACAAGAGATTCTGAAGATGTTGGAAATCTTGAGTAACACACACACACACAGAATGTTGGAGGAACTCAGCCAGTCAGGCAGCTTCTGTGGAAGGGAATAAACAGTCAACATTTTGGGTGGAGGCCCTTCATCAGGACTGGAAAGTAAGGGAGCAGAAGCCAGAATAAGAAGGTGGAACATCCCTCTCCTCCACCCACCCACCCACCCAACCTTCTCCCTCACCTCGTCTCACCTATCATCTGCCAGTTTGTACTCCTTCCCCTCCCCCATCTTATCCTTGCTTCTGCTCTCTTCCTTTTCAGTCCTGATGAAGGGTCTCAGCCGTGAAACGTTGACTGTTTATTCCCCTCCAACGATGCTGCCTGACTTGCTGAGTTCCTCCAGCATTTGTGTATGAACTGGATTTCCAGCGTCTGTGCCATCTCTTGTGTTTATGATATCCTTTCACGGGATGTTTTTTCTCAGTCACTTGCTTTTGTGTAGCCATTAGCAAGACTACATTGTGCTCAGAGCAAACAGTTTTTAAATAGCGTCGGTTGCGTGTGTCTGTGTTTAAAAAGTAGTGATTATTGTCACTGATGGTTGGTGAGAAATAAGCAGTAAGACAATTCAAAACTGTTTTGCTCACTGTGTTTTCAAGCATTCAGGCTTGGAGATGCCAGAAACATTCAGGACTAAAAATGAAACTTTTTTTACTACTTCAGCACGGTTACTGGGTTAAATTTCGAGAGTCACAAGATAATGTTGCAGCTCTATAAAACCCTGGTTATACCACACTTGGAATATTGTGTTCATTTCTGGTCATTTCATTATAGGAAGGATGTGGAAGCTTTAGAGAGGGTGCAGAAGAGATTTTGAATTGAATTGAATTGACTTTATTTCTTACATCCTTCACATACATGAGGAGTAAAAATCTTTACATTTTCTCTCCGTCTAAATGTGCCATATGCAATCATAGTAATTTATAATAACTTATAATAAATAGAACAGTTAATGTAACTTAGATTTACCAGGATGGTGCCTGGATGATAGAGCATGTCTTATTAAGATAGTTTGAGCGAGCTTGGGCTTTTCTCTTTTAAGCGAAGGAGGATGAGAGGTGACTTGATATAGGTGTACAGGATGACAGGGAAAAGACAGAGTGGATAACCAGGGACTTTTTTGAAGGGTGGAAATGGCTATACAAAGGGGCATAATTTTAAGATGACTGGACGAAAGTATACGGGGGTTGCCAGAGGTAAGGTCTTTACGTAGAGTGTGGTGCGTATGTGGAATGCTCTGTTGGGGTTGTGGTAGAAGCAGATACATTAGGGACATTTAAGAAACTCTTTGATAGGCACATGTATTGTAGTAAAATGGGCTATGTGGGAGGGAAGGGTTAGATTGATCATTGAATAGGTTTAAAGGTTGGCACAACATTGTGGATCTAAGGGCCTGTACTGTGCTGTAATGTTCATGTTCTATGTAAACTAATTTAACTATAACTTACTAACAAATGAAAATCTGCAGATCTGCAATCCACTTAACACACACAAAATGCTGGAGGAACTCAGCAGGCCAGGCAGCATCTATGGAAAAGAGTAAACAGTCAATGTTTCAGGCCGAGACCCCTCATCAGAAAAAGATGAGGTCAGATTTGGAATGTGTGGGGAGGGGAGGAAGAAATCCAAGGTAGTAGGTGATAGGTGAAACTGGGGATGGGGGGACTGATGAAGTAAAGAGCTGGGAAGTTGATTGGTAAAAGAGATAAAGGGCTGGAGAAGGGGGAATCTGGAACAGAAGACCGTGGACGAAAGGGAAGAAGGAGGAGCACCAGAGGGAGGTGATGGGCAGGTAAGGAAATAAGGTGAGAGAGCAAGATGGAATTGGTGAGGGAGGGGGCATTACTGGATGTTCAGAAAATCAATGTTCATACCATCAGGTTGGAGGCTACCCAGGCAAAATATAAGGTGTTGCTCCTCCAACCTGAGTGTGGCCTCATCGTGACAGTAGAGGTGGCCATGGACTGACATTTTGGAAAGAGAGTGGGAAGTGGAATTAAAATGGTGGCCACTGGGAGGTCCCACTTTTCCTGGCAGAGTACAGGTGCTTAGTGAAACAGTTTCTCAGTCTACGTCAGGTCTCACACTGGGAGCAGCGGATACAGTAAATGACCCCAGCAATCTCAGAGGTAAAGTGTCGCCTCTCCTGGAAGGACAGTTTGGGACCCTGAACGGTAGTGAGGGAGGAGGTGTAGTAGCACTTTTTCTGCTTGCAAGATAAATGCCAAGAGGGAGATCAGTGGGGAGGGATGAATGGACAAGTCATGTAGGGGGCAATCCCTTTGGAAAGCAGAAAGCTGGGGGCAGAGGCGGCCCTATACCCAGATTGCCTGGCATGCTGAGTTGCTGCAGCATTTTGTATGTGTTGCTTTAACTATAACTTAAATTAGCCTTAAAATTTATTGCTTCGTTAACATGGTTGAGTAGTGATTGAGCTTACAAATATCTTTGTCCGAGATTGAGTTAATAAATGTTTGTTTCTGCAGATTATTATGTGCATTTAAAGTAAGTTGTTGAATTCTTAAGTTTTGTATAAACTTCCTAATTTGCTTCACAGGATCTTTGGTGGCTTAATCCGCGATATCAAAAGGAAGTGGCCATTTTACCTGAGTGACTTCAAGGATGCAATTAGTTTGCAGTGCCTAGCTTCCATTCTATTCCTTTATTGTGCTTGTATGTCTCCTGTCATCACTTTTGGCGGATTGCTTGGGGAAGCAACAGAAAATAGAATAGTACGTATTTGAGTCATTCTTTTTCTTATTTCTACCTCTGTGTCCTGTTTATGGCAAACAATTGAATTTTGTTTGGAAAACTACCTTTTTGTAGGGTCTTACCAATTAATCATTTATTTGTATTTTGGAAGGAATATGAAAACAAGTATTTATTCACCACATACATGTATTAGGAATTTACTGTGGTGTGTTGATCAGGGCACGACATATAACAAAAAACAACATTCGATAAACAATTATACAAAAATGAAGTTGTATGTTAAAATACGGATATGGAATAAAATGTACAAAATACATAAATACCAGCATCTATTTACAATATAAACAACGTTATAAAAATGATTTAAAATGTTTACAGTGCAGTGACAGGGGTAATCGCCAGAGGGTGGTGGGATGGGTTAATTAGAATGGTTGATCAGATTAGCTGTCTGGGGTAATAAGCTTTTAAGATGGTGTGAAGTTTTTGTTTTAATTGCTCTGTTGTACTTTTCACAAGGGAGCTTTTGGAAAAGGCAAAGCAACACACACAAAATGCTGGAGGAACTTAGCAGGTCAGGAACATCGATGGAAGTTAACAAACAGTCGATATTTCAAGCTGAGGCCCTTCTTCAGAACTCTTCTTGGCCTGAAATGTCAACCGTTCATTCATTTTTATGGATGCCGCCTGTCCTGTTGAATTCTTCCAGCATTTTACGTGCGTTGCTTTGGATTTTCGGCATCTGCAGAATTTCTCATATTTTGAAAACAAAAAGTGCTGAGTGGGTAGTGTCCACAATGGTATTTCCTGCCCAATTCCTTTATCCTGGACATACAGAAGTCCTGCAGTGATGGTAGATTGCTGGCCTGACAGTTCACTGTAGCTTTCGTATATTGTGAGAGGATGCTGCACCAAGCAAGATAGTAATGGCTGATGTGGGTAGGATGCTCTCTGTGAATTGTACCAGTATGTTCTGGGGAATGTGGAATTTTACCAACTAAATGGGGGTAAGGCATTCTCCCTGAGTGACCAAACAACCTGCCAGGAATTGACTGGCCTGGTTCTGTTGCTGTTAAAAGTGAAGACATGTAAACTAGCTTTGAGACAACGTTGACACGAGGAAATCTGCAGATGCTGGAAATTCAAGCAACACACACAAAAAATGCTGGTGAATACAGCAGGCAGGCACACTCAGGTTGGAGGAACAGCACCTTATATTCCGTCTGGGTAGCCTCCAACCTGATGACATGAATATTGACCTCTAACTTCTGTTAATGCTCCTCCGCCCCTTTACACCCCATCCCTTATTTGTTCATTTAATATTTTTTTAAATAGTTTTATTTTTCCCCCTTTTTTTCTCTCTCTCTTTTTTTCTCCCTCTGTCCCTCTCACTATAACTCCTTGCCTACTGTCCACCCTCCGGGCTCCCCTTCCCCCTTCTCTTTCTCCCCAGGCTTCCCGTCCCATGATCCTCTCCCTTCTCCACGCAACACCCATCAAAGTTGCTGGTGAACGCAGCAGGCCAGGCAGCATCTCTAGGAAGAGGTACAGTCAACGTTTCAGGCCGAGACCCTTCGTCAGGACCCTTCGTTAGTCCTGATGAAGGGTCTCGGCCCGAAACGTCGACTGTACCTCTTCCTAGAGATGCTGCCTGGCCTGCTGCGTTCACCGGCAACTTTGATGTGTGTTGCTTGAATTTCTAGCATCTGCAGAATTCCTCGTGTCTCCCTTCTCCAGCCTGGTTTCCTTTTTGCCAATCAACTTTCCAGCTCTTAGCTCCACCCCTCCCCCCCCCCATCTTCTCCTATCATTTCGGATCTCCCCCACCCCCTCCCACTTTCAAATCTCTTACTATCTCTCCTTTCAGTTAGTCCTGATGAAGGATCCAGGCCCGAAACGTCAAGTGCACCCCTTAGATGCTGCCTGGCCTGCTGCGTTCACCAGCAACTTTTATGTGTGTTGCTTGAGACAACATTACCGTTTTTGTAACACACAATTTTGTAGTCTGTGCTTCAATATATTAATAATGGTATATTGCTGCGCAGACACAACGGTTTTGAAATGGTGTGGAATTTTGACCAGAAACCTAAAATTGCCAAGCATTTTTAAATATGATAGACTTTTGGTGTAGCTCAAATTCTGAAGGACCTGAGCAAATTGACCATGACCTTATAGTGCACTTATAGCAGAATAACATAATAATAATGTAACAGTTCTCTCATTGTAATTAAAGTATCTTCAAGTTCAGATAATACATGTATCTTCAAGCTATTGAGCAATATAAAAGAAGACCTGGCAAAATTATTTCCTTAAGGGTTTGTGTAAATCTACAACTGGCTTGCTTCTATAAAATCATCTCAAAGCATTTTGAGATGCATATTAAAATCACATGGATACCTGGTTTCAACTTGTAATCCATAATATTATGTTGCTAAAAAGTAATAAAAAGAGATGATATTTAAAGGTGAATAGTTTGAATAGAATATTATAATCTTTAAACAATCAGTTTAGGAAGTGTGTAGAAAGAGCATATCTGAAATTTTCTTAAGTTTCAATTTTCTTGTTTATTTATTTACTTATTCATTCATTCATAGCAACAGAAACATAGAAAACCTACAGCACAATACAGGCCCCTTGACCCACAATGCTATGCCGAACATGTACTTACTTAGAAATTAGCCAGCGTTACCCATAGCCCTCTATTTTTCTAAGCTCCATGTACCTATCCAGGAGTCTCTTAAAAGACCCTCTGAACAAGAGTCTTTCGTGATCGTGACTTCTGAACAGACACCAAAATGTTAGTGTACAAAGCAGTGGTAATCTTTGTACACTACTTGCTACTTGCAAGTAGCAAGCTACAGGATGACAATGGTTAGAATGGTTAGAAACGTTGACTGTACCTCTTCCTAGAGATGCTGCCTGGCCTGCTGCGTTCACCAGCAACTTTTATGTGTGTTGCTTGAAATTCCAGCATCTGCAGATTTCCTCGTGTTATGGGTAGAATCTTTTGTTTTTTATTGCATTGTGCATCATTAAGTTGTAACAACCAAGCTTTACTCCCAGTATATTAATCTTCAACAATTTGTCTCATCTTGAATATGGTGGGCTTGCAGCATTGAATTAAAATATGTAAAATAAGCTAAAAAGAATCTACAAGTGCAAAATCAGTACAAAGTCAGAAAATGCTGGATGTGCTTAACTGACAAGCAATATTCATGAAGAGATAAAAGTAGAGTCTAGCCTCAGGTCAAAGACTTTTCATTAAAAGGAGAAAACAAGTACAAAGCTGTTTTATTTCCAAAACTGAATGGGCAGAGAGAATATTGCAAATTTAGTTTATTTTCTCTTCCGTTTCAAACTGTTAAATTAACTGTTCTCTTGACATTTGCACCTATCAGACAAACCATCTTTGCCTCCCCCCCACATCAAATTAAAGCATCTTTTTTCAGTTCTCATTAACTTGAAATGTTAATGAGAACTGAAAACATGTTTCTATCAATATGGATGCTGCCTCATCTGGGGACTTATACATTTCTGCTTTTGTTAAAAGTCCCTACCAAAAAAAGAGTGTTAAAGCAATTATTCAGTGTTCACTGATGCACAATATTTTAAAATCTCTCTAATTTACCCATAAATCATGGGAGCGGAAACCTTGCTTCTGCTTACCAATGAGGTTGAGGTTCCCCACCCTTACCAACCACCCACCCTGTTAAATGTGCAAACACATAATTGTTTATTTTGTTTCTACCTGCAGAGTGCATTGGAATCTCTCTTTGGAGCTTCAATGACAGGAATTGTCTATTCTTTGTTTGCTGGACAGCCGCTGACCATTTTGGGAAGTACAGGACCTGTGCTTGTGTTTGAAAAAATATTATTCAAATTCTGCAAGTAAGATTTTATTTAATATTTTGCTATTTTTGGAAATGAAGTTACCTATAGTACATATTCATTGTGCGTGTGCATGTGGTGTGCTCTCGTTTGCGTCCTTGCCAGAGTTGAGCAGAGCAAAGTGTAAACATAACTTTTGCATTGAGGAGAAAAGTGGAAAGGATGCTAAGATTACTTGGCACTCCTGAGGTTATGGTTGAAGAGGGAGAATTCTTGCTTGTGAGCTTGATGTTTGTGTATTCAAATCCTGCTGCAGAGACTCGAAAACACAAAGCTAAGGTGACTCACAGGAGGGAAGATTTACACTGTTGGAGGTGCCACTGCTCAGATGAGATGTCAAATATAGGCATGATTGCATTCTCCGTCAGATGTGACATATTACAAGGAAACTACATCACAAGGAAGTGGTAAAGTTATTCCTTGTGTCCTGTAGAATAATTATCCCTTAAACAACACCACTTTAAAAAGTCATATAATTAAGTTATTATTCCTGAGTCCCAATGAAGGGTCTCGGCCTGAAACGTCGATGTTTATTCCCCTCCATTGATGCTGCCTGACATGTGTGAGTTCCTCCAGCATTTTGTGTGTGTGTGTGTGTGTGTTCCTCAGGTTATTGCATTACTGTTTGTAGGATTTTGCTGTGTCCGGATTTGGTGGTGGCTTTACCTACTTTGTTTCAGAAGTATTTATAATCTTTGAGATATCTTGTATTTATGGAAGGTCTTTGAAATAAAAACAGATATTAATTTAAGAGTACAGTGAGTTAAATTTAAAAAAGAGATGAAGATTAGCTTTATTTGTCACATCTACATTGAAATATACAGTGAAATGTGTCATTTGTGTTAAATCAAATCAGCGAGGATTGTGTTAACATAACATTCAACACCAACATAACATGCCTGTTATGTTTTGTAACTTCAAAACATTAAACTATTTCAAAGGAAGATATGGGGGTCTGAAAATGCAGGTCTAACTTTGTGTTTACTTTAAGCAAGGCACACACGTGGTAGTGTGATGACATATGCAATTCACGTATTAATGCATATAACCTATAATTAATTATTTAATTGAACAAGAATGCTTAATCAAATTACTCAAGTATTACTAAAATATTGAATACATAATAATCTCCTATTGCTTTTCACACCCAAGTCCAATTTATAACAGATCAAAGTATGTTGCCAGAACTTGAGAACCCAAATTATAAGGAAAGTTATGAGGTTCAGGTGCAGGTCGATGGGACTAGCCAGGCTAATAGCTCAGCATGGACTAGATGGGCTGAAGGATGTGTTTCTGTATTGTATTTTCTATGACTCTACCCAATACTCTATATTAAGATTTGGTGAAGAAGGAAGCAATTGCACTTAAGCACACAGTGTATTAACATTTGTTTCCATTTTTAAAGGAATGCTCATTGAATTGCCGAATGTTGCATCAATGAAGAGCTGTCAATCATATGACTTAAGTTCAAATTTAATTGTCATTCAACCATACATAGCTATACAGCAAAATGAAACAGTACTGCTCCTGGGCCAAGGTGCAAAATGCATAAAATCTAGTTACACATAACACGTATAGTTAAAATAGCACATATGACATTGGCATGAAGATTGATTGTGCATGGGATGTTGGCCTGCAAGTACAAGCACACAGATGTTCCTTATCTTGCACTGGGTCAGCCACAGATGAAAGCTTTTTTCTTACTTGTAAGATATAGGATGTGCTCATACACATTTCCCTGTAGTCCCCTACCATTTGGATCCGGTAGGACAATAATTAACACCAGAAGTATAACATTATCAGAAGACAGGACAGAGAAAATTGTAGCATCATCAGTTAATGTTAACCAAGTACACATATTGGTGTGAACCCCAAACCCAATACATCATTACTGAGTTTTAAATCTTACTACTTTTGGTGTCTTCAGACCCATACTGGGAGACAAACAGCTTCAAAGCTCTCAATCCTCCACTCCAAAAGTACAGAAATTTTCTTTTTTTTTGGTTTTTGAGTAGATTGCTAAATAGGGATCACTTGTAACTCATAATATCATTAGAGATGGCAAAGATACTGTTAGTATTTAAGTCGTCACCGTAGACGTAGAAATTATTTTACGAACACAGACTATCCTTGAATGGAGGCCATGCCTTAAAAAGAAAAGTGCTTCATGAGACCTTCTGACTCTATGTTGAAGTTACGGAGGATGATAAGTGTTTGCATCACACTGGTAAATTATGAAGTTATTCTAAAAATGCAACAAAAGTGCATGGCCAAATACCATGGTGGACTGACAATTTACTGTTAAATTGTTGAAGGACTTGCTTTGCGATGCCAAACAACAATCATCAGAGCATGACAGAGTTGATGAGGAGATCTTAAATCTCCCATCAATTGTCTTTTTTGATTTGATACGAATACTAATTAATGGTATGATCTTTTTTCCTTATCTCTGTGGTATAAAATTGTATAAAGAAGTAGATGTTCAGTTCCTGGATAGTTTGAGGACCCTGTTTTCTGTATTGAATATTTCACTTTGAGCTTAGACTCTCAACATTCAAGAACAGTAATATAATATTTGCTGAGATGCTCAGTTATCTAGTTGTGGCCGTCATGAAAATTTTCTGGTCACTGCTTGGGGAGTGAACTTGTGGATGGCATGAGAAAATTTTAGCAAGTTGGGGTGGAGGTGAGGGTAAATAAAATATCAGGTATTTGTTGACAGATTGTGATGGTTACAGTGCCTGGCATTGCTCAGTCTGTTCTGGCATTCATTGTCTCTGGCATTGAATTTAAAAGTGACCATTTTCGTATTGCTGTTTGGACATGATACATGGATGGCACGTGGAAGATACCTTAGATCTAATTTCTACTCCACAAGTGTTTAAAAATATATGGCTATTACAGGAGTCTGCTTTCACAACATCATTGGCATAGTTATTTTTGATCTAGATTTATTCAGATCTATATTCAAAAATAGGTGACATTGAACTAAATTATAATTCTGAACAATCTTATTTGCATCTAAATCAAAGGAAGATCTTGAGAAGTGTCATTTTTTTCTTGATCTTCGTTATCCAAAATCTCTTAAAGGTTCTATGCTAAGATTAAAAAAAAAACAACCTAGGTATTCCTATGGGAAGACAAATTTATTGGGTTTCTCCAGTTGCCCTACCAACTACTTACAAGTTTGTTTGAACTAACTTGTATTTAATAACCTGTAACTAACTTGGAGATAGACAGTCCCATAAATATGCAACAAATATCTTGGTTTTCAAAATGAGCAGTGTTTCTCCTAGTCTTCTGTCATTTTATAAATATAGTGGAAGGGATCATCCTTGTGCAGTTTTGGAGCCAGAATGTGTTTTGTGAAGTGTCAATTTCAATCATAATTTTTTTTTGTGATGGCATACGTAGAGAGTTGTGGGACCTAAGTTTGAAAATTTTGAACAAGGCCAGTGGATCCTACAGAAGCCACAAGCCACAACGGAAACAAGATCAGGCTCACTTTAAAACTGATTTTGAAAGTCATTGTGTACAATATTTGTTCTTTCAATAAGCAAGTTATAACATTATTATACCAGGCAACAAGTCATTGTTCTTCAGCATAATACCGTGCTTACTCAGTCTGACATATTAGAGTCATAGAGCAATGAGGCAGGCCCATCAGTCTACCACCTTGCTGACCTGGTGTCCTCCCAGCTAGTCGCAATTTCCTGGCGGATGGACCTGTACCTCACTGAGGCCAAACGGCAGCTCTCTGACACCTCCTCTTACTTGATGAACAGAACCCCACCAAAAAACATCAAACCATTGTCTCCCGTACCATCACCGCCCGTATCAACTCCGGAGACCTTCCATCCTCAGCCACAAAACTCATAATTCCCACACCCTGCACTGCTCGGTTTTATCTCCTCCCCAAGATCCACAAGCCTGACTGTCCCGGTAGACCCATAGTTTCTGCCTGCTCCTGCCCCACCGAACTTGTATCTGCCTACGTGGACTCCATTTTGTCACCCATAGTTCAGTCCCTCCCCACCTACATCTGGGATACATCCCATGCTCTCCACCTTTTCAATAACTTCCGGTTCCCCAGTCCTGACCGCTTCATCTTCATTATGGATGTCCAATCCTTATACACCTCCATTCCCCATCAAGAAGGCCTCAAAGCCCTCCGCTACTTTCTGGACAATAGACCTCACCAGTTCCCCACCACCACTACCCTCCTCCATTTGGTGGAACTAGTACTCACACTTAATAACTTCTCTGGCTCCTCCCACTTTCTTCAGACCAAGGGTGTAGCTATGGGCACTTGCATGGGCCCCAGCTATGCCTGCCTCTTCGTTGGTTATGTGGAACAGTCTGTGCTCCAAACCTATACTGGTACTGCTCCCCCACTTTTCCTTCGCTACATTGACGACTACATTGGTGTTGCTTCCTGCACCCAGGCTGAGCTTGTCAATTTCATCGACTTTACTTCAAACTTCCTCCCAGCCCTCAAATTCACTTGGTCTATCTCGGACACTTCTCTCCCCTTTCTCGACCTCTCGGTCTCCATCTCTGGAGACAGACTGTCCACTGACGTCTTCTATAAGCCCACTGACTCTCATAACTACCTCGACTATACCTCTTCCCACCCTGCCACATGCAAAAATGCCATTCCCTATTCCTAGTTCCTCCATCTTCGCCGCATCTGCTCCCAGTATGAGGCTTTCTGTTCCAGGACATCTCAAATGTCCTCTTTCATTAAGGATCGTGGTTTCCCTTCTACCGTCATCTCTGATGCCCTCACCCGGAACTCCTCCATTTCCCGCACTTCAGCCCTCACCCCATCCTCCCGTCACCACAACAGGGACAGAGTTCCCCTTGTCCTCACCCACCACCCCACCAGCCTCCGGATCCAGTACATTATCCCCCGTAACTTCCGCCACCTTCAATAGGACCCCACCACGAAGCACATCTTTCCCTCTTCACCCCTCTCCGCTTTCCGCAGGGATCACTCCCTCCGCGACTCCCTGGTCCACATGTCCCTCTCCACGGATCTCCCACCCGGCACTTAGCCCTATAAGCGTAAGTGCTACACCTGTCCCTACACCTCTTCTCTTGCCACTGTTTAGGGCCCCAAACAGTCCTTCCAAGTGAGGCAACACTTCACTTGTGAGTCTGTTGGGGTCATCTATTGCATCCGGTGCTCCCGGTGCGGCCTCCTCTACATCGGTGAAACTTGACACAGATTGGGGGACCGCTTCGTCGAGCACCTCCGCTCCGTCTGCCACAACAGACAGGATCTCCCGGTTGCCACCCACTTCAACTCTGCTTCACATTCCCATTCGGATATGTCCATACATGGCCTCCTCTACTGCCATGATGAGGCTAAACTCAGGTTGGAGAAGCAACACCTCATATACCGTCTGGGTAGTCTCCAGCCCCTTGGTATGAACATTGAATTCTCTAACTTCCAGTAATTCCTTCCCCCATCTCAGTTTCACTCTGCCCCCTCCCCCAGCTGCCTATCACCTCCCTCATGGTTCCGCCTCCTTCTACTACCCATTGTGTTTTCCCCTATTCCTTCACCTTTCCTGCCTATCCCCTCCCTGCTTCCCCTCCCCCACCCCTTTATCTTTCCCCTTACTGGTTTTACACTTGGAACCTACCAGCCTCCTCCTTCCCACCCTCCCCCCAACCTCCTTTATAGGGCCTCTGTCCCCTCCCTCTTCAGTCCTGACGAAGGGTTCCAGCCCGAAACGTTGACTGATCATTTCCACGGATGCTGCCCAACCCGCTGAGTTCCTCCAGCGTGTTGTGCGTGTTGCTTTGACCCCAGCATCTGCAGAATATTTTGTGTTCGCAATTTCCTGTGTCTAGCCCATATCCCTCCACACCATGTCCCTATTCAAGTGCTTCTTAAATTATACTATTGTACCTGACTCAATCACTTACTCTGGCAACTCATTTCATATACTCACCTTTCTCTGTGGGGGGGAGGGGTGGAATTGCTTCTTAGATCCCTTTTAAATCTTTCCTCTTCATCCTAAATTTATGCCCCCTAGTTTTCAACTCCCCCACCCATCTTATTTATTTCTCTTATAATTTTGTACATTTCTATAAGATCACCTCTCATTCTTCTGCACTCCAAGGAATAAAGACCTAGCCTGCCCTACCTCTCGCAATAACTCAGGACTACTGGTCTTGATGACACCCTCAAATCTTTTCTGCACTCTTTCTAGCTTAACCGCATCTTTCCTATAACAGGTGACTCGAACTGTATGCAGTACTCCCAAGTACAACCTCACCAATGACTTATTCAATTGCATCTCCTGTACTCAATGCCCTGACTGATGAAGGACCTTTTTCACCAATGTGTGTACCTGCAATATCTTAATGAACAATGCACTTGTACTCAGAGGTTCCTTTGTTCATTAATCTACCTAGTGCCCTACCACTCATAGTATACTGTAAGTCCTACATGGTTTGATTTTCCAAAATGCTTGAGTTAATTCCCAGGATTTAAGGTTAATCTAATGGAATCATAGTTAGTATATCTGAAGGACAACAGGACAGTACTGCCTTAATTCTGAGGAAGAGGAATTATTTTTGTGACTGGCTTTTGCAGGAGAGTTTTGGTTTCCTTTATTGTAATTTCTGAAGTATTTAAGCATCAATTAATGCAAGATGTGTTGGCTTGATAATATAAAAAGTCAATCATATTTGACAACATCAATCTGGTCTCTGGACAGTCTGGGAATGGAGCAGTCATTCTTTCACTTGATTTCCAGCTTGGATGGATCTCCTCTCTCACAGATCAGGACAAACTTGGTCTCAAGCTCACTTTTGATAGCCTGCTTAATGGAGAGTAGAGTCATTGAATCATGAGCCTCATGGTGTCAAAGGTTGATCTCAGAAGCCAGTTTAAATAGGACTTATTCCTGCGGCGTGGTGTGTACGAAAGCAGCTTAACCTGCTCTCATTGTCTTGTTTCATTGATTTTTTTCTCCATACTCGATTAACCAATTCTGTCAGAAACCTGAACAGTTAGAATTGAAAAGGCAAAAGTCAGTTGTCTAACTCTCTGATTTTGTAACTTGCATGCTTTAGAAATAGCATTTGGAAATCAATTGCAATCTGGGCATCATCCCTGAGATTAACAAGTTAGTTAGTACAGTTATTGCATTGTGATTCAAGATTGTTTAATGTCATAATCATAAACAAGAGAAAATCTGCAGACAACAGGAATTCTGCAGACGCTGGAAATTCAAGCACACACATCAAAGTTGCTGGTGAACGCAGCAGGCCAGGCAGCATCTCTAGGAAGAGGTGCTGGAAATCTGAGTAACACATACAAAGTGCTGTAGGAACTCAGCAGGCCAGGCACCATCTATGGAAAAGAGTACAGTCAACGTTTTGGGCCGAGAACCTTCATCAGGACCTGATTGATTTTTCTTGATAATCTTTAACGAAGAAAATCGTTGTATCGTTTGTACTGGTCCAGAAGCATGTTATTACAATAGCATTGACACCCAACATAATGTAATAGGCTACCCATTAGAGTCAATCAGGCAAATACTTCAAACTACTTTGTGATTCTAAATTAGTTTGTACACAGGCAATTGTAATTGCATTGATTTTGTATTTTGTCAGCAATTATGTACTAAAGTATGACTCAATTACCTATTTCTTTCAACAGAGAATATGAGCTTTCATATCTGTCACTCCGTGCCAGCATTGGACTGTGGACTGCATTTATGTGTATTGCATTAGTTGCCACGGATTCGAGTAGCCTGGTTTGCTACATCACCCGCTTTACAGAAGAGGCCTTTGCTGCTCTGATTTGCATTATATTCATTTATGAAGCTTTGGAGAAGCTCTTTGACCTGGGAGAGAAGTATCCATTCAATATGAACACTAATCTGGAGGCACTTACCCAATACTCGTAAGCAGAAACAATTGATGCATTTTTCTTTGCTTACTGTAATTTTGATGGAATTATCATATGCTTCCATGCACCTGTGTCACTGAGGGGGAGACAGAGCCTGGGCACAAGCCTCTGGGTTTCAGTCAAGTACAAAGTACGGGTAAAGGGCATCACTGAAATAGAAACACAACATGCCAGGAATACTTACTGAAGCAGGTCAGGCTGCAGAGTGGTAAGATGGAAGTGGTAACGTGATCTGTCGTTGATGTTTTGGACCCATCATCAGAGCTAAGGCACATGGATGGCCCTGAGCCAAATAATGCGAAGGAGGATTAGCCCTCTGGGTCAATTGGGAGAGAGGTCATAGTCTGACATATATGGGCCATTGTCCCAATAAACTAAGTAATAAATTGCTTCAATAAAAATACAAATCTGTTACCCTAAATTGGTAACTTGGTTTATTATTGTCACATGTATAGTGAAACATGTTGCTTTGCTTGCCATTCATACAGATCACATCGTCATCGGATACATTGAGGTAGTACCAGGGAAAAACAATAATAGAATGTGGAGTAATGTGTTACAGTTTACAGAGGCAGTGCAGTGCAAGCAGGCAATTAGTTGCAAGGTCATGGTGAGGGAGACTGAGGTTAAGAATCCATCTTATTGTACGAGGTCTGTTCCGTAGCCTTTTAACAGTGGGATAGAGGCTGCCCTTGAGCCTATTAGTATATGCTTTCAGGCTTTTGTATCGTCTGCCTGGTAGGAGGGGAGAGAAGAGATGATGTCTGGGATGGCTGGTGTCTTTGAATATGTTAACTGCCTTCCCAAGGCAGCAAGAAGCAAAGGCAGAGTCCATGGAGACCTACATTAATAAAAGTATGCAAGAAGGTTCTGAAAGAATCAGAATCGGGTTCATGGTGACTGACATCAGTCATGACATTTGTTGTTTTGCAGCACAAGTACAGAGCAGCTATAACAAATTACTTGAATTTCAATACAAATAAGTACATACTGCAAAAGAGGAATAGTGAGGTAGTGGTCATGGGCCATTCAGGAACCTGATGGCAGAGGGGAAGAAACTGTTCCTAAAATGTTGAGTGGGCATATTCAAGTTGCTGCAGCTCTTCCTTGATGGTAGCAATGAGTAGAGAACATGTCCCGGGTGTTGAAGATCCTTATGTCTGCCGGTTTCTTGAGTCATCAATTGAGAACATTAGATCTGGTTTCTCAAATGCTCGTTCATAAGTACGAGCTGTTCATAAGTTGGGCATTTGTAAGCTGGGAAGAACCTGTATCTTGTAATTGTTTATACAATCTTCCCATCTACACATTAACTGTTGCATGTTACTGCTATATTATAGTTGAGACTACACTTCACAAGTATTTCACCCAATATCCTCAAATAAAAAAGAGCATAAAAATCAGATTTTTTGTACAAGATAATTATATTCATCTGCACCTCTATTGAAATGATGATTACTAATGTTCTCCTCTTTTCCACCACAAACCTTGTCTCCTATTCTACTCATTCCATCACCTCACTGAAATATTTTTTGATGACTTTAGTATTCAGTCCAGATAGTATTTATTTTGTTTATACCTATAAAGAAGTGTTATTTATAATGAGCTGAAATAGGTATCACATAGAAGGGTGGAGAGGAGGTTCACAAGAATGATCCTGGGAATGAAAGGGTTAATGTAGGAGGATCATTTGATCGCTTTGGGTCTGTACTCACTAGAGTTTAGAAGACTGAATGGGAGGATCTCATTGAACCCTATTGAATATTGAAAGTCTGAGATAACTTGGATGTGGAGAGGATGTTTCCTAGAGTGGGGTAGCCTAGAACCTGAGGGCACAGCTTCAGACTAGAGGGAGGTCCATTTAGAACAGAGATGAGAAGGAATTTCTTTAGCCAGAGGGTGATGAATCTGTGGAATTCGTTGCCACAGACAGCTGTGGCGTCCAAGTTATTGGGTATATTTAGAGTGGAGGTTGACAGGTTCTTTATTAGTAAGAATGTCAAAGGTTACAGAGAGAATGGGGTTGAGAGAGTTAATAGTCATAATGGAATGGCGGAGCAGACTCAATGGGCCAAATGGCGTTGTTCTGCTCCTGTGTCTTGTCTTCACGCAGCATATCATAATGCAGTTAAAAATAGAATGCATTGCCTTACAAAATGTGGGAAGTCCATGTGGAGGAGTTGTAAACAGAAAAAGCCATCCCCTTCTCGCAATTCCTCCATCTCCGCCGCATTTGCTCTCAGGATGAGGCTTTTCATTCTAGGACGAGGGAGATGTCTTCCTTTTTTAAAGAAAGGGGCTTCCCTTCCTCCACTATCAACTCTGCTCTTAAACGCATCTCCCCCATTTCACGTACATCTGCTCTCACTCCATCCTCCTGCCACCCCACTAGGAATAGGGTTCCCCTGGTCCTCACCTACCACCCCACCAGCCTCCGGGTCCAACATATTATTCTCCGTAACTTCTGCCACCTCCAACGGGATCCCACCACTAAGCACATCTTTCCCTCCCCCCCTCTCTCTGCATTCCGCAGGGATCGCTCCCTACGCAACTCCCTTGTCCATTCGTCCCCCCCATTCCTCCCCACTGATCTCCCTCCTGGCACTTATCCGTGTAAGCGGAACAAGTGCTACACATGCCCTTACACTTCCTCCCTTACCACCATTCAGGGCCCCAAACAGTCCTTCCAGGTGAGGCAACACTTCACCTGTGAGTTGACTGGGGTGATATACTGCGTCCGTTGCTCCCAATGTGGCCCTTTATATATTGGTGAGACCCGACACAGACTGGGAGACCGCTTTGCTGAACATGTACGCTCTGTCCGCCAGAGAAAGCAGGATCTCCCAGTGGCCACACATTTTAATTCCACATCCCATTCCCATTCTGACATGTCTGTCCACGGCCTCCTCTACTGTAAAGATGAAGCCACACTCAGGTTGGAGGAACAACACCTTATATTTCGTCTGGGTAGCCTCCAACCTGATGGCATGAACATCGACTTCTCTAACTTCCGCTAAGGCCCCACCTCCCCCTCGTACCCCATCTGTTACTTATTTTTATACACACATTCTTTCTCTCACTCTCCTTTTTCTCCCTCTGTCCCTCTGAATATACCTCTTGCCCATCCTCTGGGTCCCCCCCACCTTGTCTTTCTTCCCGGACCTCCTGTCCCATGATCCTCTCGTATCCCCTTTTGCCTATCACCTGTCCAGCTCTTGGCTCTATCCCTCCCCCTCCTGTCTTCTCCTATCATTTTGGATCTCCCCCTCCCCCTCCCCCTCCCCCTCCCCCTCCAACTTTCAAATCCCTTACTCACTATTCCTTCAGTTAGTCCTGACGAAGGGTCTCGGCCTGAAACGTCGACCGCACCTCTTCCTACAGATGCTGCCTGGCCTGCTGCGTTCACCAGCAACTTTGATGTGTGTTGCTCGAATTTCCAGCATCTGCAGAATTCCTGTTGTTAAGCCAATACACTTGATGAACTGATTTAGATCAATATGTCAGAACTCCTGTTTAATGCAATAATATCTGTGGATATATATTTATTGAAAATGTTAACAGATTCAAATGTATACAGTAACAGAAAACATTATTGCATACATTTGTTGCATGCTTGGTAAATAATAATATGAACATTGGTTAAATAGTGTGGTTTACTTTCTGTTTATGGCCAAAAGATCAATCAGAATGGATAATTCACCACAAAGGAGAAAAATAATGATTTCTGTGTAATTTCCTGCAATGTTTTTTAAATGTCTGATTTTTTTTTTGTTTGGATAATACTTTCTTAGATGTGCCTGTGCTGAACCATCTAATCCTTCCAATAGTACATTGAAGATTTGGCACCAAAATAATATATCTGCAGATAATGTTGCATGGGGGAATCTCACAGTTTCAGTGAGTATCATGTTTAGATATCTTTATGCATCATCTGTTCTATTTAAAACTGCTTTGAAATGCCTTGAATATTTTGTCTTTGGTGAATGAAACCTATCAGCCCAGAATGAAGCAAGCAAATGTCACAGTCGTAGAGTACTACAGCACAGATACAAGCCATTCTGCTCATCTAATCGATGCCATCCTATTATTCTGCCCTGGACCATAACCTTCCATACCCTTCCCATCCATGTACTTATCCAAATTAATTGTAAATGCTGAATTTGAACCTTCATGTACCATTTCCACTGGCAGCTAGTTCCGCACTCTCACAACCCTCTGAGTGGAGTTGTTCCCTCATGGTCCCCTAAACATTTCACCTTTTACCTTAGTCCTAGTCTCACCCAAACTCAATAGAAAAAGCCTGCTTGCATATACCCTGTCTACACCACTCACAATTTTGTATATATCTATCAAATTTCCCCTCATTCTCTTATGTACCATGGGACAAAAAGGTCCGAACCTATTCAACCTTTTCCTGCAACTCGGTCCTCAAATCCCAACAACATCCTTGTAAATCTTCCCTGTTCTTTTTCATATTTTTCTTGTTGGTAGGGAACCAGAACTGCACACAACACTCCAAGTTTGAGCTCACTAATGTCTTATGCAACTTCAACATGACCTTCACATAACATTAACGTTTTGAATGAACTTTACCAATATTTTGCTTAATATGTTGCATGCTTTTCTGAATGTTGTGTGAATTGCTTTTACTTTTGCCATTATATTGTTATTGTGTGTTTTCCCTCAGGAATGCCAGACGTACGGTGGGATGTTTGTTGGTCCAGCCTGTGGCCACCATGGGCCTTATGTTCCTGATGTCCTCTTCTGGTCAATCATTTTATTCTTCTCAACGTTTTTTCTTTGTTCCTTCCTGAAGCAGTTCAAAACTAAACGTTACTTTCCAACAAAGGTAAAGTATAAAGTAACTGTGCTGTATTTATAGTTTGAAGTTTTTATCTGATTTTAAAAAGTGGAATCTACATCATTCCAGACTTGAGCATGTTGTTATCTCCAAAGTCCTACAGTAAAGCTCTGATGTTCTGCAGTGGTATTTTCATTAATCCTGATGGTTAAGGAATCGCTCAACTGGTTCTATTTCATTGCTCCAATTTAATCTTACCTAGGCTCTGTTCTGGCACTCCAGTTATACCCTCTGTTGGACATGTTCTCACACTTCCTCAAAACTCATACCTGTGATTCTGTCTCCCACTCTCCCTCTAAACTCCGAGGCCCCGTTTCTGCACTCCTTTTAAATCTACTGGACCACTTTTCCTGGGTTTTCTTAGTTTTTTCCCCTCTCTTTCAACTCAGCAGATTCACTGGAAAATTTATTTTATAACTGTATAATACTTTAAAACAAAAGTAAACTAAAAGGGTGTTGGATATAAATAAACACAATATCCAATGGTCCCAAAAATTTGCCTGTCGTATTACTTATGCATGGAGCAGGAACTATAACGCTGTAGTATGATTAAACGTCTTTACTGAGTCATGCTAATAACCAAATCTTCTGGGAAACTTACAGTGCAGGAGCAACAAACCGGGCCTGACAAGACAAAAGATCACGCACACTCGAAAGCGCACACACAAAAGACAGTGTCTCCTGCATGCAGGAGGCCCAGTCGATTCATCGTGCAAGTAATCGGCTGCATACACAACCGCCACATTCTTGCAATCAATACGGTACAAGTCCAACATAACTAAAGTCATATTACAGTATTGAACCGTATTTCAGGACCCGAAATGTTGACAATTTCTTTGCTCCTACAGATACTGCATGACTTATCGGGTTCCTCCAGCAGATTTTGCTCCTGATTCCAGCATCTGCAGCTTGTGTCTGTGTGCTCCAATGTTTCTTTCGAATGAGAGGTTAAGTCATTAAAGGGTCTTGGCAGGGTAGATGTTCCCTCGATGGAGTATCTAAAATTAGATTCTCAAAATAAGGATTAGTTATTCAGGAATAAGTGGAGGAGTATTTTTTTCATCCATAAGCAACACACATACACACACCAAATGCTGGAGGAACTTAGCAGGTCAGGCAGCATTTATGGAGGGGAATCTGAGAAAGGATGTGCTGAAACTGGAGAGGGTTCAAGGGAGATTCACGAAAATGATTCCAGGATTGAATGGCTTGTCATATGAAGAGTGTCCGATGATTCTGGGCCTGTATTCACTAAGAGCTGTTAGCGCAGGTGGTGCACACGAGTTTGATTTCAACGTTTAAGCGAAGTTTGGACAGGTACATGGATGGCAGAGTATGGAGTACTATGGTCTGGGCAGAGGTCAGTGGGCTAGGCAGCTTAAATACTTTGGCACAGACTACGTGGACTGAAGGCCTGTTTCTGTTCAGTACTTTTCTATGAGTCTTGACAATTCTTCTAGTACTAAATACCCAGGAATCTGTCATCTTTATAGTTTTTACTACTAGTGGTATCATCTGTTGGTTGAGTTTTTTATTAGTAAAAGAACACCTTACTTCAAGCATTGTATTGAACAAATTTTGTTCATTGTCATCGTAGGTGAGAGCCATCATCAGTGATTTTGCTGTGTTTATTACCATTCTTACTATGGCATTGATCGATTTTCTTGTTGGCGTACCCTCACCAAAACTTACAGTGCCCGACCGGTTTGAGGTAAGAGCATTGTTCTTTTTGTTATTCTCATCATTATGTGTCGTGTCTTAAGACATAGCCGATCATGGTCTTCCATCTGTCTTACCATCTGTTGTTCTTATTTCTATCCATGACCATAACGTTGATCTTGGCAATTTTTACTACAGAACTGGTATAACAAATTTTACAGAATTTTTTTTACAGTGTCTTTACAAGACAGGTGACCCTAGACATTATCAATACTTTGTCTGCCTGTCGTCAGTAGTTGCATAACCAGGGCTTGTGATATGCATGAGCTGCTCATACAACCATCCACCACCTGCTCCCAAGGCTTTATGTGACCCTGATTGGGGAAAGGGGGGTAAGCAGCTGCTACAACTTGCCCAAGGGTGACCTTCAGGCAAGTGGAAAGGAAGGGCGCCTTACACCTCCTTTGGTAGAGACGTTTCTCCACCCCGCCACCCATCTTTGTTATATCTTATTTGATTTAAGTCATGGTTTACTGATCGAAAGTGTTTGTATGTGAACTTCTTTGTGAACTGGGAATTATTGAGTCATGTATTTACAATGATAGTAACTAAATTATTTTTGAAGATTTTATTTTGGAATACACGTGTAACCCTCTCACTGCAGCTCGTAACAAGCCAGGCTCATTAGCTACCTCTGGCTAACAGCCATGTGACTCAGCATTGCAATGGTAATGGTGAGAAGGCCACCTTCAGTAAGGAACACACATTTAGGTTCGATATGATTTGGCTTCAACCCAACAGGAAAGTTGGAATGTTCCAATGCGAGAACGGAGAATGGTGAATGCTGTGTAATGCTGCCCCATGCAAAGTTATCATTCGCCAGGAAATAACAGACCTTACACTGGCATAAACTTAAACTGGAAGTATATTTGCAGGTATTTCAACTTTAGCAATCAGTGAATAGAAAAAAAAGAACAAAAGGGCCCAGTACATTTAGAACAGTCTGAATGTGCACATTAACGTTGGAACTCATTTCTGGTGTAGTTGGGTGCTTCGCTTTGATTACTTACACGCTGATCCCAAGTTCTTCATGAAGGACCCCAGCAACAGTTTGAACTTCCCTCGAAGACCATTTCAAACGAACTGGCTAACTCAGGAGTATTAGCACTTCCTCCTTGGAACCATCTGCCTGCACAAAGCACTCCTTACAATGGGGTCTCTCCTTCAAGTGGCATTTTGCAAGCATTTTCCGTTGAGCTCCACTCTGCTGCTCCTGGCAACATAGACCCAAAACCAGACTACTGTCCCTCAAAAGTCTGAACCCACCCAGTTCTCTCGAATCTTCCATGGCATTCCACTGGACAGAATGTTACAGCACGTTACCAAGACAAACCCAGTTGACCAACATAACATTCCTAGGCTGAGCAAACAGTTCCTATCTCAGCTGAAGCTAAAACACTAGTCTATGAAGCTTAACTAACAGAACACACTGTGTTTGCAGAAAAGCTGCTGAAAGTGTAACAGCATAGCAATTGAAATACAATAAAGCAGATTCTTTATCAAAAGCTTTTTATATGGGGTGTTACGTTGAGGTTGTATAAGACCTTGGTGTGGCCATATTTGGAAGATTGTGTGCAGTTCTGGTCACCTACCTACAGAAAAGAGAGCAATAAGATTGGAAGAGTACAGAGAAAATTTACAGGAATGTTGCTGGGACTTGAGGACCTGTTTTGTCAGGAAAGATTGAATAAATTAGGACTTTATTCCTTGGAGTTTAGGAGAATGAGAGGAGATTTGATAGAGGTGTACAAAATGATGAGGGGGTATAGATAAGGTAAATGCAAGCAGGCTATTTCCACAAAGGTTGAGTGAGACTACAACTAGAGGTAATTGTTGATTAAGGGTGAAAGGTGAAATACTTACGGGGAACCTGAAGGGGAATCTTCACTCGGAGTGTGGTACAAGTGTGGTCTGAACTCCCAGCGGTAGCAGTTAATGCAGGTTTGATTTGAATATGTAAGAAAAATTTGGATAAGTACATGGATGAGTGAAGTATGAAAGGCAATGGTCCAGATGCAGGTCGATGGAACTAGGCAGAATAACAGTTTAGTACAGGCTAAATGGGCGTAAAGGCCTTTTTCTGTGCTTTAATGCTCTGACTATCTGAATGTTTAGTTTAAACAGAAAAAATTTGATTAATAGCTACCATTTGTTCACTATACAATTTTTTCTATTGCGGCATTTATGAAGAGTTAGTGTTAATATGTGCCTTTTCATAACAAAACTCTGGATTCTGCAGAATATCAGGAAAAGCAGAGAAAATTTTCGTTTAACTATTACAGGTCTTTTGGATAGTTAGGCGAAATGGAATGCAGAAAGAGAGAGGAAAATAATTTGAGGCTCACATTTTGCAAGCTCTGCTAATACTGGTTGAGTAGAGAAGTCCAGTGAATTAGCACAGAGAAGAGTGCAGAAGGTAGGGTTTGGGGAACATTGAAAGCCAGAGTATGGTGTGCAGTAAGTTCTTACCCTGTTCCAGGTTGGGGAAGTCTTTAGTTGTTAATGTGCATTAATAACTAAGGATTAAATGAACAAGAGCTTTTCTTACTAAATTTCAAAATTAGATGATAAACTGTACAAGAAGACAAAGTTCTGATTTCCTTGTCCTGGGCTGGTAGTTGTGGAAGGTCATTATGTTGGAATTGAGTTCATCTTAATTATAATGTTTACCTTAAGGAGTGGTCTTGCATATAGAGTTCCAGAAGAGTCATAGAACACTGCAGCACAGAAACAGACCTTTCGGCCCATCTAGTCTGTGCCGAACCATTATTCTGCCTATCCCCATCAGCCTGCACCGGGATCGTAGCCCTCCATACCCTGTTCCATCCATGTACCTCTCCAAATTTTCTTAAATGTTGAAATCAAACCCACATCCACCACTTGTGCTGGCAGCGCATTCCACGCTCTCACCATCCTCTGAGTGAAGGAGGTTCTTCCTTATAGTCCCCTTTAACATTTCATCTTTCACCCTTACCCTATGGCCTCTAATTGCAGTCTCACCCAACCTCAGTGAAAAAAGTCTGCTTGTATTTACCTTATCTACATCCCTTATAATTTTCTTTATCTCTATCAAATCTCCCCTCAATCTTCGACGTCTAGCGACTAAAGTCTCAAAAGATTCAACCTTTCCTTGTTACTCAGGTCCTCAAGTCCTGGCAACGTCCCAGTAAATTTTCTCTACGCTCTTTCAACTTTATTTACATCTTTTCTGTGGGAAGGTGCACACAATACTTCAAACTGGGCCTGACCAATGTCTTATACAAATTTCAACATAACATCCCAACCCCTGTACTCAGTGCATTGATTTATGAAGGCCTATGTGCCAAAAGCTTTCTTTACAACCCTATCTGCTTGTGACACCACTTTCAAGGAATTATGGATCTGTATTTCCAGATCCCTCTGTTCAACCACACTGCTCAGTGCCCTACTGCTCACTGTGTAAGATCTATCCTGGTTGGTGCTACCAAAGTGCAACACCTCACACCTGGCTGTATTAATTCCATCTGCTATTTTTCAGCTCATTTTTCTGCCCAGCCCAGATCCTATTTCAAGCTTTGATGGTCTTCCTTGCTGTCCACTATAATTCCAACCTTGGTGTCATCCATAAATTTGCTGATCCAGTTTACCAGACTATCATCCAGATCGTTTATATAGATAAGAAACATCAACAGACCCAGCACTGATCCCAGCGGCACACCACTAGTCACAGGCCTCCAGTCAGAGAGGCAACCATTTACAACCACTCTCTGGCTTCTTCCATGAGCCAATGCCTAATCCAGTTTACTACCTCATCTTGAATGCCAAGCGACTGAACCATCTTGACCAACCTCCCGTGCGGGATCTTGTCAAAGGCCTTGTTAAAGTCCATGTAGACAACATCCACTGCTTTGTCTTCATCAGCTTTCGTGCTAATGTCCTCAAAAAAACTCTGTAAGATTGGTTAAACACAACTTACCATGCATAAAGCCATGTTAGCTATCAGCCCCTGTCTATCCAATTACAGTACTTGTGTATTTATTGTGAAGTACATAATAAATCCAATAACCATAATAGAATCAATTGAAGACCGCACCAATAGGGCAGACAACCAGTGTGCAAAAGACAATGAAGTGCAAGTACAAAAGCAATTAAAAACAAACAATAAAAATCAAGAACATGAGATGACGTGTCCTTGAAATCAAGTCCTTAGGCTGTGGGAACATTTCAGTGATGGGACAAGTGAAGTTATCCCCTTTGGTTCAAGAGCCTGATAGATGTTCCTGAACCTGGTGGTGTGAGTCCTGAGGCTCCTGTACCTCCTTCCTGGTGGCAGCAACGAGATGAGAGCATAACCTGGGTGGTGTGGATCCTTGAAGACTGCTGTTTCCCTGCTTTTCTGCGACAATGCTCTGTGTAGATGTGCTCAATGGTGGGAAGGGCTTTATCCTGTATGAACATGGCTGTATCCGCTACTCTTTGTAGGACTTTCTGTTCAAGGGTATTGGTGTTTTCGTACCAGTTTGTGATATGGCCAGTCCACCATACATCGCCACCATACATCTATAGAAGTTTGTCAAAGTTTTAGATGTCATGCTATATCTTCACAAACTTTGAAGGAAGTAGAGGCATTGTTGTGCTTTCTTTGTAATTCCGTTTATGTGCGGGGCCAGGCCGGGTCCTCTGAAATGATAGCTCTAAGTTACTTTGATAATAAATTTACTTCAAACTTTGATGAAGGTAATTGAAATCTATCCTTAAAGTTATCTTTCAAGTGCAAGGAATGATAGGATATAATATTTAACCTAAAGTCTTGCTTCATTTGTGTCCATGAGTGGTGATGAGATGTTGATTTTCTAAGGCTGTCAATATTAGGAACAAACAAATTTTTAATGTCTAGAGAAGCATCAAGGTGGATAAGTCTCCAGGGTGTAATGGAATCTATCCCAGGATACTATGGTAGGCAAGGGAGGAGATTGCTTGGGCTTTCACGGAGATTTGTGTATCCTCTTTAGTCACATATGGGGTTCCAGGAATCTGAGAGTAATCTCAATCCTCCTTTGCTTAAGAAAAGAACCAGGGATAATCCAGGAAATTATATTTTAGGGAAATGATTGAAGATTCTGAGGTACAGGTTTCACATGCAAGGGCTTGTTTGGGACTAGCTTTCCAGAAGATGAAGTCACATGGGATCCACAGTGAGTTGCTGATTTAGATTCAGAATTGGCTTGGCTGTCGAAGAGAGTGGAAAGGTTTTTTTGAATGGAGGTCTTTGACCAATGGTGTTCTGCAGGTATCTCTGTGTTATATACACAGTGGCCACTTTATTATGTACACCTGGACACCTGCACATTAATGCAGATATCTAGTGAGCCAATCATGTGATAGCAACTCAGTGCATAAAAGCATGCGGACGTGGTGAAAGTTCGGTTGATGTTCAAACCAAATGTCAGAATGGGGAAGAAATGTGATCTAAATGACTTAGACTGTGGAATGATTGGTGCCAGACAGATGAGTATCTCAGAAACTGCTGATCACTTGGAATTTTAATGCACAACAGTTTCTAGAGTTTACAGAGATTGGTACAATAAAAAAAAAACATCCAGTGAATGGCAGTTCTGTGGGTGAAAACACTTTGTTAATGAGAGAGGTGAGAGGAGAATGGCCAGACTGGTTCATGCTGACAGTAAATCAAATAACTACGTATTACAGCTGTGGTATGCAGAAGAGCTTCTCTGAACACCAACAAATCGAACCTTGAAATGGACGAGCTACAGCAGCAGATGACAATGAACATCCACTCAGTACCTAGTTTACTGTGTACAAGAGGTACATAAGTTTATATATTAATAGTCTGGATGAAATCATAGATGGTTCGATTAGTAGAATTGCAGGTGACGGGAAAATCAGTGGAGTTCTGGATAGTGAGGAAGTTGGCCAGAAGATGCAGCAGGATACACCTCCTCCTGCAATTGGATCCGAGATTTCCTTACTTGTAGACTCCAGCCAGTTCAGATTGGTAACAACATTTCCTCCATGATTTCCATCAACAAAGGTGCACCACAGGATTGTGTGCTTAGCCCCCTGCTTTACACCTATGACTGCGTGGCAAGTTCATAACTCCCTGAAAGCAGCCATGCCAGTGGATAGGATAGTAGAGAAAGTGTACAGCGTACTTGACTTAATTGAGGGAAAATTGTGTCTAACTGTTGACATAGCAGTTGTACATATCTTTGATTTGGTCATATATGGAGTAACATGTACAGTTCTGATTGCGGAATTATAGGAATGACGTGGAGGCTTTGGAGAGGGTGCAGAAGAGACTATGATGTTGACTAAATTGGTGTGTATTAGCTATAAATAGAGTTTGGTGCCTTGGTAGCATATCAGTTAGCATGATGCTGTTACAGCTTGGGGTGTGGGAATTCTAAGTTCAGTTCTGGCTACCTCTAAGCAAGTTTGTACTTTCTTTTCTGTGTGTGTGCATGGGTTTCCTCCGGGTGCTCCCACTTCCTCCCACAGTCCAAAGACGTACAGATGAGTAGGTTAATTGTTCATTGTAAATAATATTTTGATTAGGCTAGGGTTAAAACAGTGGGCTGCTGAGCAGTGTCTTGAAGTGCCAGAAGGAAATTTTCCGCACTGTATCTCTAAATAAAATGGGTTGTTTTAAATTATTTTCCATGATCTTTAAACATCCTGTTATGAAAACAGTTGCCAATGCAAATAATCTTGATCTTGTAATCTGCTATCAGATTTCCCCTTTCCATTCTATGAAGATTTCTAATTTCTCTGCTAAATCTGTCATTGCTGAACTGATCTAGGAAATGTTACTTACACCTTTCATGTAATATTCTCATCTTTTGTAAAGTGTGGTGTTCTCACAATGGAATGATCTGAATAAAAGTATTTTTCTTAGCACTGTTTCAGCTACTTTTTGTCTTGCATCATTGGGCTGTCGTTCTTCCAGAAGGGCCTGTTCTGCGCTGTATCCTAAACAAACAAATAAATAAATAGATCACTATTTCTTGCTATTAACTTTAAAACGTTTAACATTTTCTTAACTTATTTTAAGTCTTGATAGAGTGTCTCGGGCTGAAATGTCAACTGTTTATTCCCCTTTTTAGATGCTGCCCGACTTGCTGAGTTTCTCCAGCATTTTGCGTTCAAGAGTACAGCATCTGCAGGATCTCTTGTGTTTTTAATAACTATAGTTTGTTTTTCTCTTGCATGCAGCCTACTCGAAAAGACAGAGGTTGGTTTATAGATCCACTTGGACCGAACCAGTGGTGGACTATGCTTGCTGCTCTTGTTCCAGCTTTGCTTTGCACTATCCTTATCTTCATGGATCAACAGATCACTGCTGTTATCATCAACAGAAAAGAACACAAGCTGAAGGTATTTTATTGCTTATGACAGTTCCCTTGCATGTACCATTCAGCTCATTGAGTCTGTTCCAGCATTTAAACTCGGCTGATGCCCTTACTAATCAAGAACCTAGCAAACTCCATTTTAAATATAAGGACATAATAAGAACATAAGAAACAGGCGCAGGAGTAGGCCATCCGGCCCATCGAGCCTGCCCTGCCATTCAATAAGATCATGGCTGATCTGTCCATAAACTCTGCTCCACCTACCTGCCTTTTCCCCATAACCCTTAATTCCCCTACTATGTAAGTATACCCAGTGACTTGGCCTGCACAGCCATCTGTGGTAATGAATTCCACAGATTCTCCACCCTCTGGCTGAAGAAATTCTTCTTCATTTTTGTCTTAAAGGGATGCCCCTCCATTCCAAGACTGTGCCTTCTGATGCTAGACTCTTCCAATCCTCCCAAAAGAAATTCCTCATCTCTGTTCAACACCTCTTGACTATGTTAAATTACTTCTAAAATCTGGAATTATCCAATTGGATTATTCTTGACCTTTCTATTTTTCTAGACACAATGGAGTGTATGAGGCCATTTGTCCATGGGCACTGACTGTGTTGTTGATGAGGATCAAAACTATTAAAAGCTGTGGTCAATGATTGACATTAAGCCTTTGGCCCTCAGATTTATCTTGCTTGTATATTTATCTGAGCTGGTGATGGCTTTTTCCTTGTTGAAAGCTGTGTGTGCTTTTGCAGTTTTCCCCATTTGGGAAAAATGTGTTACTTCTGCTTTGTGTTCATGGGTTCTTGAATTGGCAGCAAGTACCACAGGAATCAGTGAATGAGGCCATTTGGGTGATCATCTCAGTGGAATAGAATCCTATCAGTTCTATCCTATAGAGTTTTAAATGGGACATTGAGACACTTAGTATTTTTAACAGAGAGAATAAATAAAATTACTGGAATATATGGAGAAGAATAATAAAATTACTGTAAATTTCTCCTCCCTTGCCCTTCTTTCTTTCCATTCCCCATTCTGGCTCTCTCTGACCTCTTTTTTTCTTCTCAACTGCCCTACACCTCCTTCCCTTTTCGCTCTTCTCCTATCAGGTTCTTCCTCCTTCAGCCCTTTATCACTTCGACCTATCATCTCCCAAAGTTCAATGTATGTATACCATATCCAATCTTGAGAGTCATCTTCTTGCAGGTAGCCACAAAACAAAGAAACACAAGAGAATTCACAAAAATAACACACCACAAAGACATCCAGTGTGTGAAAAAGGAAGAACAAATCATGCAAACAATTTTTAAAAAATGAAGAAATAAGCCATAGAACATAAACCATAGATTCCCCACAGCCATGGAGCCAGTTCAGTGCTGCAGCCGGTCCAGGAGCCTGATGGCTGCAGGCCACAGCTCATCCTCCACCCTTGGCCTCGACACCTTAATCTTTCTAATCTAGCTTGGTGCTTAAATCAGCCAAACATAGATTAGTTATCTGCTCTTGGGCCTGGGCTTCACTGTTTCAGTCCAGCTCTAAGTCTGCTCCAGCATTGGTCACTGTGGCCATACCTGCATACTTGAGAGTCCAGTTCACCAAATATTTCAGGATATGGCAGGCTGTACAGATGGTTCAAAAGCACACCTGTCAGCAGGAAATTACGGGCTGCAGTTTACAGTGAATGTTGTCCCAAAAGTGTATATTTTGTAGAATTGTTAGTAGTTTTGTTAGCTGTCTGCAAAACGTCACCATCTCTCACCAGCACCACCTTCACCATATACTCCCCAGCTGCTTACTTCATCCTCCTCATCTATCTACACACCTACCCCCTCACCTTGTCTCACCTATACCTGCCAGATGGTACTCCCTCTCCTCCTTTCCCCACCTTATTATTCTGGCTTCTGCCCCCTTTCCAGTCCTGTTAAAGGGTTTCGGCACAAAATGTCGACTGTTTATTCTCCTCCGTAGATGCCGAACTCCTGCAGCATTTTCAAGATTCAAGGTTCCAGATTCATTTATTATCAATTATACAACATTGAGATTTGCTTGCTTACAGGTAGCCAAATCTCAAGGTTGTATAATTTATACATTATTTGATGTACATTCTTTGTGTGTTTCTCAAGATTTCAAGCATCTGCAGAATCTCGTGTTTTCATTTTAAACCAAAATATATTGGTGCTAACTAGAAAGTACCATCACTATTCATTTCATTTTAATGTACATGTTGCTAGTTGCTCATATTCTGGTTGTTGTTTTGCAGAAAGGTTGCGGTTATCACCTTGATTTGTTGATGGTAGCTATTATGCTAGGAGTGTGCTCAATTATGGGCCTGCCTTGGTTCGTGGCTGCCACGGTCCTCTCCATCAGCCACGTCAACAGCCTCAAGGTAGAATCAGAGTGTTCAGCACCTGGAGAACAGCCCAAATTCTTGGGTATCCGAGAGCAGCGAGTTACTGGCTTACTGATATTCGTTCTAATGGGGCTGTCTGTCTTCATGACTTCTGTTCTCAAGGTAAGGTGAAGGGTACTGAAGGCTTGTTGGCATCTAGAGGCATTTTTTAAATTAAAGTTCAGGGACATTGTTTCAGATTTAAAAAAAATGAAAACCCATCTTTGTTCATAAATGAATCAAATTTCCATGAGTGAGTATACATATTGCAGATGCATTTATTTCTGGCATGTTAAATGTCAAATGCAATGCTTCTTGGGCAGATGGGGTTTGTCAGCCATGGTTGGCACTTGTCTAGGAGCAAATCTGTGCTGCCTTGTGGCTATACCCACTCATGGGAGTAAACCCTGAGGAAATATCTGGAGCTGGAGTCCCTAAGGCTGCCCTACATTGAGCTCAACACTGACTGGAAACTCCTGCGACGTCGATGGTGTCAAACTGTATCAGTCTCTGTCGTTCCTTTGGATTCATCAGCTGTGTGGAGAGGGGGAGCCTGCATATCATACTGCCCTGGTTTGCATACTGCCTTGTGTGTCAATACATAGACAGCTAGGATGTAACACTCTGGCGATGGAGGGTCTCAGGGAATCTACCTGGACTATGTTTTCTCTCCTTTTATTCTGACATTTTGTGGAAGATGCAAAAGCCTGAAAGCATGTACTACTAGGCTGAAGGACAGCTTCTATCCCACTGTCATAAGATTGCTGAATGGTTCAGTCATATGACAAGATGGACTCTTGACCTCACAATCTACCTTGTTATGATCTTGCACCTTATTGTTTACGTGTACTGCACTTCCTCTCTATCTACAACATTTTATTCTGCATTGTTTTTTATTCTTGAACTCAAACCACTGTGTAACGATTTGATGTGTATGAACAGTACGCAAGACAAGCTTTTCACTGTATCTTGGTACACGTGACAATAATAAACCAATTCCAATTTGAATTCAAAATGCATTGAATATCTTGTTTGCAAATTCACTTAGCAGTTGAAGAAAATAATGTTTATAAAATATATAAATTTGCTGCTTTAAGTGAATAACATTTATTTCTTATTTGCAGTTTATCCCAATGCCAGTTCTGTATGGTGTCTTCCTTTACATGGGGGCTTCTTCCTTGAAAGGAATTCAGGTATTTCTGCCTAAATACAATAAAATTCAAATAATCTCTCCAAGTTCTTCCCTAAGAACATTATAATTTATAAACTATATTTCTTTCACCAGTTGTTTGACCGTTTGAAATTATTTGGGATGCCAGCGAAACACCAGCCTGACTTGATATACCTACGCTACGTACCACTTTGGAAAGTGCACATCTTCACTCTTATTCAGCTTACCTGCCTTATCCTGCTCTGGATCATTAAAGCTTCAGCTGCTGCTGTTGTCTTTCCTATGATGGTGAGATTATTGGTTATTTCCATTATATTGTAGACATCTCTAAGTTTCGATTTTTTTCTGTTTTGTTTTGTTCATGGGAGATGGACATTGCTGATGTGACAAAGATATTGTGTCAGTCCCTAATTCAACCATTAATTAGTGGATGCTGGGTCAATAATCTGGAGCCACGTAAGATAATGCCTAGCAGCACAGATAAGGATGGCAGGTTTTCTTCCTGGAGAGCAGTGACAATGTGGTATTGTAATACTTCTATTGTGCTAAATGTTCAGTTATTTAGAACGTAGAACATTACAGCATAGTACGGGCCCTTCAGCCCACAGTATTGTGCTGACCTTTTTACTTATTCCAAGATCAGTCAGACTCAGACTGAAGGACCTGTTTCTGTGCTGTACTTTCCTCTGATTCTAAGACTCTAATCTAACCCTTCCCCCTTACATAACTATCCATTTTTCTATTATTCCAGAGGCCATCTCAGAGTTTCTTAACTGTCCCTAATGTATCTGCCTCTACCACCAACCCTGGCAGAGTGTCCCACTCTGAAATCATACTGATCTATTAGACATTTATCGGGGCCAATAAGAAGAAGCGAGGTGTTAGCGGAGCAGTCGTTGTGTGATTGAACAGTGTTAGAATGACCGGGCTTTGGCTTAACAGGATTAGGCAAGAGCAAGCTTGGGCAAGCACAGATGGAGATTCTAGTTAAGTTTCTAATAAACTTTTTTTCTGTTAGTACGTAGTTAGTGTGCTGAGAATGGGTCCGGGGTTAGTGGTGTATTCCTTGTGTGAGATGTGGTAACTACATCTCACACAACTACACACCAATAACTACATCTGCGTGAAGTGCATCGAGCTGTATCTCCTTAGAGATCACGTTAAGGAACTGGTGCTGCAGCTCAATGGTCTTCTGTTTGTACAGGAGAATGAGGAGGTGACAGGCAGGAGCTACAGGAAGGTAGTTACCGCTAAGTTTAGCATGTGGGTGCTTGGGTGACTGTCAGGAGAGGGAAAGAGAATAGGCTGCCATTACAGAGTACCACTGTGGCCATTTCCCTCAATAATAAGTATACTGCTTTAGATACTCTTGTGGGGATGACCTAACAGGGGGTAGCCACAGCAACCTAATCTCTGGCACTGAGTCTGACTCTGTGGCTCAGAAGAGGAGTGCAGTGGTGATAGCGGATTCCATAACTGGAGGACCAAACAGCAGATTTTGAGGATGTGAAAGAAACACCTGGATGGAATGTTGCCTCCAGGTACCAGGGGTTAGAGCTGTTTCAGATCAGATCTATGGCATCCTAAAGGGGGACTTTGAACAGCCAAAAGTTGTGGTCCACCTTGGTATAGGGTAGTAATCTCTGGATTGCTGCCTATGCCACGCGCCTGTGAAGATAGGAACAGGATGATTTGACAGAAGAATGTGTGCTGAAGAATTGGTGCAGGGGCAGGGTTCCAGATTTCAGGATCATTGAGATCTCTTCTGGGGAAGGTATAACCTGTACTAAAAGTAGGGGTTACATCTGAACCCGATGGGGACAATATCCTTGCAGACAGATTTGCTGGAGCTGTTGAGAAGGGTTTAAATTAATTTAGCAGGGGGATGGGCATCATAGTGATAGGGCTGAAGATGGGGCATTTGGTATACAACTAGATGCAGTATGTCGTGAGACTGTGAGGAAGGATAGGCAGATGATAGGGAAAAATTGCAGTCAATGAAATGAGTTAAAGGGTAACAGCTGGCCAAAATCGGAAAGGATGATGAATGCAGGACTGCAATTTTATATCTGAATGCCCGCCATGTACAAAATAAGGTAGATGATCTTGTAGCACAGTTAGAGACTGACAGGTATGATGTTGTGGGCATCACTGAGCTGTGGCCGAAAGAAGATCATAGTTGGGAGCTTAACATTCAAGAGTATACGTTGTATTGAAAGGACATACAGCTAGGCAGAGAGGTTGGGGTGGCTCTATTGGTAAAAAATGGACTCATCCTTAAAAAGAGGTGACATAGGATCAGAAGATGTAGAATCCTTGTGGGTAGAGTTAAGAAACTGCAAGGGTAAAACGCCCCTGATGTGAGTTATATACAGATCTGAACAGTAGCCAGGATGTGAGCTGCAAATTATAACAAGGCATAGAAAAGGCATGTAAAAGGGGCAATGTTGTGATAGTCATGGGGGATTTCAGTATACAGGTAGATTGGGGAAATCAGGCTGATACTGGATCCAAAGAGCAGGAAATTTGTAGAATGCCTACGAATTGGCGTTTTAGAGCAGCTTGCAGTTGAGCCCAACAGGGGAACACCAGTACTAGTTGTGTGATGACCCAGTTTGACAAGGGAAGTTAAGGAAATAGAACCCTTAGGATGCAGTGAGCATAATATAATAGATCTCACCCTGCAGCTTGAGAAAGAGAAGCTAAAATTGTATGTATCAGTATTACAATGGAGTTAATGGAATTACAGAGGCATGAGAGAGGAGCTGGCCAAAGTTGATTCGAAGGGACACTAGCAGAACAGCAATGGCTGGAGTTTCTGGGAGCAATTTGGAAGGCACAGGAAAGATACATCTCAGATAAAAAAGTACTCTACAGGGTCAAAGACTCCATATGAGCAAAAGTGAAGGCATATAATACAGCAAAAATTATTGAGAAGGTGGAGGATTGGAAAGCTTTTAAAAACCTAAAAGAAGGCAACTAAAAAGGCCATAGAGAGAGCAAAGGTGAAATATGAAGTAAGCTAGCCAATAATATAAAAGAGGATACAAAAAATTTTTTCAGATATCTAAAGAATAATGAGAGAGTATAACGAACCGCTGGAAAATGATACTGGAGAGGTAGTAATGGGGACCAAAGAAATAGCATATTTTGCCTTAGTTTTTACCATGGAAGTCACTAGCAGAATGCCCGAAATGTAGGAGTGTCAGGGGGCAGAAGTGAGTGTCATTGCTATTACTAAGGAGAAGGTGTTTGGGAAGCTGAAAAGTCTGAAGGTAGCTAAGTCACTTAGACCAGATGGAATACACCCCAGGGTTCTGAAAGAAGTAGTTGAAATGATTGTGGAGGCATTAGAAATGACCTATCAAAAATCACTGGATTCTGGAATGTTTCCAGAGGGCCAGAAAATTGCAAATGCCATTCCACTCTTAAAGAAGGAAGGCAGAAGAAAGGAAATTATCAGCCAGTTAGCCTGGCTTCAGTGGTTGGAAAGGTGTTGAAGTCTATGATTAAGGATGAGGTTTTGGGAAACTTGGAAGGTCATGACAAAATAGTCAAAATCAGCATGGTTTCCTTAAAGGGAAACCTTTCCTGACAAATCTGTTGGAATTCTTTGAGAAAATAGCAGGCAGGAAAGACAAAAGAGAGCCCGTGGATGTTGTTTATTTGGATTTTCAGAAGGTTAACAAGAAGGTTAACATGGAAGCTACTTAACAAGATTGGAGTCCATGGTCTTACAGGAAATATACTAGCATTGGCTTATTAGCAGGAAGCATAGAGTGGGAATAAAGGGAGCCTTTTCTGGTTGACTGCTATGACTAGTGGTGTTCCACAGGGGTCTGTGTTGGGACCACTTCTTTTTACATCATATGTCAATGATTTGGATGACAGACTTGATGGCTGTGTAGCAACATTTGTGGGTGATACGAAGACAGATGGAGGGACAGGTGGTGTTGGGGAAGCAGGGTGTTTGCAGAAGGACTGGGACAGATTTGGAAAATGGTCAAAGAAGTGGTAGTTTCAATATAGTGCAGGGAACTGCATGGTCATGTACGTTGATAGAAGGAATAAAGGCATTGACCATTTTCTAAATGGGAAGAAAATTCAAAACTCTGAGGTGCAAAGGGACTTGGGAGTCCTTGTGCAGGATTCTGTAAGGGTTGACTTGCAGGTTGCATTGGTGGTGAGGAAGGTAAATGCAACGTAAGCATTCATTTCGAGAGCATTTGAATATAAGAGGAAGGGTGTAATTCTGAGGCTTTATAAGGCATTACTTGGAGTGTTGTGATCAGTTTTGGTCCCTTATCTAAGAAAAGATGTGCTGGCCTAAAGGAGGTTCTTAGGAATGAAAGGGTTAGCACATGAGGAGTGGTGTTTGATTGCTCTGGGCCTGTACTCGCTGGAGTTTACACGAATGAGAGAGGGGATCTCATTGAAACTATCAAATACTGAAAGGTTTAGGGTGGATGTGGAGAGGAGGTTTCCTATAGTGGAGGAGTCCAGGACCAGAGGCTACAGCCTCAGAATAGAGTAACATCTATTTAGAACAGAGATGAGGAGGAATTTCTTTAGCCAGAGGGTGATGAATCTGTAGAATTCATTGCCACAGATGGCTGTGCAGGCCAAGTCATTGGGTATATTTAAGGTGGAGGTTGATAGGTTCTTGATTAATCATCATGTCAAAGGTTATGGGAGAAGCCAGGAAAATGGGATTGAGAGGGATAATAAATCTGCCATGATGGAATGGCAGAGCAGACCCAATAGGCCAAATGGCCCAATTCTGCTTTGATGTCTTGTGGTCTTATAGTTATGAGTAATTCTGTTCTCTGTATTCAGTGGGAGGAATTAGTACAGTGCAAACTCATTGGTTTGTTTCCGTAGATGAAGACTTAGTCTTGTGCAGAGAAGTTGAGTAAGAGTGGCTTATACTGCCCGGGGGTTAAAAGATGAGAGATGATTTCACTGAAACATACAGGATTTTGTGAGAAAGTGGCAGATTTAATCTTAATAGTCTGTTTCTTTTAGTTGTACAACCAAGAGTTAGGGTAGCATAGCTTCTAAGATGTGAATTTCCAATTTAATACTGTGATAAAAATTCTGTTGCACAAAGCGTCATACATTCTTTGGTTTCTTACTCTCAGGTGTGGTGGATGATGAATATATGAATTTATTGAGCGGTAAGGGAATTAGCTGATAAGTGAATTTGGTAGGAAAGTAGAGGGATCTTATCATCTTCTCCTGCTTCAGTTTCTTATTTTCCTTTGTGCCAAAGGGCATCTTATAAGCATTCAAGGTTTAAATAGCGCCCGAGGTAAAACACTTGGTTTACAGATGATGCCAAATTGAGAGAGGAAGAGGTTCAAGCACCAGGAACTAAGAAAGCCAAGTGTGAAACGCTGAGGATGTGGCAATGAACCAGAATATTTTTTTCTCTCTGCTTGTTATTATTGGCAGGTTCTTGCTCTTGTGTTTATCCGTAAATTGTTGGACTTCTGCTTTACGAAACGAGAACTTAGCTGGTTAGATGACTTGATGCCTGAAAGCAAAAAGAAGAAATTGGAAGATATGCAGAAAAAGAAAAAAGAAACTGAAGTAAGTGCCTAATTGTAAACAGTTTTCCTTTAACAGTTGGGTTCTGTGTTTTCCTGTTAATACTGTTGATTGTCCAGCAAACAGTTGTCCATCACAGGCTGACAGACTCCTCCATTGATTACTACTTGTTGCCACGTTTTTTCACTTTTCATGTAAAGGTTATTTAATGCATCTTGATTACTTACAGATTTGAACATTTGAATGTAGTTTTGAGCAATATTCTACTTTTGTTTTCCTCTCTAGTTTACAATTGTTACTTTGAATCAGATGTTCTGTTGAATGTTGGGGATAAAGATGGTATATCTGTTCACATCTTTTGCATTCAATCTTCAATGATGATGTAATTATCAGCTGGGTGCCCTTTTTCCATGTTGGTCAGCCAAGAACAATACACAATGTGGAGTCGAAAGCTATGCTGTGAATGGTGTAATAATTGATGCTGTTTTTATGTTGAGAAGTCAAGGCTGCAATAACATACAGAAAAGCAGATTATTAAGGGTCCACAAATTCTTAAATATATGATGCATAAATTTGCTGGTGCATTCTACATTTGGTTATTTTAGGGTTTACCATCGCTATGTGTCCAGGACAAGGAAGCATGCAGGATCCATCCAGCAAACATCCTTTTCTGAAAACTCCCTTCTAGAAAGCACCATAGGGCTTTTAGAACAATAACTTCACAGCATCTTAAAAGTTTGGTCTCCCGGGCTGTTAATCTGATCAACCATTCTATTAGTCCCCACTCCCACCCGCACCCTCCTCTATCTATTATCCCCGTCACTGCACTGCACTTTAAAACACTTTTTACAAAGCTGTTCACATTGTAAATACATGCTGGTATTTATGTACATTTTATTCCATATCTACCCCTTAACTCTATATTTTATATGTTCCTTTATTATTTATAATTTTTGAATGTTTATGTTTTTGTTATATGTTATGCCAACACATCACAGAAATTCCTGATACATGTAAATGGTGAATAAAGTTGATCCTGCATCCTTTAAATCTTAAACCAGGAAGAAACCAGGTTTGGTAAAGCAAATCTTCAGCATGTTTCAGTCCCTTGTAACTTGCCTATGTGATAGCACTGTTGCCTCCAGACCCCACATTCATGCCCATTACTTTTTGTGGCACTTTTGTTTTTAAAAAGGTAAGTTGCTGTACATGGATATTAATAGATCTGCTTTTAATTGGCTTTTGTCCTGCTGAAGCTAACCTGGTAGGGCCACATGTCAATTTCTTTTGTCAGACTCTCTGTAATATTTGCATGGATAATTTGAACAGTGTCAGGTTTAGCTACTATCATACATTTTTATATACTGATCAAGTCTTTTTCACTTACTGATCCTATTGACTGATCTAAATTTGTAAGTAAAAGTAATTTTATGGATACAAGCTGATTCATGAATTCAACGCAAGAGTAGACAGAGAGTATCTTTTTCCTAGGGCTGAAATGTCTAATACCAAAGAGTGTGCATTTAAATTAAGAGGGGGTAATTTGAAAGAAGGTGTGAGGGACAAGATTTTTTTACACAGAGTGGGGGCTACCTGGAATGCACTGCCAGGGGTGGCGGTAGAGGCAGATATATTAGGGACTTTTAAGAGATTTTTAGATAGGCACATGAATGTGAGGGAAATAGAGGCTCATGGGCATTGTGTAGGCATAAAGGATTTGTTTAGTTGCCCATTTGATTATTAATTTATTTGGTTCAGTACAACATTGTGGGACAAAGAGCCTGTTCCTGTGCTGTACTGTTCTGTGTTCTTTATTCTACATTGGTGTGTAACTTTAGAAACTTTTAAAAGATTTATTTTGCTCTTATGTTAGAAGTATGAGTATGGTTTAGAAAAGATAAGAATATATGAATTAAGAACAGGAATGGACCATTTGACTCCTATAGTCTGCTTTGCCAAACTTCTGATTCATAGCTGATTATCCATCTTGGAGCCAATTTCTCTAACATCCCCACATCTAGAAACTCAATGATCTTCATTTCAAGGTAACTTGACGATTGAGCCTACACAGCTCCTCAGAGTACAGATTACCGAAGAGAAGTTTTTTATATATATATATTAGTCCTGAATGCCTTACCATCTACTTTGAGATCATGATACTGACTCAGTACTTGGCCAGGAGATAGATCTTGCTTGCGTCCGGTTGATCAGGTCCTGTCAGAATTTTGTAATGAGTGTCCTCTCATTTTCCTAATGTCAGGAAAATACACTCATAGTTTATTCAGTCTCTCCTTGTAAGCAAAGCTGCCAACACTGGAACAGATCTAGTGAACATTTGCCATACTTCCTCCATGACACCTTTATCCCTTTAAACAAGGGCCCAAATACTGTATCAAACCCCAGGCTGGTCTCATTAACACTTTGTTTTCTCTTGTACTGTACTGTAGTTTTGTAATAAAGACCAGCATACTGTTACCTGTTTTTTTTTTGTTGCTATTTTTATTGACTTGTGTCTTGGGAACCAGGGTCATTTTAAGCATCAACAATAGTCACCTAATCCTCATAAGATATACAAGAAGAAGTCAGCTATTTGGCCCATCAAGTCTGCTGCACCATTCCATCATGGCTGATTTATTATCCTCCTTAATACCATTCTCCTGCCTTCCCTCTGTAACCTTTGACACCCTGACTAAACAAAATCTGATCGAATATTCCCAACGTTTCAAAAAAACAATCTTTATTTTCTTTTGGCCTTTTGTGTTACCTAAATTCATTATGGCAGATATAATTTATGTTTTTTTTTCCTGGTGACTCCTTTGAAACAATATATAGAGGAGAGGGTCAAGCATAAATCTGTGTGCCAGGTAAATTAAATCTTACACTGTCATTCATGGCTTTTTACAAATTAAAGGTTTCTACCTGATAATGGATATGGAGGAAGAACTACAAAACTTTATTGATATAGTTGTTGAAGAAAGTGCAAAAATGGGTCTACTTATCAATTGCAAAAAGACAGAATGTATGGTGATATCCAAAAAGAAGGAGAATCCTATCTGCAGGCTGAGAATAACGGGGAAGACATAAAACAAGTACAGAACTTTTGCTACTTAGGAAGCTGGGTGACATCAGATGGCAGGTGCGACATGGACATCAAAAGGAGAATAGGGATGGCAAAAGACACCTTTACGAGAATGAAGAGCATACTGACCAATACTAAACTAGGCATGACAACCCACCTCAGAGTACTGTAATGTTATGTTTATCCAGTTATGTTATATGGCTCAGAATGTTGGACAATATCTAGTAACATGAGGAAATGAATTGAAGCAGCAGAGATGTGGTTTTTGAGGAGAATGCAAAGAATATCATGGACGAAACGAATATCTAACGAGGATGTCATGAACAGAGCAAGCACAAAAAGAGAAATAATGTATGAGATCGTGAAAAGGCAACGTAACTTCATTGGACATGTGATTAGGAAAGAGGAGTTAGAATGCACGGTAATTATGGGAAAGATTGAAGGGAAGAAAGCAAGAGGAAGACAAAGACAAATGATGATGGAGACAGCAGCTAGAGAACTGGAAATGAATACTGATGAATTGATCCACTTGACCCTAAACAGGAGTGTGTGGGCCATGGCAGTCAAAGCTCAAACTGGGCACGGCACCAGATGATGATGACCTGATAACAGGTCAGATAATTTTATAAATTGGAGGTTGCCTGGAATGTGCTGCTTGGGGTGGTGGTAGAGGCAGATATATTAAGGACTTTTAAGAGACATTTAGATAGACACATGAATGTGAGTGAAGTGAAAGGATACCTGGAAAAAGGGATGAGCTTAGTTAGCCATTTGATTCCTCATTTAATTGGTTCAGCTCAACATTATGGGCCGAAGGTATTGTTCCTATGTTGTATTGTTATGTGTTCTAAAGGAATCAACTCAGTACGCATCAATAAAATGGTAAAAAACTAGTTCAGTTTGTATTCAGTGAAACTCTGATTGCTTGGAAATCTGGAGGTATGTTTGGGTGAGTGGCTGGGCCAGAGACTGTTCTACAGGCCAAGTGTATAGCTAGGACCAGAGGAGCTGCAGTCTGGGTGGATTTGTGGCTGGAGTCGGGCTCTGGATTAATTATTTGGTATTTTTTTAGCTTGTTTTGGCAAGCTGTAGCAAATAGGGTACGGCTTACTGGGCCCTATTTACTTTCTGATCTCCCAGCATTACTATGCTTCTATTTAATGCATTTTCAAAAGATATTTAATAAAAGATGTTTTGTCAGAATCAGGTTTAAAATCAGCTGGCGTTTGTTGTGAAATCTGTTGTGTGTTGCAATACATAGTAATAGAAAATTAAATTACAATAAGTATGTACAAAAAAAGAAAATTAAATGAGTAGTGCAAAAAGAGGGAAAATAGTGAGTGGGTTGGTTGTCCATTCAGATGGTGGACGGGGAAGAAGCTGTGTGTCTTCGGGCTGCTGTAACTCCTCCCTGATGGCGTCATTGAGAAGAGGTCATGCGGTCCTTGATGATGGATGTCGCCTTTTTGAGGCTTCACCTTTTAAAGATATCCTGGATGCCGCCCATGATGGAGCTGACTAAATTTACAACTTTCTGCAGCTTGTTTCAATCCTGTGCAGTGACCCACCCCCACGACATACCAAATGGTGATGCAACCAGTTAAAATGCTCTCTCCACAGTACATCTGTAGAAATGTGCGAGTGTCTTTGGTGGCGTACTAAGTCTCCATAAATTCCTAATGAACTATAGCCACTGTCACGCCTTCTTTGTAATTGCATCAATGTGTTGGGCCCAGGATAGATCCTCAAAATCCTCAGGAACTTATAACCATTCACCCTTTCCATTTCTGATCTCTTGATAAAGACTGGTGTATATTCTGTCAGCTTTTCCTTCCTGAAGTCCCCAGTCAATTCCATAATACCAGTAACTGACATTAAGTGCAAGATTATTGTTGCGACACCACTCAACCAGCTAATCTGTCTCGCTCCTGCACACCTCCTCGTCACTATCTAAAATTCTGCCAACAGTGGTAACATCCATAGTAATAAGGTATCCATAGTTATCAGTATTAACATCTGCTAGTCCAGAAAAACTGTTGGTCTGCTATAACAGGATGTATGGGTGGAAAATTGTTGGAGCTTGACTGAAGTTTTATTCTTACTTTCCAATTTGCCATGGGCAGCCAATCTACCAATTTATTATTTTAGTCATGGGTTGCCATCTACATCATTGTTCCTCTTCTGCATATTTATTTATTGAATTTTTTGTCCTGCACTGCACTGCTGCCACAAAGCAACAATTTTCATGGCATATGTTATTGATAAAAGTTTAAGACCATAAGGACATAAGACAGAGGAGGAAAATTAGGCCATTTGGCCCATCAAGTCTGCTTCACCATTCAGTTATGGTTTTATTATTATCCCTCTCAACCCCATTCTCCTGCCTTTTCACCATACCCTTTGAGATCCTCACTAATCAAGAACCTAAATATACCCAATGACTTGGCTTCCACAGCGTCCGTGGTAATGAATTCCACAGATTCACTATCTTTTGACTAAAGAAATTTCTTGATTGCTTAAATCAGAATCATGCTTACTATCACTGGCATGTAACGTGAAATTTGTTAACTTAGCAGCAGCAGTTCAATGCAATACATAATCTAGCAGAGAGAAAAAATAATAATAAACAAAGTGAAGCATAATAATAAATAAACAAGTAAATCAATTACGTATAGTGAATAGATTAAAAAACATGCAAAAACAGAAATACTGTATATTTTTTAAAAAGTGAGTTAGTGTCCAAAGCTTCAATGTCCATTTAGGAACTGGATGGCAGAGGGGAAGAACTTGATTCTAATTCTTACCTATGGTTTTTGTAATTGCTGATCTATATTCAGCTTCTCAATATCCCAGGAACAGATTTGGATAAGTATATTGGAAATAGTTGCGGATCCTAATTTGTATTTCTGCATAAACTCTTGGATTACTTCAAAACAGACATTTATCCTAATTTTGAGTAAAGCAATTGATAAGACATCCTTTCTCTGTGAGTTGACTTCTCTTGTCCACTCCCCTGAATTGGCTTGCTTTATACTGTACTATAATAATTTAAATAGACAGTTCAGAATAAATTGTTTATCTAGTGAAAATAAATTCAGCTAGTAAGTAATTTTTCCTAACTAGTACAAAGTTACAATTGTTTTTCAATTGTAAAATACTTATGAAAATTCCTGCTTGGGAGTTAGATTTAGCGATGGGTCAGAAGCAGACAATTGGACCTGGATGATGAATAGTAAGAGCAGAATTAGGCCATTCAGCCCATCAAGTCTGCTCTGCAATTCTATCATGGCTGATTTATTATCTCTCTCAGCTCCATTCTCCTGCCTTCTCCCCGTAACCTTTGATGCCATGACTAATGAAGAGCCTATCAACCTCCACTTTAGATATACCCAATGACCTTCTCCACTGATGTCTGTGGTAACGAATTTCACAGATTCATCATACTCTAGCTAAAGAAATTCCTCTTAGTCTTATTTAAAAATATAAATAGCTGTTGCTGGAAATCTGAAATTAAACAAAAAGTCTTTGAAATATTCAGCTGGTCAGGTTGCATCTGTCGAGAAGGTGATGGGATTCATGAGCTTTCATATAATATTGTGTCTTTCTTTGCTGATTTAAAAAAAACCTGTGATGTTAATTAAACCTTAAAAATAGTACAGAGTCTTGGAGATGTGTTTCCGCTTATGGCATTGCAGCTTTAATTTAGTTTGTTTCTACTGTCACTGCTTTTCCGCTCGTCACCTTAAAACGTGACATTGAAAGCTTTCTTGCGTAGTTTGCCCTGCTTGCTGTCTGTAATTTCCAAAGGGACTGATCTCTGTCTGCTTTTTCTCCTGCACATTCAATTGGCTGTAGAAAACGAAGGATGGATCTAAACCAACGTGGGTATGTCTTTGGTTATTTATCATGGGTCTCAAGAGGGGCAAATGTTCCGATTCTATTCCAGTTCTCTCCATTATATCTCCTGAATGTCCTTTCTGAATTCTAATTATTCAAAGAAGTGTAACATAAACAATGAAGCAAAGATGCCAGATGGTTTGTTAACTGGACTGCACCAGAATTTTGCGTTCTACACACATTTATTTGAATGTGGAGATTCTAGATTATCCAAAAACATAGGAACAGAACGCCTGTTTCACCAATCCATCATGGCTGATTTATTATCAAGATTTTAATGTAGCCAATTTGAATAAAAATACATTGATCATTATGGATTATTTTTAAATATATGAAAAATATTTCTGTATAGATTTTATTCTTTTGAGCAGAAAATCCACACCAAGGGTCCAAAAGAACTGGATCCGGCTACTTTAACTGTAGGATATTTTCCCTGTAACGTTTACAATAATATGTACATTTAATTTTAAATTCACTTATTAATACTATGGAAACTCCATTCCCTGTGAAAGGTAAGTCGCTTATTGTTTACAAGTTGTCAACAATCTAATAGTTAATTTTTTTTGTTTAACAATATTATTACAATTCCATTTTTCTTGCACCCTTGAAAATTATTATAAGAAACTGCAGACTTTTTTTGTCCTTAGGTTACTTTTGTTACAAATTAAGTACTTACATGTCCTTGAGATTTTCTGTTTTGTTGTAGTAATGAGTTTGACAGCAATTAATCAAATAGCACCAGAGAGAAAACAAAGTTGTCAAGTTGTAAAGAGTTATGATTCTCTTAGAATTTGCCTCACTGTGAATCAAAGTTCAAAGTACATTTATTATCAAACTATGTACTGTATACTATATATAACCTTGAGATTCATCGCCTTCTAAATCAAATTCTGAACCAGGACAAAGCCAATCTTGCAGCATTAGATATTTCTGTATTTTATTGTTTTGGTAAAATATTTTTCGAGTTCTTATATGCTCTCTTAATAAACTTTAAAAAAGTCCTTTTCATGGACTGCTAGACTTAAATGTAAGTAATTATGTAAGCTTAAGGCATAATGGAAATATCTGTTCTTAATGCAATAGTTACCCTGTTTGGTTAAATACTTCAACATAATCAAAATAGCCTTAATTAGATTGTTTATGATAGTGTTTTTATCAATGCAAGTCAAAGTTAGTATAAATTGTGTATGTTAACAAAATTTAGCCAAGATTTTACAACAAGCTGTGAGTCGTGAGTCACTCACACATATTTACCACTAGCATTTTTTTTAGCATTCACGTAACCGAGCGTGAACTTTCATTTCGAGACCATCACGAAGCATCAGCAATAAGTCGCATCCACTGTCGTGCAGGGGTTCAGGGCAGAACAAGCCCTGTCCACAAAACAGCCAACAAAGGAAAGATGCACCACGCTGTTTGGTTTAGCTAGCTATCAGAAGCAGGATTATTTTAAAATATTGAAACCCGAATTACAAATTAAAGAAATGCTTAAATAAACTAAAAATGTCATTTTTTAGTCATTAGTCATTAATAGAATGGACTTGTTTAATATTTTGTGTTAGATTTTTAAGAGGACTCTTTGCAAATATGGTGTTCTATGTATAACTTTGCATTTGCATCTTTTGTAGGAAGCACAAAGAATGCTTGAAGTTGCCGAAAGTGGGACAGTGCAGCTTCCCTTGGAAGGCGGTAACATTTTGAAGATACCTGTAAAAAGTATTAAGTACAGGTAAAGTAAAAATGTGTTCATGGTATGGATGGAAATGAAAATGTTGACTCCAAAATGAATAATACTAAGAAATAAACTTAGTGGAGTGGCAGGGTAGTGTAACATTTAGTGTATTGCCTTACAATGCCATCAACCAGCTCAAATCACGCTGCTGTCTGTAAGAGGCTTGTATGTTCTCCCTGTGACACCATAGGTTTCCTCTGAGTGCTCTAGTTTCCTGCCCCGTTCAAAAGATGTATGGGTTATTAGGTTAATTGGGTAATGTGGGCTTGTTGGACTGGAAAGGCCTGTTACCGTGTCGTATCTCTAAAAGAAAGACAAAATAAATAAATAAATATGTCAGCTTTGTGGTTAAATTTAAAAGTAGTACTTTTTCAGACTACTTTGCTAAACCTTTCCACAAAATTGTTAGGAAATGGTTGTTAGAAGTTTAAACTTCTGACAAATTTGACTTTTAAACAAGTCCTCAAATTATAATGATTTACATTCAATCTAACTGATCCTCCACATAACTTAGATGATAAAGAAGTTAAGTAATACTGTTCATACAATGTAAACCTCTAACAGCTGTATCCTCTAGGCAATAAACATAACGAGGTCAAAGTTCAAAGTTTATTTATTATCTGAGTACATATCTGTTACCATACTATCCTGAGATTCATTTTCTTGTAGGCATTCACATTAAATACAAACAAATACAATAGACTATCGCCTGGTAGCACTCACATCTTCAGTGATGAAATGCTTTGAGAGGTTGGTCATGACTAGACTGAACTCCTGTCTCAGCAAGGACCTGGACCCAAAGCAATTTGCCTATCGCCACAATAGGTCAACAGCAGATGCAATCTCAATGGCATACCATGCAGCTTTAGACCACCTGGACAACACAAACACCTATGTCGGGATACTGTTCATCGACTATAGCTCAGCGTTTAATACCATCGTTCCCACAATCCTGATTGGGAAGTTGCAGAACCTGGGCTTCTGTATCTCTCTCTGCAATTGGATCCTCGACTTCCTAACCGGAAGACCACAATCTGTGTGGATTGGTGATAACATCTCCTCCTCGCTGACGATCAACACTGGTGCACCTCTGGGGTGTGTGCTTAGCCCACTGCTCTGCTCTCTATATACCCAGGACTGTGTGGCTAAGCATAGCTCAAATACCATGTATAAATTTGCTGATGATACAACCATTGTTGGTAGAATCTCAGGAGTGAGATTTACCAACTAGTGGAGTGGTGTCACAGCAACAACCTGACACTCAACGTCAGTAAGACGAAAGAGCCGATTGTGAACTTCCGGAAGGGTAAGACAAAGGAACACATACCAATCCTCATAGAGGGATCAGAAGAGGAGAGAGTGAGCAGTTTCAAGTTCCTGAGTGTCAAGATCTCTGAGGATTAAACCTGGTCCCAACATTTCGATGCAGTTGTAAAGAAGGCAAGACAAGGGCTATACTTCATGAGGAGTTTGAAGAGATAGGGTACGTCAACAAAAACATTCAAAAACTTCTATAGTTGTACCGTGGAGAGCATTCTGACAGGCTGCATCACTGTCTGGTATGGAGGGAGCGCTACTCACAGGACTGAAAGAAGCTGCAGAGGGTTGTAAATTTAGATGGCTCCATTTTGAGCACTAGCCTACCCAGGACACCTTGAAGGAATGGTGCTCTTTTCTCAGTGTAGGAGGTACAGAAGCCTGAAAGCACACACTCAGCGATTCAGGAACAGCTTCTTCCCTTCTGCAATCTGATTCCTAAATGGACACTGAACCCTCGGACACTACCTCATTTTTTAAATATATATTATTTCTGGTTTTTGCACGATTTTAATCTTATCAATATACATATACTGTAATTGATTTATTTATTATGATTATATTTTATTTTGTTTTTTTCCTACTATATCATGTATTGCATTGAACTGCTGCTGCTAAGTTAACAAATCTAACGTCACATGCTGGTGATAATAAACCTGATTCGGATTCTGAATCAATGAAAAACTGCACAGGACAAAGATGGACAAACGACCGATGTGCAAAAGACAACAAATTGTGCAAATACAAAAAGAAAAACAAAATAATAATTATAGACACATAATAAATAACCTTGAGAACATGTGTTGTAGAGTCCTTGAAAGTGAGTCAATAAGTTGTAGCATCGGTTCAGTGTTGAGATGGGTGAAGTTATACGCACTGGTTCAGGAGTCTGAGTCCTGGGGAACAAAGCCTGTGTGGCAATTATTACACAATTACTCTATTCAGATTCTGTCACTCTTAAGGCAGAATAGATCAGAAGATTGGAGAAACTTACTGTTTCAGCGTGATACTCTATAGCCAGCTTTTCTGTCCATGTCCACTGTGTGCCAACTTCAGTTTGGCTACCCTTCTTGCCTACTCCAGAAATTTTGTCAAGTGTATCATCCTAAGACCCCAGTAGTATAAAGCTTATAGAAAATTGGCCCAAATAACATTTTAAACCCTAATGCATTGACAGTGATGGTAATTTATATTGCAATTTGATCCATGGACCACTAGTGAGACATTAAGCCTATGAGAATGGGCGAGTCTTTATTTGGATCAGCCTATAGCTCCCTACGTGTGAGCAACCTTGTGGAACTCCAAACCTCTGATTATTGAAGCTGTGGTTGGATGATGTCTATAGAACCTTAGGTGCTTAGTAATATCTCCAGGCCCTGACTTTGGACAAGATCCAAGCAGTACACAGAGATTGTACTTTTCACTGCTTTTCCTTATTTAACCAACTGAATTCTGAACTTTTTTTTGTAAAAGATTACGTTAGTGTTGTCTTGTAAAACTCTGCATTAAGATAAAATGGGAGAACTCTTTTGATGCCACAGTAGACAAATACAGAGGTGTTGTAGTGGTCCTTTCTGGCCTACATGTCTCAGTTTAATTATGTAGCCTGTGCTTTGCTAACTTGACAATGGAGCCAATAGCTGGATGCCTCAATTTGCTAATTCATTTGAAATGTGTCGGAGATTAAAACCAGCAATTTACAGGTTTCAGTTATTGAATTGGGCAGCATGGTAGCGTAGCAGTTCTTATTGCATCAAAAAGTAATATTGATTGACGGCTAAATTGAATTCATTTGTTATTTCACATACAAATACACAGTGAATAAAATACAAAACTCTACAATTTTATTGATATATTTCCATGAATATTTTATGTACAGAGTTATAATCATTTAACCATAAGCAATATGCAAATACATTTGTATAAACGATAAATTCACTTTGTGAGTGACAGGGGAAAGTGGATTTTAGGAATTGAATTTGTGGTCCTGCTTGTACAGAGCACTAACACTGGGATATGTTTGTCCTCCAGCCCAGATGATCCTTCGGTCGTAAACATATCCGATGAAATGGCCAATTCTGCTGTGTGGAAGGCTCTTGCTATGAATGCTGAAAATGCAAAAGTTATAAAACTTAAAGCGAGGTAGCTTTTGTTTTTGAGCTTCATTACTGGCCTTATGACTAACAAAGCATTCTAAAGTTAATGCATGCAGTATAGTAGCTGCCTTTTAGAGAAATGGGTGCATCGTGAAACTTATCACACTAATCACTCTTAGAGGTAGAGGCAGATACATTAGTGATATTTAAGAACTCTTCGATAGGCATAAGGATGAAAGAAATATAGAGGGTTGTGTGGAGGGGAAAGGTTAGCTTGGTCATGGAGTGGGTTAAAGGGTCAGACAACATCGTGGGCTGAAGGGCTGTGCTGTGTTGTAATGCTCTATGTTCTTACAAAATAGGAGTTGTCAAAAGCAAAACGTAGTCATTCAGTTTAGAGTTTGAATTTTGAAGATTGTTTCGTGTTTTTTCTGTTACTGTCCTAATCTTCATGTCTGTAAGAACAAATTAATTGACTGCTTTGGTAACAAAACTACATTGTGTTTTGTTATAAATTTGCAGTCCTGAAAATACAGAGGATGTAAGAATGAATACTGAAGAGGTGCCCAGGATAAATGTCCTTGATGCTGAAACCTCTGTATGATCTTTAATGCTGAAATCGCCACATCTTCGTCATCCAAGGCAGACTTCTCCTTGTGAAAGCAACTACTTGAGCCATACAGAACCCTGGACCTTTTACAGGAAGTACGAATGTTTGGCTTGCTCGGTGCGGTTTCTCGGTCAGCACGAAACTCTTCCGAAGAAGACTATTTCACCCTAATACAATCCAGTTATATTGATTGCAATGCCAGCTACTATTTTAATCTTCACATCCATAAGCTCAATTTTTAATTTACAGTTTTGGCATAATACAAAAACAAGCAATAGTCTCGCAAACAATAATTTGCTTTGTACTAATAATGATATTCTATTTTAAAAATGGAAAGGAGTGCGTAATGAACATAAGTATATCCTTTATATAGAAATGTATAAATATGCTGCTCCTTGACACATGTCACAATCTGTTTTAAATGGGGAATATTTATATTCAGACAATGAACCAAATCTATATGACTGTATCTCATCATTTATTGGTGGTCCTCGAGAGTTTTGTTGTGGGGTAACTGTGAAGTTGTCTACAGTAACAGGCTTGCAATAGGATATGATAGAACAGATATTTAACTTGGTATTTTGTACACAAGGGGTGTACACCTCGTGACTACATTGATGTGATACTGCTTTTCAAACTAGTCTGTTGCCATCTTTATTTACAAAATTGTTTATCAGTATTGCAGTACTGATTAGAGACTTACGTGCATCCAAACTGTTTACATTTGACTTTTTAACATGATAAACTGTAGGCTTCAATTCACAATGCAGCTTGATATATGTTTTATTTATTTTGTACTTAGATTGTCAAATTTATTCAGAAATTGTTATGTTATATGGAATAGAAAAAATATTTGGCTAATTTTATAAAGATTTTTGTAGTTTTTTTGTCTTTGTACTTTGTAAAGTAACCTCTTTCTATGAGCAGTTCAGCAATGATAGTATTAGAATAGTATCTCTAGACCATCTCAGGAAATTGTTATCTTCCCAGCATCCTACGTTACCATGCTTTTACACAAGTTGTGAAGTTGTTTTGTCTTCCAGACTAGGTGAAGATTTTTAAAAACAAAAACATGACCCTAACAAAAGTACTGGAGGAACTCGGCAGGTCAGGCAGCATCTATGCAGAGGAATAAACTATATTCTGGTAATTCCTCCACCATCCCTCCTTCTCTCTCTATCCAATCCGCATCCTGGTTATCCAGTCACCCCTTCTCTTCTCCTCACCTGCTCATCACCTCCCTCTGATTCCCGCCCTCCTTCTTCCCTTTCTCCCATTGCCCACTATCCTCTCACATTAGATTCCTTTTGTTCCATCTATTACCCACCAGCTTCTCATTTTATCCACTTTGCCCCTCACTTGGTCTCACCTATCACCTGCCAGCTTATACTCCTTCCCTTCCCCTCACCTTCTTATTCTGGCGACATCCTGCTTCCTTACCGGGTCTTGGGCCGAAACATCGACTGTTTATTCCTCTACGTGGTTGCTGCCTGACCTGCTAAGTTCCTCCAGCATTTTGTGTGTGTTGCTCTGGATTTCCAGCAACTGCAGAATCTCCTGTGTTTGTAAATAACTATCCATGTTACTTTTAAGTAGAAGCAGGTTCATTTATCTTGCGTGTGACAGACAATGCCAGTGCAAGAAAAAGAATTGCACTTAGCCATTACAAGATGAAAAAAAGGTAATGTTGTGAAAAATTTGGTTTGTGTCATTAAATCCACCGTATAGTTCAATGTGTGACAAAATCTGCAAATAAATTCAGAAGTGAACTTGTTTTTCTGCTTCTGTGATATTAAGTGTATCACTTCTAATTACTGAAATTGAATGATTAAGTCTACATTACAGGATCTAAGTTATAAAAAAAGTTATCTTTATTGTGTGTCAGTGGTGAACTGAAGGAGTTTTCTATTTAATTTTAAAGGTTACTCAAAAATAAATTAATATTGTGTTGATACTGTTAACTTTAAGATGATAAACACAGTATGAAATTTTAACGAGTTGAGAAACTGGTTTCTGGTAGACAGATTATTTCCATTTTTATTTTAAATTCACAGTTGATGGTAATTTTATGTCTTCCTGTGTTCTGCACATTTAATCACAGAACAAAATCACTAGTATTCATCAATTTTCATAAAATTGTCTAATTTCAGATAATTATGATTTAAGGTTTTTATTACTATCTGAAAGTATGGTAGTGACCATTATTTTTGTAAGGATTCCCAAAGCAATGTAAAAAAAAATGTTAAAGTAATCCATTGTCTTAGTTCAAATGATATATGTGCACTTCCCAGGCATTGTTTCCTAGTTAAGGATAGCATCCAACTGTCAGCTATTAAATATTAGAGGAAATTATTTTTTGTAATGTCATATCTGTTAATAAAAGCAATAAAGACTTATTGCATTGATGAATGTGATTTATAAACCTTTGTTTATGAAGAAAATAACTGAAGGATTGTGTTGTTTTGTAACTTTGAATTAATAGAAACATGGAATATGAGTTCCTCTTTTTTTTTTGGTTATGTATACTTCCAGCATGCCGGGGAACATTTGTAGAACACTAAAGGATCCCAAAATACACACCATTTCTCTTTCCAAGCGAGTGTCTGACTTGCCAACATTTCTGTTTTCATTTCAGATTTCTGTCTTTTTTAAAAACTTTCATATGTTTCTGGTGATAATTGATACATATTTTCCCTTTTTTCATTTGTGGGGTTTCTAAGCTGAAACTGTACAATCATTTTTTTTTTGTTGGTGTCGTTTGCATGTGGCCACTGAAAAATAAGCCAGATTCAATGCTGGGATTGCTTTCCAAACATACTGATGAAGGTAGAGTAGTGGATGTAGTGTATATGGATTTCAGTAAGGCATTTGATAAGGTTCCCCATGTGAGATTCATTCAGAAAGTAATGAGGCGTGGGATCCAAGGAGACCTTGCTTTGTGGATCCAGATTTGGCTTGCCTACAGAAGGCAAAGGGTATTTGTGGGTGGTTCATATTCTGGATGGAGGACGGTGACTGGTGGTAGTCCGCAGGGTCCCCTCCTCTCTGTGATTTTTATAAATGACCTGGATGAAAAAATAGAAGGGTGGGTTAGTAAGTTTGCTAATGACACAAAAGTTGGTGGTTGTTGTGGATAGTCTGGAGTGTTGTCAGAGGCTACAGTGTGACATCAATAGGACACAGAACTGGACTGAGGAGTGACAGATGGAGTTCAACCCAGATAGGCATGAAGTGGTTCAATTCAGTAGATCAAATTTGAAGATAGAATATAATATTAATGGTAAGACTCTCAGCAGTGTTGGAGGGTCAATGAATTCTTGGGGTCCATGTCCATAGGACCCTCAAAGCTGCTGCGCAAGTTGACAGTGTTGTTAAGAAGGCATATGGTGTGTTGGTCTTCAACAGTGGGACTGATTTCAAGAGCCATGAGGTAATGTCACAGCTATATAAGATCTTGGTTAGACCCCACTTGGAGTACTGTGTTCAGTTCTGGTCACCTCATTACAGGAAGGTTGTGGATACTATAGAGAGAGTGCAGAGGAGATTAACAAGGATGGAGAACATGTCTTATGGGAATAGGTTGAGTGAACTTGGTCTTTTCTCCTTGGGGCAACGGAGGATGAGAGGTGACCTGATAGAGGTGTATAAGATGATGGTAGGCATTGATTGTGTGGACAGCCAGAGGCTTTTTCCCAGGGCTGAAATGGTGAACACGAGAGGGCATAGTTTTAATGTGCTTGGAAGTAGGTACAAAGGGGATGTCAGAAGGAAGTTTTTCACACAGAGTGGTGAGTGCATGGAATGCACTCTCAGCAAAGGTGGTAGAGGTGGATACAATAGAGTCTTTTAAGAGACTTAGTTAAGCACATGGAGCTTAAAAAATGGAGAGTAATGCTGCAAGGAAATTCTATGTAGATTACATGGTCAGCACAACATTGTGGGCTGAAGGGCCTGTAATATGCTGTAGATTTCTCTGTTTCTATATAGGAGCAGTATTTGAGCCCATCGAATCTGCTCTTTCACTTCACCATGGCTGACCCATTTTCCCTCTCAGCCCCAGTGTCCTGCCTTCTCCCCATATCCCTTCATGTCCTGACTAATCAAGAATCTATCAACTTCTGCCTTAAATATACCCAATTCCTTGGCCTCCACATCTGTCTGTGGCAATGAATTCCACAGACTCTCCACTCTTTGGTTAAAGAAATTCCTCCTCATCTCTGTTCTAAAAGCACGCCCCTCTGGTATTAGACTCCCCCACCAAAGGAAGCATACTCTCCACATCCACTCTATCGAGACCTTTCAACATTCGATACGTTTCACTGAGGTCACCTCTCATTCTTCATCAAACACTCCTCATATGACAAGCCTTTCCTTCACCTTCTTTCAGAAGTGCCAAATGGATAATCTATTTTGAGTTTCCATGATCAACAAAGCCAATTTCACAGGCACAGAGCCGTGGTACAGGCAGATACCAAACCAGTAGTTCAAAGACCTGAACTAACTATTTGGAAATACTCTATCAAATTCCATTATGCTGTCGTGGAATTTAAATGTGGGTAATAAACAGGCATTAGAAATAAAAACCTAGCCATAAGTGATAAAAGAAATTTTCTAGATGCTGGAAATCCAATGATCACACAAAATGCAGGAGGAACTCAGCAGGTCAGGCAGCATCTATGGAAATGATGAAGCCATCACCATTTTGGGCTGAGACCATTTTTCAGGACTAGAAGGGAAGGGGGAAGACACCAGAATAAACATGTCAGGGGGAGGAGAAGGTAGACAGCTAGAAAGTGATAGGTGGGTGGGAAAGGTAAAGGGCTGGGTAAGAAGGAATCTGTTAGGGGAGGAGAGTGGAACATGGAAGAAAGGGAAGGAGAAGGGACACCATTGGGAAGTGATATTCAGATGAGAAGAGGTAAGAGACCAAAGTGGGGAATAGAAGAGGGAAGGACAAAGGTATTTTTTTACTAGAAGGAGAAATCTATGTTCATGCTAACAGGTTGGAGGCTACCCAGATGGAATATAAGGTGTTGCTCCTCCATCCTGAGAGTAACATCATTGTGGAAAAAAGGAGGCCATAGACCATAAGTAATAATAACGATCTCATTCACTGATATTTTCAGGGAAGAAATCTGCCATCCTCACCTATTCTGGCCATAAGACATAGAGGTAGAATTAGACTATTGGACCCATAGAGCTTGCTCCATGGCTGATTTATTATCCCTCTCAACCACATTCTCCAGCATTTTCCCCATAATATTTTACACCCTGACGAATCAAAAGTATAAAAGTGATTCCAAGAAGGTTTACTCTTAAATGCCACTTAGTTCAAGAGCAAGTTGTGCCCCCTTTTTCAGTGATGTGCTGATCTTGAAAAATGAATAAACATTATTGTGAAGAATAGCATACGTATGTTAAATGATGAAATCCTGATAGTCCAGAGCTGAAAGTTAATGAGCAAATCATTTTGCTTTGTCTGCTTTCTCCAAGCCTTTGTTTAACTGACTGTTAAGTTTAAGCAGGAAAAAGAAAATACATATGATGAATGGAAACACGATTTTGAACTTCTTCAGTCTTTTAATTGTTAAGTGTACACTTGACTGATATCTTTATTGTCATTAAGCACAAAATGGACTAACAGGGCAGGGAAGTCCAAAACTAGGGGCCATAGATTTAGGGTGTGAGGGAAAAGATTTAAAATAGACCTACGGGACATGTTTTTCATCCGGAGGGTGGTGAGTATGTGGAATGAGCTGCCAGAGGAAGTGATTGAGGCGGCTACATTTATGAAGCACTTGGATAGGTCCATTGAAAGAGGAATGTGGATTGATCACAGGGAACTGGGTGGTTGGCATGGACTATTTGGGCCGAAGGGCCTTTATGCATGCTGTTCTATGACCCCATGACCTTTTGAAAGTATTTAGAATTATGAGAGGCTCAGATAGGATGAATGCGGTGACAGTCGATTCCCCAGTGTAGGGTAGTCCAAAACAATGAACTGTAGATTTAGGGTGGGAAGAAAAGAGCTACAAAGGGCCAGAGGGGCAAATGTTTCACAGAGGGTGGTGAGTTAGCTAGAACGAACTGCCAGAGGAAGTGGTGGTTCTTCTTCTTTTGTGCTAATGGAAGCTGACACGTATCTGGAAGGTGCACTACCGCCACCTACTGTAATGGAGTATGAAGGGAGCCATGACAGCGATCAGATCCAAACTCCCAAACCTGTTTTAGTTAAAAAGTCCACCACGGCCCTGCACTACTTAACTGACCCTGCCTCAGCTGCCAGAATATCCCGCAAACCAGGCACCCCAGAACGGCCCAATAATTGCCTCGACAGCTTTCCACTTTCCAGCGGAGATCCGTGGCACACCATGATCACGTTAGAGTCTCTGGGACCTTACAAAAATCACACCACCCGTTGCCATGCTTACCAGCAAGTGCCAAAGTGGAGTGCAAACCCGTACGTCCTAATGCCAGTCTCACCAACCACACATCTTCCCCTCCTAAAAAGGCATCTCCCCATGGACTGACAGAAACAAATTGTGATACCACCTCCCCGTCCCACTCCTATCCCACAATTTCTGCCATTTCTCAATCCCAACTAACCTAATACAAGATTTGGCGTCGTACTTTTCCATATTAACTATAATATTCACCTCAGTCTTAGTAAGTGTCTGATTTGCTGTAACATTTGCCCTTTCATTACCCGATACATCCCCATGTTCAGGTACCCAACAAACTGTACTTACTACTCCCACACTCTCCGGAATGTATCGATTATAACGCACTTCATTCAGAGGGAGCGGTTGAGGCAGATGCGTGGAGGGGAGGGGTTTGGAAGGATATGAGCTGAAAGCAGGAAAGTGGGCTGGTTGCGGACAGGCCTGTATCCCAGATGTAACTCGGATTAAAATTTAGAAATCAAACGGGGTCTCCCTGTTATTGAAATAAGTTCGCTGACCCGGACATTAATTTCCTTTCTCTCGCGATCTTGCACCTTGTCTACCTGCACTGCTCTTTCTCCGTAACTGTTACATTTATTCTGCATTGTTATTGTTTTACCTTGTTCTACCTCCAATTATCCGAGTAATGAATGATCTGTACGAACAGTATCCAAACTTTTCACTGTATCTCGGTACAGGTGACAATAATAAACCAATTTACTAACTGAGCTGCCCCGGGCTTTCGGTGATGAGAGAGGAAAACCGTGAGCTTTGCTGTGTTCTGTTTCCCTCGGCAATGCCTGACTGCGCCCAGGGCTCTTTGTCCCCGGCGCCCCTCCCCACTCCGCCCCGTCTCTGGTAGACTGTCCCTGACCCCCATCTCCGATGCTGGGACCTTTTCAGCCCCGCTCCCTGTCTCCAGTACCACGTAACTATCCTTCCCTGATCCCTCTCTCCGGTACCTGTCTAGACTGTCCCTGACCCCCGTCTCCGGTACCTATCCGGAGTCCGGACAGTCCCTAACCTCCGTCTCCGGTACTGGGACCCTCTCTCCGGTACCCTCCCCTCCCCTCCACGTGACTATCCGACCCTGATTCCTCTCTCCGGTACCTGTCTAGACTGTCCCTAACCCCCGTCTTCGGTACTGGGACCCTCTCTCCGGTACCCTCCCCTCCCCTCCACGTAACTATCTGACCCTGATCCCTTTCTCCGGTACCTGTCTAGACTGTCCCTAACCCCCGTCTTCGGTACTGGGACCCTCTCTCCGGTACCCTCCCCTCCACGTAACTATCTGACCCTGATCCCTCTCTCCGGTACCTGTCTAGACTGTCCCTAACCCCCGTCTTCGGTACTGGGACCCTCTCTCCGGTACCCTCCCCTCCACGTAACTATCTGACCCTGATCCCTCTCTCCGGTACCTGTCTAGACTGTCCCTAACCCCCGTCTTCGGTACTGGGACCCTCTCTCCGGTACCCTCCCCTCCCCTCCACGTAACTACCCTACCCTGATCCCTCTGGATCCCTCTGGATCCTCCCGCCGGTGCACAGCCGTTCCCATGGCAACCACCATAGCGTCGGCGCTCGCCCGTGGAGTTGTCATATCACCGCATCTTCGACGCTGATTGCATGAGGTAGCTCCCGGCTGCAGCATCGATGACTGTGATTGGTGGAGGAAGCAGGCCCCCCCCCAGTGTCCAAGGGCCTGGGTGAAGAGTAAACGGAATCGGCAGGGAGGGCGGAGGAAAGGAGGGGGACGTGGATCTCCCCGGGAGGAGGTGAGGAGGAGGGGGCCTCGGGGGAGGTTCGATACAAAGTTCCGGGAGGGCGTCGTAGGAGAAGGGGGACACGGGAAATGGAGCTCTGAGCATTGGGTTGGGGTCCCATGGAGGGAGCCGTTGAGTTGGAATGATGGTGGGAGCAGCAAAGCGGGTAGCTGTTCTCCATCGACGGGAGGTGGGGAAAGACGGTCACAGCTCTGGGTCAAGAGCTGCAAAGTTAGAGCCTCCACCACTACGCATGTAAAATGTTTCTGGCGGAGGTTGTTAATCTTTCCATTAACAATCTCAAGCCACACTGACCATAATGAGCTCTCTTCTTGTGGCCACTATGAAGTTCTGTCATTGACATCAGAATCACTGTCATTTATTTATTTAAAGATACAGCTCGGAACTTTCCCTTCCAGTCCAATGAGCTGTTCCACCTAGCAAACCATCTATTTAACGCTAGCCTAGTCACAGGATAATTTACAATGAGCACTTAACGTGCTAAACGGCGCGTCTTTAGACTGTGTGTGGGGGGAGACCGGAGCATCCGGAGGAAACCTACACAGTCCAAGGGGAGAACGAACGAACTTCTTAGAGACGGCGCCAGAATTCAACTCCAAACTCCGGAATGCCCCGAGTCGTTAACGTGGCACCGCCAGATGTCGTGAATATTGGTGGCCGCTGGACAGTATGAAGACATAAGGATTGCTATAGGTTACTAAAGTAAATAAAATGTGCAAAAGGGGAATAATGAGGGTTCACAGACCACTCAGAAATCTGATAACGAGATAGAAGTTGTTCTTAAAATGTTTAGTGTGGGTCTTCAGGTCCTCTTCCATGACAGCATTAACATGAAAGGGGTGTAGGCATTCAGTCATGAGCATACTTGCCTCTACCACTTATTCTGGCAGCTTGTTTCATATACTTACCATCCTCTGTGTGGAAAGTAATTGCCCCTCAAGCCTCTTTTAAATCTATTCCTTTTCACCGTAATCATATGCCCTCTGGTTCTAGACTCTCTTACCATGGGGGGGGGGGGGCAAGAGACTGACCATTCCCCCTCTCTTTGTCCCTCATAATTTTGCAAACATCTATAAAGGCAGCTTTTTAGCCTTGTTCATTCCATCCTTTCTGTCTCTCCATATAACCAGGTCCTCCTGACTTCTCTGTCCGTACCTACATCAGGCAGCTGTTTATTGACCAGAGCTCAGCATTCTACACAATCATACCCTCAGTTCTAATCAAAATGCTCCAAAACCTGGGCCTCTGTACCTCCCTCTGCAACTGGATCCTTGACTTTCTGACTGGGAGTCCACAGTGTGTAGCTGACATAACATCTCCTCCTCGTTGACAATCAACACTGGCGCAGTGCAAAGGTGCATGCGTAGCCCACTGCACTACTCTCTCTACACCCATGATGGTGTGGCTAGGCACAGCTCAAATGTCATCCATAAATTTGCTGATGATGCAACTATTGCTGGCAGAATTTCAGATAGCAACAAGGAGGCGTACAGGAGTGAGATAGGTCAGCTGGTTGAGTGTTGTCACAACAATATCCTTGTACTCAACATCAGTAAGGTCAAAGAATTGACTGTGGACTTTTAGAAGAGGAAGTCAAGGGGGGAGTTGACACACTAATCCTCGCTGAGGGATCAGCAATGGAAAGGGTGAGCAGTTTCCAATTCTTTGGTTTCAACATCTCTAAGGATCTTTCTTGGGCCCAACATATTGATGCAACTACAAAGAAGACATGGCAGCAGTTATGTTTCATTAGGAGTTTGAGGAGAGCTGGTGTGTCACTAAGCATCTTCAGAAGTCTCAAAAAGGTGGCATCCTTCATTAAGGACCCCCATCACCCAAGTCATGCCCTTTTCTCATTGCTCCAAACAAGGAGGAGGTGCAGGAGCCTGAAGACATACATACACTCAACATTTTAGGAGCAGCTTCTTCCCCTCTGCCATCAGATTATTGAATGAGCAATAAACTCATGAACAATACCTCACTAATTTTGCTCTCTCTTTGCACTACTTATTTTATATATATAATCGTAATTTACAGTTTTTATTGTTAGGTATTGCATTGTACTGCTGCCACATATCAACAAATATCACAACATACAGTATGCCAGTGATATTAAACCTGATTCTGATCTTGGCAACATCCCTGTTAATCTTTCCTGCACTCTCTCTAACTTAATCACATTTTCCAACGGTATGATGAATGGAACTACACAGAGTATCCCAGGTGTATTCTTACCAATATCATATAACTAACATGACAATCTAGCCTTTGTACTCAATATCTATTCATTGAATGAAAGTGTGCCATATGCCTCCTTCATCACCTTGGCTACCAGTGTTCTCTGTTCCACAGTGCTACCCAGGACCCTGTAATTCACCGTCTATGGCCTGGCATGGTTTATCTTCCTAAAATGCATCTCTTTGCCATTATTTGAACTAAGTTCCTGTTGTCACCATAGACAATCTTCTTCACTGTCCGCCATTTTCACCCATTTTAGTTAAGTCTGCAAACTTGCATGGTGGTGTAGTGGCGGGTATAACGTTTTACAGTACCAGCAACCCGAGTTCAATTCCTGCCACTGCCTGTAATGAGTTTGAACATTCTCCCTGTGACCGTCTGGGTTTCCTCCCGGTGCCCTGGTTTCCACCCACAGTTCAAAGATGTACCGGTTGAAAAGTTAATTGGTCATTGTAAATTGTCCTCTGATTAGGCTAGGGTTAAAATCAGGGGAATTGCTCGGTGCTGTGGGTTGAAGTGCCAGAAGGGCCTATTCCATAATGTATGTTAATAAAATAAAATTATGAAGACATTCTCATCCAAATAACTTCTGTGTATATATATAAAATGCAACAGTTTAGATCCCAGGCCACAACACAAGTCATAAGACTTCACTCCAAACACCACCCCTCACTACTAACTTCCACCAAATCAAGTTGGTACCCAGTTGGCCGGTTCACCTTGGAGTCCATGTGAGTGATCTAACCTTGCAAACCAGCCAACCTTGCAGGACATTGCTGAAGTCCATATAACCAATATCTACAGCCTTGCTCTTGTTAATTTCCTTGGTTACTTCTTCAAACAAAAAGATTAAATTCATGAGACACACCTTCCCATGCACAAAGCCAAAGCAATTATAGAACTGTTTAGCACAAGAACAGGCTCTTTGGCCCACTAATCAACTATCCTTAGTCCGTCCTTGCCTTTCCAAATGCAGGTAGATCTTATCTTTTGGAATCCCTTCCACGAACTTTCTCGCCACTGATGTTAGGCACACCAGCCTGTAATTGCCTGTCTTGTCCTTCCAACCCTTAAATAAAGACAGAACATTAGCCACCCTCCAGAATTCTAGTGCCTCACTTGTGGCTAATGAAGGTACAAAAACCTCTGCCAAGTTTCTTTCCTTGCTTCCCATAATATCACTGGATACGCTTGTCAGGTCCCAGGGATTTGTCTACCTTTATAGTCCTCAAGAGCTCCTCTTTTGTAATGAGCTTTTCATTGTATCTCAGTACATGTACTAATAATAAACCAATAGCAAAGATAATAGATTGTGGAATAAATGTTGGGATATTGGACTGAGTTGGTCTATACTGCTGTCATGCTCTATGGAGAGATTAAAGCAAGTGGAGACTCTTTCGAGAGATTGAATGAAGTGGCTTCTTGCTACTTCATAAGGTTTTGTCTCTCTCATGTTATCATTGCAATGTGCTTGACAGTATTGAAATAAAAATGGCTGTTGACTGACTGAAGGTGATGTTGGGGATGATGGGAACTTTTGTCAAACGGTGGGTTGAATTGACAGTCCAGAGGGGGGAGAATGATAAGTAACTGTTGAATTTAAAGGAGGGCTGGAGGTACATGTGCCAGGAACAAAAGTAAGCTGGATGTAAAAAGAAAAGTTGAGAACAGATTTATACCCCTCCATTGATGTCTGCCTGACTTGTTGAGTTCTGCCAGTATTTGTCTGTGTTGTTCAGGATTTCCAGCACCAGCAGAATCTCTTGTATTTTTGGTTGTGAGCAATCTATTTAAAGTTAAGGTTGACGTAGTTTGTGGATTGAACACTGTAGTTCATGTTAAGATGTGTTTCTGGTTTCACTTTTTTATTGCTATTTTGTGCACTTCTGATCAGAGTGGACTGGCTCTGCAGTCTGCAGGCAATGAACGACAGCGCTACGTCGAACTGACGTGAACTAAACTTCATGAGCATTCCTAGATAGTTTCAATAGTTTGATGTTCTCTGCTCATTTTTTTGCTGTTTGTTCAATTTGTTTTTTCATGTGTTGGGCGTTTGATGTTTTCTTTGAACAGATTCTACAATGTTTCTTTGTTTCATGGTTGTATGCAGGAAGACGATTTCTCAGGGTTGCTTACTGCATACATTAATAATAAATGCCGTTTGAATCTTTGAATTGACAGTGATTGGGTAGTCATGACAAGGAGATGCAAAACATGGAATGAGTGTTGAAAGCTGAAGATATTGGGCTAGATTGCTGTCTCTATGCTCATGCTAACTCTACTTCTAACCTTTTGAGGCTAGTGGCTCCAACGATTTCACGGTCCTGCTACTGTTGCTGTCTTGGTTGTTCTGTGTGGTGGAGTGGTCTAGGACTAGGGCACAGGTTGTGCAAAATATGGACTGTCCTGCTGGTGTTCAGGTCATTTGTTTTTCATTTCACTGCAATAATTATCTGTTCCCATTTGGAATTAAAACATAAAATCAGTTCAACCATCAGCAAAATGCTAAAGTAACCCAGCAGTTCCTCTACCATTTAGTGTGTGCGTAGCTGTGGATTTGCAGCATCTGCAGATTCTCTTGTGTTTATCCGTCTAACCATAGTTATAATGGAAGTTGAGGTTGTCATGGATCCAAAGGGGAAGAATATAAGTCTGCTCAAAAAAGCAGCAGATCTGTGGGTTGGAAGCAGTTTAGAACTCAGTAAAAATAAACCAGGGGAAGTGGTTCGTGGCAACTTTGGGAGCAGTTATGTGTGGGGGTGGGGTGTTGGAAGATGTGCAGTAAACTGGAGTTACCAAACAGATACTAGGAATTAGATGAGAAAAATTACAGATGTTGAAAGTGAGTAGCTCCATAAAAAATGAGCAGCATTGGCACAGGGGACGAGTGTGATGGAAGTCAGTGAACAAGTCTGTATCCAAGTGTCACATACCACTCAATTCAAAGGAGACAGTTTTGCCCAGCATGTATTGGGATTGTAGAAGTTGGCTGATGCCAAGCAATTTGTTAAGCATCTGAAATGTGCAGTCCTGAAACAATGTCATTACCAGATATTGGCTTTGATTTTTTTTTATGTTGATGTAGAGGAAATTCTTTCTATGACCTGATCATAGAACTTTGAATAATAGTGTATAGGAAGGTCCTGAATGCTTATGCTGGTCTTTTTTATGGAGCTGTTTATCTTAGACCACTGCATTTTCTTCCTCATTCTGCTGTTTTTAAAACCCCGAATTCTTATCTATATAAATTTTTGATGCTGTATTGAATTTGCTTACAGTCATAACTTCTCTCATGTTTAAAAATTTTTTTGTTAATCACCACAAACCTCTTTAGTTACTATTTATAGCTTTGTTGATTGTATCTGACTTTCTGTACTCCAAGAAGAATGACGACAGTTTCCCTTACCCTGAAGTCCCTCTTTGGTAGATAGTAGTAATTAACTTTTGCATGCTTTCTAAGGGTGATGTGCAGACTGACACACAATAATGCAGCTAAGAAAATAATCCAGGATTTGATTATAAAGAGGTTTAGTAACTCCTTGCTTTGACAGTCCATTCTTCTAAAAATAGAGCCGAGCAATGGTGTATCCTTCTAAAATACCGCTTTCAACATGGTCATTGCCTTCACAGAATTACGTCTGCTGATACCCACCCCACCCATACCCATACACATCCCAGTTTCTCTGTGTCTTTAAAATTGCAATATTGACTTTGTTTTTGGAACTCAAACTTCTGGAAATTTAAGCCAGAAATGTTATTAAAATGTATTTACTGTACATTTTAAGACTTTAAACCTCTTTTGTTCCGACAGGGATGGTGTTTTTAACATTGACTAAGTGAAGTGCTACAATGCTTGAGCAAGACAAAAAGATTAAAGTTGCAGTAAAACCATCAGACACAAAGCTCCAAAGAACTGCAGACAAGTATGTTATTTTGTTACTGACATTACCGATACATTACTATGCAAAAGTATTAGGTATATATATATATAGCATACCTAAGACTTTTATACAGTACTGTAGTAGTTTTATGTATCGTACTGTATTTCCGCCTCAAAAAAAAACAAATTTCATGGCATTTTTAAGTCATGCTAAACCTGATTCTAATATGGGTACCTATTGTGGACTGAGAGTGGGAAGGGGGCAGGGAGAGCGGAATCATGATTCAGAAAAAGGGAAGGGAGAGGGGAATCGTGGTTGGGAAAAGAGGAAGGGGGAGGGGAGGGAGTGGGAAGCACTAGAGATATATTCTGTAATGGTCAATAAACCAATTGTTTGGAATAATATGCCTTGCCTGTTGTCTCAGGGCTGGGTGTGTCTGCACCTATGGCACCGCTGCCCCTGGCACTCCTTCTCTGCCTCCTGTCCTATGCCCCTCTTGCGGCACTCCATCATCGTGATTCTCGCCATCCTTTGCTCCCGCCAGATTTACAAACTCACTCTCTGCTCCATGTTGACAAATACAGTACTGTGCAAAAGTCTTAGGCACCCTAGCTGCAGCGTATGTGTGTGTATATTTAGTAAGACCATGAAGCAAGGGAGCAGTATTAGCCCAATCAGCCAATTGAGTATGCTCCACCATGGCTGATTTAGCATCCCTCTCAACTGCATTCTCCTGCAATCTTTGGCACCCTTACTGATTAAGCACCTATCAACTTCCACTTTAAATATACCCAATGACTTGCTTCCACAACTGTCTGTGGCAATGAATTCCACAGATTCACTGCTAGAGAAGTTCCACCTCATCTCCTTTTTTTTTATTAAGTGCAGTCATGAGCAATAGCCAGATCAGAAATGATGATCAAGTCAACTAGTTCCCAAAGAGAACTCTGATAGGCCAATCAGATGGTTCACTGCTGCTTAGCGATAGAACACAAAAAAATCATGTACAATTAAGAAAGATTAAAAAATAGTAGAAATACTGGAGTCATGATCATGATGAAGTCTGCTGGAGAGAGATGTTTATACACGTGCTGTCCTCCATAATTCAAAGAGATTGAAGGATAAGGTTGCAGGGTGACAAAACGTGGCAGGAACACCTGGAACCAAAAACTAATCCCTACCGGGAGAAAACAGCACCTGTTCTTTCCGCACTGTTCTCCAGCAGTTTAAGGATTAAGTCCAGCCGGAACATAACTCACAAGTGCTCTTGAAAGTCAGGTATTAACCCTACCTACCAACAACCAAGCATTGCCATCCTGGTCTCCTTCATGACAGCTTATGAAGAAGCATGTGACTTCCCTCCCAGAGAAGATAGGTGTTTGTGCACTCGACTCTTGAAGGCTTGGACCCCATCGTCGCAGATGTTTCCAACCACAGCATCTGGAAGGCTGTTCCAAATTCTGACAGCACAGTGAAGGAAGCTTCTATCCAGTGTGTAGGTTCTCGCATCAGGCATAGAAACAGCATGAGCAGGCATAGATAAACTTGATCGTGTGGTGCGCCGTCTCTCATAAGATGAAGGCAGCATGGCGCGAAGGTCTGCAGGGCTGTGGCTGGTGTGCATTTTGTATAGCACAGTAGCTGCAGCAACCTGTTGTCTGTGGTGTAAGCTACTGATGGCTAGCTTCTCACGAACTGAGGCTTCATCTACACCTATAATCCTGAGAGCCTTTCTTTGAATGGAATCAAGCTGGCTGAGGACACTCTGTGAGGCATTCATCCATGATAAGCAGGCATACTCCATGATACTTCGTACCTGGGCTTTGTAAACCGCGGCTCTGCCCCCTTTGTCTAGTTTGGATGCTACTTTCCGCAGAGCTCCAAGCCTTTGTCCAGCCTTGTTTGAAATAGTGGAAAGGTGTTTATCCCACACCAACTTGCTGTCAATATTAACAGCAAGGATTACTAGCTCCTTCTTTAAATCCAGCTTGCAGTTCCCAAAATACAGGTCGGGGTTAGATGGATTCCTCTTCCTAGACATGACCATCGCCTTGCACTTAGTAGGCTCAAAGGTGACATTCCAGTCGCCTGCCCAGGCTTGCATCCTGTCAAGATCCCTATTCAGGCCTGCTGCCACCGTATTACTCTCTCCTGCTCTAATTGGTGCGAATAGTGTGGAATCATCAGCGTACAGGTATAGCTCGTTACTGCATGCATCAACCAAGTCGTCAATAAAGATAGAAAACAGAAGTGGCCCAAGTATTGAACCCTGTGGTACAGATGCATTGATGGTTGAAGAATCAGAAGCCTGACCAGAGATAACAACTTTGATGGTCCGTCCATGAAGGTAGCTCTGCAGCCATCTAAGCAGCTTTCCAGATATTCCTTTGGATCTCAGCTTAACACAGAGTCCATTATGCCAGACCTTGTCAGATGCTCCTTTGATATCCAGGGCTATGACACGCACTTCTCCACCTTTGTCTAAGAAGGTGTTCCACGTTTGAGGTAAGGTGGTGAGGAGATCAGCTGTACTGTGATCAGATCTAAATCCATACTGCCTACTTGAAATGAAGTTGTTACGGAGTAGGTAATTCTGAAGTTGTTTGTGGACTGCTGCTTCCATTACCTTGCTGATGACACTGAATAAGTATATGGGGTGGTAATTTGTAGGATCAGCTCTGGAATCCCACTTGTGTACTGGTGTTACTGATGCTATTTTCCATTGTTCTGGGAATGCACCACTCAAGAAACATAGCTGGAAGAGGCGGCAGAGAGGACTTGCAAGTTCTGCACTGCATTCCTTTAAGACCCTAGTTGGAATCTGGTCAGGGCCAGATGCTTTATCAGGCTGAAGCTGTTGGATAATTTTCCTGATGCCTTTAGGTTTGAAGATGGTTTTGTTCAGCGAGGTGGTAGTAAGCTGCCTGATATCTGGTGGCTGGTCACTAGCATTTGTGAGCCAACATTTATCTGCAAAAGCCCGACAGAAAACATTGGCCTTATCCTTTGCCATTGTAGGTACAGACCCATTGTGCTCAATGACAGGGATGTCAGAGTGGCCTGTTCTTCCAGAGGGGGAGTCCACAACATTCCACCACTCCTTGCTGCTAAGGTTACCACTGGTTAAGTCATTTTTGAGTTTGATGTTATGGTTTCTTCTGGCCTGTCTCTCTGCTCGATTGTATGACTGCCCAGCCTGTGCAAACTTCTCCTTATTAGCAGGGGTGTTGCATTTCTTTAGATGGCAGGAGAGACGATGTTTCTTCTTCGCTGCTCGTCTGCACTTGTCATCTGTTCTAAATGGATGTTCCTCAATTCTGAGGCAGTGCCCTCTGGCTGTAAACTCCTCCACTATAGGAAATATCCACTCTATCTAGGTCTTTCAATCTATCTGAAATATTTCTTTTTAATTGATACACTTGAAACCTGTTTATCTGCTGCAAATGCAAAAAAGTGAGTCAATGGAAAATGTTGGAATGTAAAGTCTACATAACAGTCTATCTGTGTCTGGAAATGGAAAATTCAGGTAGCTCTAAGCAAGTCAAGGGACATTTGCTATTGGAATTAATATTTTGGATCAATGTCCTTTCATCAGATCCATGGGCTTTTTGACCTTCATTAGGTTGGAGCTTACTAAATAAACACATACGAGCAATATTGTTGCAATAATTTCTGCTCATTCATTTAGAAAGAAGTCACAATTTCCTCTCTGGGAAAAGCAATAGTTTCTTAAAGGGTTTTTGCCTTCCCTAATTTAAGTTCAAGTTTATTGTCGTTCAACCACATATGAATACAGCCAAAGAAAACAGTATTCCTCCAGAACCACGGTACAAAAGACAGTACCAACAGTCATACACAGCACAAGGCACATGTAGCACACATAAGTTGTCAGTAAAATACAGTCACACAAAAAACTATAGTCTAAGACCGTTGCAGAAATCTGCAGGCAAACACAATACGGCTTGTCTTCTGCTGAGCGAATGCCGGGGGCAGTCCTGACTGCAACATGAAGGCCACACCACACCACACCACACCACCTCCGGTGAAGTGCACATTCTGTGACGCCTCTCTCCTGAGTGGCTGTACACAGGTGACACCACGACTTGAGGCCTCATCCTAGCGACGACTGAGGCCTCGCAGCTTCTCCACCATCTGCCAATAAATCAGTAAATTGGTCTTGCAGTGTTCCACATTAACAATGTTCAATAGGGTCTTGAGATCACAAGAAAAGTGACTAAGATGATCACTGTCTGTTAGATCGCACACCTGCTTCATACCCCGACTCCTCCGATGCCTCTCTGATGCAGGCAGCAGCATGATCTGCACCAATTCCAGCTCCTTCAGTTTCTTCACCAATACGCAACTCATTGATGCGGTCAACCTGCAGTACGTTAAGTTCTTAATGTACAGCAGGGTTTAGCAATCTTAAAACATACTTTTAAGAAGGACAGTAACACTTTTGGTTGATCCCATAGATGTCGCTGCAATCGAACGTGCCTCCATATTAGAAGGTTATTTGGTCACAAGATATTTAAGATACTTAACTGAAAAGACTATTAGTATTCTGCTTTATATTATGGACTAGTTTGCCCTCATATTTCACCTTTTCCATTCTTATAGCTTTTTTAGTTGTCTTTTGTTGGATTTTAAAAACTTCCCAATCATCCAACTTCCCACCTACTTTTGCAACTGTTTATGCCCTTTCCTTGGCTTTTATGCAGTCCTTAACTTCCTTTGTCAGCCACTGTTGCCTAGCCCTACTGTAGAGAACAGTTTTTTCTGTAGGACATATCTATTTTGCTCCCTATGAACTATTCTCAGAAACTTCATCCACTCTGTTCTGCCGTCATTCCCACCAGTATCCCCCTCCACTCCACCTGGGCAAGCTCCTCTCTCATGCCTCTGTAATTCACTTTATTCCATTGCAATGCTGATACATGTGACTTATGCTTCTCCCTCTCAAATTGCAGTACAAATTCAATCAGATTATGATCACTGCCTCCTGAGGGCTGCTTTATGTTAAGATCTGGGTTATTACACAACACCCAATCTAAGATGGCCTTTCCCCTAGTAGGCTCAAGCACAAACTGCTCTAAAAAGCCATCTCGTAGGCATTCAACAAATTCCCTTTCTTGCGATCCGACACCAACCTGATTTTCCCAATCCCCTGGCATATTGAAGTCCCCCATACAATTGTTTCACTACCCTTATTATATGCCTTTTCCAGCTCGCTTTGCGATCTCAGTCCCCATCTCAGTTACTGTTTGGAGGCCTATATATGATTCCCATAATGGTTTTTTCACTCCTGCGGTTTCTTAACTCCACTCGCAAAGATCTGACATTCTCTGACCTCTTTCTAAAGATGTAATTTCATCTCTTACCAATAGAGCCACACCACCACCTATCTTCTTGGCTGTCCTTTCAATACAAAGTATACCCTTTGATATTAAACTCCCAACTGTGACCTTATGTGCCTCCGTGACTCAGTAATGCCCACAACGTCATACCACTCTATCTCTAATTGCGCCACGAGTTTGTGCACCTTATTCTGAATGCTACATGCATTTATATACATGTAGTCCCTTCGGCCCACAATATTGTGCTGAACTAATTAAATTAGTAATCCAATAGCTTTCTGCTGTTGTCAGAGATATTACTCCTCTGTTGGTTAGGGTCAACCATGGGTACAGCATCCTAGCTGTCTGTGTGATATGCAATCCAGTACATAAGCCAGGGCGGTATGATATGGAGAGAAAGCTGTTGCCTATGCAGCAGGCTGTCCCTCTCCATGTCACTGACGAATCCAAAGGAGCAATAGAGACCGATACAGTGTGGCACAAGTCAACATTGACCTCAGTGTAGGACCTCCTTATGGTATCCAGCTCCACACTTTTCCTTGGGGGTTTTCTCCCAAGGCCTTCCCCATGAGTAAGTATAGCTGCGAGGCAGTGGAAATTTGAAATCAGAGTTTTCCTTCTCCTAGATGAGCTGTCAAACATGGCTGAAGAGCCCCATCTGCCCAAAACTACTGGTCTTAAGGCACTAGCAACCCACCTTTGCCCCTTATCCTGTCAGTAGAAATGGTTCCACGGGGCTTAGTAGCTAAGCCACACATGAAGGCCAGGAGCTGGAGCTGGTTGTCAAAAGCTATTTAAGATGCATGGCATTGGGAGCATTTAATAGGTCATAGCATTTTATCCCCATTACTACCTCCCAGCTTTAACAACCTTAAGGAGATAATTCCAATAGACTTTGAAACGCTTACAGTGATGTGAATTAGCTGTACTTGCCCACTATATTAGTGAGTAGAAAGTGTAGGATTTATGGACTCTGGAGCAAGACAATTTAAAAAATATCGTCATTGATAACAACTGCTGATTAACCTCTGGAGAAAAAAACCATGTCGGGTTTTCTCTATATGTCTTCTTTCAGAAGACAACTTATATTGAGACTTAAAATAATAAAAGGTTTTCTTCACACCTTCTATCTCCCTTAATCCCACCCATACTTCCCAATCTTTACTCCTTATCTAAATCTAATCCAAGTGACTGCTTAACACTTCCTATTGTAGGCTCAATGAGGACTCTTCACTATGATTGGTAAAGTATCCTATCAAGAGTATATAACATCTTCCCATCGTCAGTTACTCTGTAAAGTACATTAAATTGGAGTAAAATACAAGCTGGTGCAATTTTCTGGGTGTTCCCAGTGGTAGAAATGGTGAACACCGTTGGCTGGCAACTGTAAGTGGAAGAAATGTTTATACGGATGTAAAATTTTGATGGAACTGAAGTGATCACTGAAAGAATATGATTCAGATATATATTCTATATCTTCCTACATTACAATTTTTCCAAAAGGACATTTTTGGCTGTAAGAAGCTTTGGCGAATTTGAGGACCAAAAATGTGCTGTGTAATATCAGTATAGTTCTATGTTTCATTTGTAAAAGAGCAGAAAAGCAAGTAGAAACATGAGGATAGGTTGGGTGAGCCAGGGCTTTTCTCTTTGGAGTGAAGGAGGATGAGAGGTAAATTGATAGAGGAGTGCAAGATGATAAGGGCCATAGACAGAGTGGATAGCCAGAGGCTTTTTTCCAGAGTGGAAACCGCTAATACATGGGCATAATTTTAATGTTCTTTGAGGAAAGTATAGCAGGGTGGTGAGGGGTGTCAGAGGTACTTTTTTTTACACAGTGTGCTGGGTGTATGGAGCACCCTGCCAGGGTGGTGGTAGGGGTAGATGCATTGTGCACAAACAAGAGAATCTTACATAACCACATGGTTGATGGAAAAATGGAGGACTATGTAGGGTGGAAGGGTTAGATTGATCTTAGAGCAGGTTGGAAGGTCAGCACAACATAGTGGGTCAAAAGACCTGTACCTATGCAGTAATGTTCTATGGTCCATGTTAATACATATGAAAGCTTTACAGCCATTCATAGGAAGAAATTATTTACTATCGCTTAATTAATTCAGTCATTTTATGTTAAAATATTTCTGTTTTAGAGAACACACAGATCTCAAACGACTGCTTAATCTCTTGAACGTACCAGCAAGCAAGCAGCAGGTACGTTCACTGGTCATTAAGAAGGAACTTCAGAAAGGGAAAATTATTAATCTATGAGATTTATGTTATTTCCAAATGGAAACTAAGCTCAAATGTACCAACAATGTAATAAATCTCAAATGATAATGATATTATCTCAAATAGAAACTTATTTCATCTATGGCATTTATGTTATCTCAAATGGAATCTAATTTACTAAGTAAATATGGTCATTAGTAATAAAGAGCCATTTATTTTCTGCTTAAAATACATTATTGGCAATTGCTGCATTTCAGTTTATTTCCTATCTGTTTGAACCTAGAAATTGTGCTTAACAAATATCAGCAGGGAATTTCTCAGTGTATTTGTTCATTACTTTAATACAGATCATTTATTTTACCTAAATCAGCAACACTTTTACAGAAATGAATTAAATCTGTGTATGGATACCAATTTAAGTATCTTCAGCTCAAACATGATCATTGATGATATAGTATGTAAATAATTGATTAGGTGGTAAAAGAAGGTCGATGGCATGCTTGCTGTTACTGGTCAAGACATTGAGCTGAAGAGCTTGGAAGTTATGTTGCAGCTTTATAAAACTAGGAAGGCTGGATCTGGAGCACTCCATTTAATTGTGGCTGCTCCATTATAGGAACAATGTGGACACTTTGGAAAGGGTGAGGAAGAGGTTCACCAGAATGCTGCCTGGATTGGAGGGCATGTCTATAAGGAGGGGTGGATAAACTTGTGTTGGTTTCTTTGAAGTGGCAGGGGCTAAGGGGAGACGTGATAGAGGCTTATAAGATTATGAGAGACTTAGGTCGACAGCCAGTATCTTTTGTCCAGGGAGGAATGTCTAGTACTAGAGGGCATGCATTTCAGGTGAGAGGGGGTAGCTCAAAGGAGATATGCGGGGCAAGTCTTTTTTTACTCAGAATGGTGGATGCCTGGAATGCACTGACAACAGTGGTGGAGGCAGATAACATGGAGGCACTTGAATGAGCAGGACATGGAGGGATTAGTTTACTTAGGCATTTAATTACTAGTTTAATTAGTTCCACACAACTGAGTGAAAGGACCTGGTCCTGTACTGTACTGTTCTATTCTAAGGCAGTTCATAATTCTATGACAGAATGGATTTGACTACCAATTGACAGTGTTGAAAATTGAGAGACAACTGTTTGAAAATTTCTAGTGAGTTCTATGAGCATTTTCAGAATGCACCAATTCTAGAAGAATTCTGAACTCCAGTGTCAATTGTTCATAGAGTCATAGAGAATTACTGCACAGAAACAGGCCTTTCAGCCCATCTAGTCTGTGATGAACTGTTATTCTGCTTAGTCTCATTGACCATAGCCCTCCAAACCCCTCCCATCCATGTTGAAGACAAATGTTCAATCTTATTGAAACATTTTACTGTTAAACAATAAAAAGGAGAACTTTAATGAAATTAAATTAAATACATAAAATACATTAAAATATGAAAATATTTAACATTCCATTAAACCTTGAAATACTTAGCTGAGAAAATAACAGTCAAAACATAGTTTGTTTTTAGGCTTCAGAGGCAGCAGTTATGCCTCAGTGCATCATCAGCAACAGAGGAGCTGAGGGCAGTGTGGACAGGGCCAATAACCTGTTCTTTAACAGATTTGACATTGTGGCCCCTGCCCATCCCACACATGAGCCATCTGTTGTCGGCCCCCAACCAACACATATTCCACTCTCCCCTCCTACGCCTCCTCACAGTCCCCCACCCTGCTCTCATGACTATACCCCTTCCCCACACGAAACCACCACGGTGGGCTTCACCGCTCTACAGGTGAGAAGACAGCTGAAACATCTCAACCCAAGCAAGGCTGCAGGACTGGATGGTGTCAGTACCAGGGTGCTCAAAGCCTGTGCCCCTCAGCTATGTGGAGTGCTTCGCCATGTATTCAACCTGAGCCTGAGGCTCCGGAGGGTTCCTGTATTGTGGAAGACGTCCTGCCTCGTCCCTGTGCCGAAGACACGCGCCCCAGCGGCCTCAATGACTACAGACCTCCCACATCATGAAGACCCTGGAGAGACTTGTTCTGGAGCTGCTCCGGTCTATGGTCAGGCCACACTTAGATCCCCTCCAGTTCGCCTACCAGCCCCGACTAGGAGTTGAGGATGCCATCGTCTTCCTGCTGAACCGCGTCTACACCCACCTGGACAAGCCAGCGAGCACTGTGAGGCTCACGTTTTTTGACTTCTCCAGTGCGTTCAACACAATCTGCCCTGCTGTGCTGAGGGAGAAGCTGACAGCGATGCAAGTGGATGCTTCCCTGGTATCATGGATTCTTGATTGCCTGACTGGCAGACCACAGTACGTGTGCTTGCAACACTGTGTGTCCGACAGAATGATCAGCAGCACTGGGGCTCCACGGGGGACTGTCTTGTCTCCCTTTCTCTTCACCATTTACACCTCAACTACTGCACAGAGTCTTGTCATCTTCAGAAGTTTTCGGATGACTCTGCCATAGTTAGATGCATCAGCAAGGGAGATGAGGTTGAGTACAGGGCTACTGTAGGAAACTTTGTCACATGGGGTGAGCAGAATTATCTGCAGCTTAATGTGAAAAAGACTAAGGAGCTGGTGGTAGACCTGAGGAGAGCTAAGATACCGGTGACCCCTGTTTCCATCCAGGGGGTCAGTGTGGACATGGTGGAGGATTACAAGTACCTGGGGATACGAATTGACAATAAACTGGACTGGTCAAAGAACACTGAGGTTGTCTACCAGAAGGGTCAGAGCTGTCTCTATTTCCTGAGGAGACTGAGGTCCTTTAACATCTGCTGGACGATGCTGAGGATGTTCTACGAGTCTGTGGTGGCCAGTGCTATCATGTTTGCTGTTGTGTGCTGGGGCAGCAGGCTGAGGGTAACAGACACCAACAGAATCAACAAACTCATTTGTAAGGCCAGTGATGTTGTGGGGATGGAACTGGACTCTCTGACGGTGGTGTCTGAAAAGAGGATGCTGTCTAAGTTGCATGCCATCTTGGTCAATGTCTCCCATCCACTACATAATGTACTGGGTGGGCACAGGAGTACATTCAGCCAGAGACTCATTCCACCAAGATGCAGCACTGAGTGTCATAGGAAGTCATTCCTGCCTGTGGCCATCAAACTTTACAACTCCTCCCTTGGAGGATCAGACATCCTGAGCCAATAGGCTGGTCCTGGACTTATTTCATAATTTACTGGCATAATTAACATATTACTATTTAACTATTTATGGTTCTATTACTATTTATTATTTATGGAGCAACTGTAACGAAAACCAGTTTCCCCGGGATTAATAAAGTATGACTATGACTATTAAAAACTCAGATCTCATGCAACAAAACATAACTTTAGTTTTGTTTTACATCATTTAAATTCACAATGCTTACTTCAAAAATATCCCTGTGTAAAATGAACACATGAGCTTCTGCAGATGTTGGAAATCAGAGTCACACACACAAAATGTTGAATGAACTTAGCAGGTTGGGTAGCATTTATGGAGAGGAATAAACAGTCAACGTTTCAGCGAACCTTCATCAGGACTGGAAAGGAAGGGTGAAGAAGCTCGGTTAAAAAGGTGGAGGGAGAGGAAGAGTACAAACTGGAAGGTGATAGGTGAAGCTGGAGGTAGGGGGAGGGAGGATGAAGTAAGAAGCTGGGAGATGATTGGTGGAAAAGGTAAAGGGTTGCAGGAGAAGGAATCTGATAGGAGAGGAGAGTGGACCATGGGACAAAGGGAAGGATGGGCACCAGGGAGAGGTGATAGGCAGGTGAGGTAAAGACAAGGAATAGGTGGGGGGGACACAGTGGGGAAATGAAGAAGAGGGAAGAGGGAAAGAGGAGGGGAAATTTTACAGGAAGTTGGAGAAATCAATGTTCATTCCAACAGGTTTGACGCTATCCAGGTGGAATGTGAGGTGTTACTCCTTCAATGTGAGAGTAGCCTCGTTGTGGCAGTAGAGTTAGCTATAGATTGACTATTTTCCATTGTGGTCCTTCTCTTACCTCTTCTCCTCATCGGTCTATCACCTCCTCCTTCCCTTTACACTTCTACTTCATCCTCCCCTTCCTGCACCCACCTCACTTCACCTACCACCTTCTAATTTGTACTCCTGCCCCTCCCCCCACCTTCCTCCCCCTTCCTTTCCAGTCCTGATGAAGGGATTTGGCCTGAAACGTTGACTATTTATTCCTCTCCATAGATGCTGCCTGACCTGCTGAGTTCCTCCAGCATTTTGTGTGTGTTGCTTCCCGTCCCATGATCCTCTCCCTTCTCCAGCCTTGTATCCCTTTTGCCTATCACCTGTCCAGCTCTTGGCTCCATCCCTCCCCCTCCTGTCTTCTCCTATCATTTCGGATCTCCCCCTCCCCCTCCCACTTTCAAATCCCTTACTATCTCTTCTTTCAGTTAGTCCTGACGAAGGGTCTCGGCCTGAAACGTCGACTGTACCTCTTCCTATAGATGCTGCCTGGCCTGCTGCGTTCACCAGCATTTTTTGTGTGTGTTGCTTGAATTTCCAGCATCTGCAGATTTCCTCGTGTCTGCAGAATGTATTGTGTAGGTGATAGTTGAGATCAGGTGAGGGGGAAGCTAGGTGGGTGGGATAGGGTGGGATGAAGTGAGAAAATAGGAGGTGATAGGCAGAAGAGCTGAAGAAGAAGGAATCTGATAGGAGAGGAGAGTGGATTGTGACCAGTCTTGACATTTTATCTTTGTTCCATGTTTTGTATGTACATTGATATTATTTATAAAATTATAACCCTGCAAAACATTGTATAACCATATAAGACAGAGTTCAGCTCATAGCACCCTAGTACCTAAGTGAGCTTCACTCCTTACTCTAGAATGCACAGTTCTAGGCTGTTACCAAGGAGAAATCTGAGAAAGTGCTCTTCTGCTGTGGTTGGCTGTGTGGTAATGGGATGAGGAGTGGGGAGTGGGGAGTAGTCAGGACATGCCTTCATTTAGCTGAGATGCCTAGACATGACCTGTCTAATCTTTGAATGATTCCATTACACTGTTCCAAAGACGATTGGTTAGAGACTCCCTGTACTTTTGCTAATGTTTATCTTTCCACTGACATCACACAAGAAAATTATCCAGTCATTATTACTCATTTAATGGGAACTAACAGTATAATTTGGCTCCTGGATTATAACAGTGAATGCAGTTCAAATTATACTTTATTGTTCTCAGTCTGTCAAAATATTGTTTAAGTAAAAGTATTTCTTTTTTTAAACAGAATGAACTGTTTTTCAGTTGTCAATGTACACTCAGTGATCACTTTATTAGGTACAAGATACTGCTGTAACCACTCTACTTCATGGTTTGACATGTTGTGTATTCAGAGATGTTCTTCTGCACAGCACTGTTGTTAGATGCGGTCATTTGAGTTACTTTCACCTTCCTGTCAGCTTGAACTAGTCTCGCTATTCTCCTCTGACCTCTCTCATTAACAAGGTGTTTTCACCCACAGAACTGCTGCTTAATGGATGTTTGTTTTACACAATATTCTCTATAAACTCTGAGACTGTTATGTGTGAAAATCCCAGCAGACCAGCAGTTTCTGGGATACTAAAATCACCCTACATGGCTCCAACAATCACAGTCAAGATCACTTAGATCACATTTCTTCCCCATTCTGATGCTTAGTCTGGACAACACATGAACCTCTTGACCATGTCTGCTTGCTTTTATGCACTGAGTTGCTGCCACATGGTTGGCTGATTAGAAATTTGCATTAATAAGCAGGTGTTCAGGTGTACCTGATAAAGTGTATATCCTATGTGTTTTTTAATGTTTAAAATTATATGATTGAAGTTTAAAGTATCTGATAACTGGTATAAAATGAACTTGCATGCTAAACTGTGTTTTGCTTATGATTGTTGTTTTAGTTGCCAGCTCTAAGTTTTGACAAAGGCCGTGGAATTACAACAAAATCACAGCAACATTCCATTCAGGGAAAGCCAAATGGTGGAAGCCGATGTGGGGAGCAGCAGCCACAGTCAACCGAGGCTGTGGAACTTGAAGCTTTTAGGTGAATTATGTTGCTATCTTAACCTAAGTGGTATGTTCTGTCATTAAACTAATATTTGAACAGACAGGAAGCCTCTACCTTTATGACTGATCATAGAATGTATAAAATCAATTCCATTAAAACAGAATCTATATGGTTTAAAGATCAAAAATTAGTCATAGTCATAGTCATACTTTATTGATCCTGGGGGAAATTGGTTTTCGTTACAGTTGCACCATAAATAATAAATAGTAATAGAACCATAAATAGTTAAATAGTAATATGTTAATTATGCCAGTAAATTATGAAATAAGTCCAGGGCCAGCCTATTGGCTCAGGGTGTCTGACCCTCCAAGGGAGGAGTTGTAAAGTTTGATGGCCACAGGCAGGAATGACTTCCTATGACGCTCTGTGCTGCATCTCGGTGGAATGAGTCTCTGGCTGAATGTACTCCTGTGCCCACCCAATACATTATGTAGTGGATGGGAGACATTGCCCAAGATGGCATGCAACTTGGACAGCATCTTCTTTTCAGATACCACCGTCGGAGAGTCCAGTTCCATCCCCACAACATCACTGGCCTTACGAATGAGTTTGTTGATTCTGTTGGTGTCTGCCACCCTCAGCCTGCTGCCCCAGCACACAACAGCAAACATGATAGCACTGGCCACCACAGACTACCACAGACTCGTAGAACATCCTCAGCATCGTCCGGCAGATGTTAAAGGACCTCAGTCTCCTCAAGAAATAGAGACGGCTCTGACCCTTCTTGTAGACAGCCTCAGTGTTCTTTCACCAGTCCAGTTTATTGTCAATTCGTATCCCCAGGTATTTGTAATCCTCCACCATTAGCTTTATTTGCCACATGTCCATCGAAACGTTGAGATGTACAGTGTAATTCGTAGTTTACATCAATGACCAACGCAGTACAAGGATGTGCTGGGGGCAGCCCACAAGTGTCGCCATGCTTCCAGTGCCACCATGGCATGCCACATGTGTTTGCATCACAGAAGCGTGAAATTAGACCATCGTTTCTGTTTTGAATGTTGATAGTAGCAATCTAAAACATATTACGTTATAACACTTCAGCCTTCTTATTCTTTATATGTTTTAAATGTTTAACAATTGGTGTCAACTTCCTCAAAAATTATATAGTTTCCCTCAAGGAATTTATCTGAAATAAATATTTTATATTTTCAACAGAGATCTTTTTGAAAAGCAAGACACCTAACCATCTATTTGAAAAATAAATCACCAATCACTAGGTGACCATATTAAGTTGATGACCTCTCATGTTCCTCCAGACACAGCAGAATCTTATTCAATATCGAAATTCAGTACATTTATTTAAAAAAGCTTTCATTTACGTATCAGTTTCAGAATCAAGACTGAGCATTTTCATTGCAGCAGCCAAGGCTAGGAGGAGATTTTGGAGAGGAAGGGGAGGATTCTGAGGAACATTATGATTAAAGTCCTTAGTTAAAAAGGATTCAACAAATTTCATCCAGGAAGGTTTTTCTGTGCTATACGGGGAATTTAAATAAAATATGTAAATTAAGAATTTTGAAAGGGAACTTGAAGGTGCAGGAACAGATTATCAGTTAGTGTAGTGAAAGAGACCTGGATTCATCTCAAGAAGGAAATGATCAGAATGTCTTTAGCACAAAACTGTTAATATCCAGTTCTTTAATATAACTTTAAATCTGTATTTATAATGAGCTTCAAGATGAATCTATGCTTCATGCTCATAATAATTTTATATTTCTTTCATGGTAATTCTGGTATAATCAATTACTTCTGATATTTCTGACCTCCACTCATACTTTTTTTGGTATTATGAATCGAATTTCTTTAGTTCTCTATTCATACACACCATTTGTTGTATTTGATTGAAAAAATGTTCTGTTTCCTCTTCCTTCTATGAAATATCTGTCACCTCACAATCATTAAAAAAATGATGCTTAGTTGACAGGAGGCAAACCTAATATAGTTTAAGATGTTTAGACTGTGCAACCAATTTTGCTACACTGTTGTTCTTGTACATTTTTGTCCATTGTATGATCCTGAGTTTCAACTTGACCACAATTTGGTAATCTGTCTTTCATATTCATCTACTTTTTGCTTACTTTTCTGTTTGTTGTTCTTGTTTCTCCCTGTTTCCTGTTATTAATTGTCCTTCCAGACCACGTAACTTTTGCACAAGACACTGGGCTAGAACTTACTGTGCTTACTGTGGATAAATACTGGGGATTTCATGTGTAGTTGCTGTATTTCCCTGCATAATCCAGTTTATATTGTTGGTTGTATCATTGGGTTGTATTGTTGGGTGCCTACACGAAACTTGGACCTACCATCAATTCCAAGAAGACTCAGATCATCTATCAACCATCACCAATTGAGACAAATCGGATAGAATCATCAATTCAACTTGGCGAAACAACCCTGGAAAACGTGAATCACTTTCCGTATCTTGGAAGTCACCTCTCCTCCAATGTCGACCTTAATAACGAGATCCAACATCGGCTTAAATGCGCTGGAACAGCTTTTGGACGTCTCCGAACAAGAGTCTTTCATGATCGTGACATCCAAACAGACACCAAAATGTTAGTGTACAAAGCAGTGGTAATCCCAACGCTCCTGTATGCATCAGAAACCTGGACAACATACCAACGACATCTGAAGGCACTTGAAAAGTTCCATCAATGCTGTCTTTGAAACATCTTAAATATCAGCTGGGAAGAAAGAAGAACCAACGTCAGTGTGCTAAATGAAGCAAAAACAACAAGCATTGAAGCCTACGTCATCAAGAACCAACTAAGATGGAGCGGGCATGTTGTTCGGATGAAGGTCTGCCGAAACAAATCTTCTACTCCCAGCTTAAAGAAGGCAAACGTAAAAGAGGCAGACAACAGAAGAGATTCAAAGATGTCTTAAAAGCCAACATGAAGAAAATGTAACATTGACATCAACAGTTGGGAAACTCTGGCAAGCTATCATCGGAGAAGGAACAGCAACTTTCGAAGCCAACAGATGTGCAGAATTAGAAGAAAAGAGAACAAAATGGAAAGAGAGGCAGCAACAGCCAAAGCCCGATCTGCCATCTGGAACTACCTGTCCTGAATGCGGAAGAACTTTCAAAGCCAAGATTGGACTCATAAGCTACTTGAGAGCCCATAAGTAGATCAACAGAATGAAGACCATCATCCTTGACCTCAAGGGATAGCCACGACGACTGGGAATTTCATGTGCAGTTGCTGTATTTCCCTGCGTGATCTGGTTTATATTGTTGGTTGTATCATTACTGTTTCACTATTTCTGACTGTCTTCTTTTCCTATCTCTCAATTCATAACAGCTGTTTTCTGCTGCCTCTTGGCTTCTCCCTCCACAATCTACTCCTCGATTTGTACCTTATCTTTAACTCACTTCCTGTATCTGCCCCAAATCCTAAATCATTTTGTTATTGTCTGTTTAGTAGTAATATTGCTTCATACGGATGGGTGAGTGAGCTAAGGCTTTTCTCTTTAGAGTGAAGGAAGATGAGAGGTGACTTGAAAGGGGTGTACAAGGTGATAATAAGCATAAAAAGAGTGGACAGCCAGAGACTTTTCCCAAGGGCAGAAATGGCTGATATGAGGGGGGCATTATTTTATAATGGTTGGAGGAACGTATAGGATTGATGTCAGAGGTAATTTTTTTACACAGCAAGTTGTGGGTGCGTAGAACTCACTGCCAGGGGTGGTGGTGGTGCAGACACATTAGATACATTTAAGAGACTCATAGATAGGGACATGGATAGTAGTAAAATGGAGGGCTGTGTATGAGAGAAGGATTAGATTGATTTTAGAGTAGGTTAAAGGGTCAGCACAATATTGTGGGCCAAAGGGCCTGTACGGTGCATAGCGTTTTATGATCTAGGGGTAAATAATTTAATCCTACGTTTAATATAGTTTTAGGTTTTGGATTAATTATTTTATGTCACTGAAGGTATTTTGAGACTGAGTTATATTTTGCGTTGTACTTTTAAAATGAAGAAAATCACAAAGGTATTTTTAACAGACACAGGCTGCAGCATTGAAGATGCGCATTAAAGCTAAGTGGTTCTGTATGTAGAATAACACAGCTCGGAATTTCTTTCAGACTACTGTAGTGATCAAAACCTTATTTGGGTATCATACACTTAAAAACCCCCTTACACTTATTTTTAAACGTCTATAAGTTTTAAAGAAAGATGGTGAAAGATTTGTTGCAGTATAACGAAGTGGCAGGGAAACACCTTTCATTTCCTTTAGGGATTAGTATCTACTTGGGAAGATGTGAAGTAAATGTCCTCTGGCAAAGTGGAGAGAGATTGTGCCAGCCTGAACCCTGACTGGTCCACATGATGAATTCTGGTGCGTTGCTTGGCAGCTGGCTGGTTTGATAAAGTGACAAAGATGGAGTAAAATGAAAATGGCGAATTTAGAACATAACTAAATTGGTGCAGGAAAGGTTGAAGTTCGATGTGCCATTTGGTTAATGCTATTTGGGGCCATGCTATTTTCTAAGTAGAAAATATTTATTCAAATATCAGAATCAGGTTTAATATCACTTGGAAAAGTCAAGAAATTTGTTGTTTTGCAGTAGCAATACATTGCAATACATAATATTTTTAAAAACTATAAATCGCAATAAGAAATATATATAAAGAATGCAAAATAGTAAGTGGTGCAAAAAGAGAGCAAAAAATAGTGAGGTAGTGTTCCTGGGTTCATTGTCTGTTCAAAAATCTAACGGTGAGAGGAAGAAGCTGTTCCTGAAACATTAAGTGTGTGTCTTCAGGCTTCTGTACCTCCTCCTTGATGTTAGCAATGAGAAAAAGGCATATCCTGGGTGATGGTAGTCCTTAATGACGGATGTTGCCTTCTTGAGGTATCGCCATTTGAAGGTGACCTCGATGCCCACGATGGAGCTGGCTGAGTTTACAACGACGTTGTTAGAGTGAGCAAGCAAGGGTGAATTTGAGAATGGACAGTATGCTAGTGATGGTGCTTCCAGGATGTTATTTATATTCTTGAAGTTTGTTGGTACAAAGTATGTTTTAAGGCTACAAATCTACCACAATGAAACAGAAGATCGAAGGTTACAGCTACTCTTCTGAAGCAGTTGATATCATTGACAAAGAGATCATTTCCATGTTACTTTTCCTTGATAACATGCTTTAAAGGTTGTGATACCAAATTTTAAAAAATTGCAAACTTATAAGCTATATATGTTATTCATATTAATCAATATCAGACCATTAGGCCATAAGACATAGGAGCAGAATTAGGCCATCTGGCCCATCGAGTTTGCTCCACCATTCAATCATAGCTGATCCTTTTTTCCTCCTCCTCAACCCCAGTTCTCAGCCTTCTCTCCGTAACCTTTGATGCCATGTCCAATCAAGAACCTATCAATCTCTGCCTTAAATACACCCAATGACCTGGCCTCCACAGCTGCAATAATATTAGTTATATATGATTAATATCAATTCTATTTTATTAACTTATTTATGGTAATATTTTGTTTTATATGCTCTGTGTGATATATGCATTGTGGTCCAGAGGGATGGTGTTTCGTCTGGTTGTATGTATGTACAGTCAGATGCCAATAAACTTTAACATGAGATTATATTAGAAATTTGTAAGTTGCATATCACAACATGTCAAAACAAAATTTTCTGTTTTCCCCCTATTTCTTTGTAGTGTCAGCTATAAGAATGAAAGAAATTTCAGTTGTCACCCCCACCACAAGCTGTTTCTGGAAATTTTCACTGCACTGGTGAAGCAGAGACTAACGTACAGGTATGAATGGATCCTGTTGGCACGTTGAACTCTGTGATGCTATTTTCAGCAAAGCTTTAACAACAACACATACGTTATAAAATGCATAGAAAACCTACAGCACAATACAGGCCCTTTGGCCCACAATGCTGTGCCGAACATGTACGTACTTTAGAAATTACCTAGGGTTACCCATAGCCCTCTATTTTCCTAAGCTCCGTGTACCTATCCAGGAGTCTTTTAAAAGACCCTATCGTATCCGCCTCCACCACAGTCGCTGGCAGCCCATTCCACACACTCACCACTCTCTGCGTAAAAAAACTTAGCCCTGACATCTCCTCTGTACCTACTTCCAAGTACCTTAAAACTGTGCCCTCTGGTGTTAGCCATTTCAGCCCTGGGAAAAAGCCTCTGACTATCCACATGATCAATGCCTCTCATCATCTTATATTCCTCTATCAGGTCACCTCTCATCCTCCGTTGCTCCAAGGAGAAAAGGCCGAGAAAATGCATTTAATTAATTTCTATTTCTAAACCAAGAAGCAAAACAATTAGTGACTTTGTGAACTAATGCATTTGCTTCCTGTGTTCTGCATCCACTATTATGAATCTAATTGCTACCAGCTTTGTTTTTTTTATTGGCAATTGCACATTGATTTGAGTCCAAAGTGTTGTTTTTGTGTTTTGTTCAATTAGCCATTTTACAACGTGGAGAAAAGCAGAAAATAATACCATCTTTTTGAGTTTCAATATCGCATTGCAAAAAAGCAAGATATGTTCAAACTCAAAAAGGTAGAAATTGCAATATACATCAACTCAATGCCCTACATTCCTCTACTATTCAAGCAGTAGTCAGATAGTGCTAAGAAGAAATTCTATAAAGCCACAGCGATATACATCCTTGCTTTTATATTCCAGTCCTCTCAAAATGAATGCTAACATTGCGTTTGCTTTCCTTACCACCAACTCAACCTGCAAGTTAACCTTTAGGGAATGAAGGCTCCTCTGATTTATGAATTTTCTCCCCATTTAGAAAGTAGTTCACGCCTTTATTCATTCTACTAAAGTGCACAACCATACACTTCCCTACACTACATTCCATCGAGCATTTCTTTGCCCATTCTCCCAATTTGTCCAAGTCTTTCTGCAGATACCCTGCATCCTTAACACTACTTGCCCCTCCACCTATCTTCATATCATCTGCAAACATGGCCACAAAGCCATTAATTCCTTCAACCAAATCATTGACATATAAAAAGAAAAGAAGTCACAATACCAAACCCTGCAGAAGATGACTAGCCACGGATAGCCAACCAGAAAAGGCTCCCTTTATTCCCACTATTTGCCTCATGCCAGTCAGCCAATCTTCTATCCATGCTACTTGACTTACTTGACTTAAGTCCATCACCCCTACTGGGGCATAGTCCACTGACAGCAGCTCACCATCACCCTTACTGGGACATAGTCCACCAACATCAGCTCGCCATCACCCCTACTGGGGCATAGTCCACTGACAGCAGCTCACCATCATCCTTACTGGGACATAGTCCACCAACAGCAGCTCACCATCACCCTTACTGGGGCATAGTCCACCAACATCAGCTCGCCATCACCCCTACTGGGGCATAGTCCACCAACAGCAGCTCGCCATCACCCCTACTGGGGCATAGTCCACCCACAGCAGCTCACCATCACCCCTACTGGGACATAGTCCACCAACAGCAGCTCGCCATCACCCTTACTGGGGCATAGTCCACCAACATCAGCTCGCCATCACCCCTACTGGGGCATAGTCCACCAACAGCAGCTCGCCATCACCCCTACTGGGGCATAGTCCACCCACAGCAGCTCACCATCACCCCTACTGGGACATAGTCCACCAACAGCAGCTCGCCATCATCCCTACTGGGGCATAGTCCACCGACAGCAGCTCACCATCACCCCTACTGGGGAATAGTCCACTGACAGCAGCTGACCATCACCCCCACTGGGGCATAGTCCACCGACAGCAGCTCACCATCACCCCTACTGGGACATAGTCCACCGACAGCAGCTCACCATCACCCTTACTGGGGCATAGTCCACCGACAGCAGCTCACCATCACCCTTACTGGGGCATAGTCCACCAACAGCAGCTCACCATCACCCCTACTGGGACATAGTCCACCAACAGCAGCTCGCCATCACCCCTACTGGGGCATAGTCCACCGACAGCAGCTCACCATAACCCCTACTGGGGCATAGTCCACCAACAGCAGCTCACCATAACCCCTACTGGGGCATAGTCCACCGACAGCAGCTTACCATATCCCCTACTGGGACATAGTCCACTGACAGCAGCTCACCATAACCCCTACTGGGACATAGTCCACCAACAGCAGCTCACCATAACCCCTACTGGGGCATAGTCCACCGACAGCAGCTTACCATAACCCCTACTGGGACATAGTCCACTGACAGCAGCTTACCATAACCCCTACTGGGACATAGTCCACCGACAGCAGCTCGCCATCACCCCTACTGGGACATAGTCCACCCACAGCAGCTCACCATAACCCCTACTGGGGCATAGTCCACCGACAGCAGCTCACCATAACCCCTACTGGGGCATAGTCCACCAACAGCAGCTCACCATAACCCCTACTGGGGCATAGTCCACCGACAGCAGCTTACCATATCCCCTACTGGGACATAGTCCACTGACAGCAGCTTACCATAACCCCTACTGGGACATAGTCCACCAACAGCAGCTCACCATAACCCCTACTGGGGCATAGTCCACCGACAGCAGCTTACCATAACCCCTACTGGGACATAGTCCACTGACAGCAGCTTACCATAACCCCTACTGGGACATAGTCCACCGACAGCAGCTCGCCATCACCCCTACTGGGGCATAGTCCACCCACAGCAGCTCACCATCACCCCTACTGGCTCATAGTCCACCGACTGCAGCTCACCATCACCCCTACTGGGACATAGTCCACTGACAGCAGCTCACCATCACCCTTACTGGGGCATAGTCCACTGACAGCAGCTCACCATCACCCCTACTGGGACATAGTCCACCGACAGCAGCTTACCATAACCCCTACTGGGACATAGTCCACCGACAGCAGCTCGCCATCACCCCTACTGGGACATAGTCCACCGACAGCAGCTCACCATCACCCCTACTGGTACATAGTCCACCGACTGCAACTCACCATCACCCCTACTGGCGCATAGTCCACTGACAGCAGCTCACCAGAGTTCTCTGTCCTGGGCCAGTCTGTCACAGTGTCTCAAGATGGAACCCATCTTCTCGGCGTATCCTTCCTTTCCCAGGTATGAGGTCTTTAGAGCTTCTGTTGGCATTTTTGTAGCGCTGGATTTTTACGGAATGGGAATGCTAGCCCCATACCGAACCACCCTCCTTTTGCAGCTGAGTTTGGGAACGTTCATTCGGGAGTTATCCATGCTTCTATCTTTCCTGTAATATCATGGGCTCTTATCTTGTTAAGCAGCCTCTTGAGCAGCACCTTGTCAAAGGCCCTCAGAATATACAAATAAACAACATCCACTGACTCTCTTTGGTCTATCCCGACGGTTATTTCCTCAAAGAGTTCTGATAAATTTGTCAGGCATGATTTCCCCTGAAGAAAACCAGGCTGACTTTTACCTTTTATGTCATGTGCCCCCAAGTGTACCAAAACCTCATTCCTAATAATAGACTCCAACATCTTTCCAACCACTGAAGTCAGGCTAACTGGCCTATAATTTCCTTACTTCTGACTCCCTCCTTTTAAGAGTGCAGTGACATTTGCAATTTTGCAGTCCTCCAGAACTTTTCCAGAATCTAGTGATTCTTGAAAGATCATTACTAATGCCTCCACAATCTCTTCAGCTACCATCTGGTCCAGGCGACTTATCCACCTTCATACCTTTCAACTTCCCAAGCATCTTCTCCTTAGCAATGGCAGCAGCCCTCACTTCTGCGCTCTGACACTCTCACATTTCTGGCATTCTGCTAGTGTCTTCCTCAGTGAAGACTGATGCAAAACACTTATTAAGTTCGCCCACCATTTCTTTGTTCCCCCCCCACCATTACTAGCATCACTTTCCAACAGTCTGATATCCATTCTCATCACTCTTTCACTGATTATATGTACCTCTCCGTATCCTCTTTTATATTAGTGGCTAGCTTACCTTCATATGTCTATTATAAACCAAGTCCACCTGTACATACACAGGTATACCTCATTGTATATAGTTCACGATTATTTGCACTATTGTTTTGTTTGCTTTTTGATTCTGTACAGCGAGAGCTCAGGGAAAGCGGCATCAAATTCCCTGTATGTGTCCACATACTTGGCGATAATAAAAGATTCTGATTCTGATATGAATCTTATTTTTTGTAAGAATTTAATGGCTGATTAGAAAGAGGGCAAGAGTGAATCTGAGCAGCTCCCGAGGTATCAGTAGAGTTTTCGCTGCAGTGTGGTAGATATTGCTGGATGCTGAAGGGGAATAGAACAAAGGAGAACCCTTCACATAACAGGATCCTAATGAAAAAGTAATGATTTCAGTGTAAAATGATACTGATTAACCTATGAAGAGAAGTTTCATAATTTCCCCTCACTTAAATATTAATGAATGATCTTATAATAAGTGTCAAAGAATGATTAAACAATCAGGTGGAGTGAAACACTTCTGTGGGTCTTGATTTTCTGAAAGAGACACCTACACTGCATGCAGGTTGTCCCTGGTCTACAAACACCCAACAAATGGACACCCCTACATACGAACGAGCGCCCATGATATTATTACATTCCAAAGTCCAAAGTGCATACGTTGATTCGTACAAAGGGCAGAACTGGGGTTTCCTCTCCACTTTTAGTAATTATTTTTCTGTATCAGTCTTACGTGCTTTTGATGGTCTTTATTATGTATTGTGGAAGTATGCATGGCATATCAAGTGATTTTTTTTGTATTTTATGACTTATGGACAAAATTAACATTCCTCTGTGAAAATGGAACTTGTTCATTACCTGGCAAAGGTATATGGAGTGATTGGTCTTTTGATGGATTGGAATCTACTCCTTCTCACTTCCCCATGCTAATGAACATTTAGCTTTATAGCTTCTACTTGCTCCAGCATCTCTAATATTCCCTATCATCTAGTCACTGGGTTTGTTCCAGGTATACGAACTAGAAGCAATACTGATCATCCTAATTTATTGGAGATAATTGTATTAGCAATATATGGATGAATGTACTCAGATGTATGAATTTCTATGCAATTGCTGGTATGGTATGTTACTGTACGATCCACAGTGGTATTTGTAACTAACTATGGTATCTTTTCCTTGCAGAGAATGGGTGGACCGAGTTCCTCCTGCTCATTCTCTTCGCGTGTTAATTTGCCTGCGGTTAATAATGAGGGATCCATTTTACCAGGTTTGTACAAACACCATTCACTGTTGCCTTTTGCTGAATCTGATTGATGATTTATTTAAATAATGAATATTTTTACTGACTTGTTGCCATTATACAGGACTGTATTTAACAAAGCCGGGAGAGAGTTTGTAAATCTGGCGAGAGCAAAGGTTGTTGGAAATGGTGAGGATGGAGCACCATGGGAGGGGTGAGGTCAGGTAGCAGAGAAGGAGTGTTGGGGGTTGGGGGGGCAGCAGTGGCGTGGGTGCAGACACACTAGACAAGGTCATTTGATTCCAAACAGTTGGTTTATTGATCATTACAGAAGGTCTCTCTGTGGTGCCTCCTTTTCCCTCCCTTCTCCCTTCGCCTTTTCACAACTGTAATCACCCTCTCCTTGCCCCCTTCTCACTCTCAATCCATGATAAAGACCCAGATCAGAATCAGGTTTATCGTTACTACAGTACCATGCAAAAGTTTTAGGCACCCTAGCGAGCATATAATGTATATGTGCCTAAGACATTTGCACAGTTCTGTATATTATCATATGCAATTTGACTAGTTAATGACATAGTGCTACATTGCGGTTTTTCCGCTTGCTGTCTATTAACTTGTTTTTTGATGAACTTTTGTTCTAATTACTTTTATTTGATATATTTTCACTATTTTAGAATATACAAAATTGACTGAATGGGAACCTGCCTAGTTTTGTTTCTGGTAAATTACTGGAAGGGAATGATGACAGATTCCTTTATAAACCGATATAACTGGGGACAACTCATTAACACAAGGGATTCTGCAGAGGCTGGAAATCCAGAGCAACACACACAAAATACTGAAGGAACACAACATGTCAGGCAGCATCTGTGGTGGGCAATAAACAGTTGCCTTTTCAGGCCGAGTTCCTTCATCAGGTCCTAATGAAGGGTCTCATCTCTTTGATAGTTCAACACCCTCTACTTCCAAGCCAGTTTTCAACCTAACTTTCCCTGGATCCCTAAAATGGTAAGATAACATTTCAAGAATAATGCCTCTCATTCATCTATTTCCAATGAGTCAAGAACCAACACATTTTTTCTTGTAGGACACTCCTTCTATACTGGTAATTCCCTCCCCCTCCCTTCCCCCATCCCAGTTTCACTCTGCCCCCTCCCCCAGCTGCCTATCACCTCCCTCACGGTTCCTCCTCCTTCTACTACCCATTGTGCTTTCCCCTATTCTTTCTTCACCTTTCCTGCCTATCCCCTCCCCCACCCCTTTATCTTTCCCCTTACTGGTTTTTCACCTGGAACATACCAGCCTTCTCCTTCCCACCCTCCCCCCACCTTCTTTATAGGGCCTCTGCCCCTTCCCTCTTCAGTCCTGACGAAGGGTTCCGGCCCAAAACGTTGACTGATCATTTCCATGGATGCTGCCCAACCTGCTGAGTTCCTCCAGCGTGTTGTGAGTGTCGCTTTGACCCCATCATCTGCAGAGTATTTTGTGTTTACCCTCCATACCTGGAAACCTCCTCTGAACCATTTCCAGTAAAATAATATCCAGACTTAAATTTGAAAACCAGTACGAGTCACAGTGTCTTGATGTAGTTTCCTAATGCATTGTGTAATTACATAATATTTTATACTCTGACCACTTAAAAATTAACGTCTGGATTACATGAGCCTTCCTTATTACCTACTGCACTTGTATGTGAGCTCTTTGTTCTCCTTCCATTTAAAGTGCATACATTTCTTTTAATAAGGTTCTCAAATTGACCATTCCATTCATGTGGGAATGTCAGCTGCATCAGACCACAGTTATTGGCCTTCAGTCGCCCTCCAGCAATTTTTAATGTGAACTGTTAATGTCACAGTATACTTACTAAACTAGACATGATTAAACTTCATATCCCCTTGTATGACTGCATGAGTCTTCACCTACCGATATTTTTCTTTCAGAAAATTTTCATTCAACTTAGAGGTGTTGAGAGCTTAGCACAGGTAGGTCATGAGACCATAAGGTATAGAAGCTGAATTAGGCCATTTGGCCCATCGAGTCTTCGCCTCCATTTAATCATGGCGGATTCATTTTTCCTTCCAGCTCTAATCTCCTGCCTTCTGCCCACATCCCTTCATGCCCTGACCAATCAAGAACCCATCAACCACTGCCTTAACTATACATAAAGACTTGGTCTCCACAGCTGCCTGTGGCAATCAATTCCACAGATTCGCCACTTTCTAGCTAAAGAAATTTTTCCTCATACCCGTTATAAAAGGACACCCCTCTAATCTGAGGCCGTGTCTCCTGGTCTTAGACTCTCCCACCATTGGAAACACCCTCTCCATATCCACTCTATCGAGGCCTTTCACCATTCAATAGGTTTTAATGAGGTGGCTGCTCATTCTTCTGAATTCCATTGAATACCAGCACAGAGACATCAAATGCTCTTCAGATGACAAGCCGTTTAATCCTGGAATCATTTTTGTAAACCTCCTTTGAACCCTCTCCAGTTTTAGCACATCCTTTCTACATTAAGTGGCCCAAAACTGCACAGAACACTCCAAGTGAAGCCTCGCTAGTGTTTTATAAAGTGTCAACATTATATTCTTGCTTTTATATTCTAGTCATCTTTAAATGAATGCTAGCATTGCATTTGCCTTCCTCTCCACAGACTCAATCTGTAAATTAACCTTTAGAGAATCCCACATAAGGACTGCTGAATCCCTTTGCATCTCAGATTTTTGTATTTTCTCTCCATTTTGAAAATAGTCAACCCTTTCATTTCTTCTACCAAAGTGCATGATCATACACTTCCCAACACTGTATTCCACTGCCACTTCTTTGCCCATTCTCTTAACCAACCTAATTTTCCCATTCTACCTGCATGTTGAAAACCCCCATGACTGTATTAACATTGCCCTTTTGGTATGCACTTTCTATTTCCCATTGTAACTTGTAGACCATATCCCTTACTACTGTTTGGGAGTCTGTAAATAACTCCCATCAGGGTCTTTTTACCCTTGAGGTTCCTTAGCTCTATCCACAAAGGTTCAACACTTTCCAACCCTATGTCAACTCTTTCTAACGATTTAATTTCATATTTTTACCAACAGAGCCACGCCACCCCCTCTGTCTTCCTACCTTTCTTGTTGATGCAGTGTGTATCCTTGGAAATTAAGCTCCCAGCTATAATCTTCTTTCAGCCATGATTCAGTGATGCCTACAACATCATATTTGCCAATCTGTAACTGCTACAAGTTCATCGACCTTATTCCATATACTGCATGCATTCAAATATAATACCTTTGGTCCTGTATTCACTCTTTTCAATTTTGTCTGCCGATAACGTTGCAACATATTCAGTTGACTGCAATTTTGCCCTGTCATCAGCCTCTCCTTGTGAGGAATCTCACTACAAATTGCCTCTGTTTGTAAACCAACTACCCATCCTTATCACTGTCACTTCGGTTCCCACCTCCCTGCCAAATTCATTTAAACCCACCCAGCCAACTCTAGCCAACCTGCCCACAAGGATATTGGACCCCCTCGGGTTCACGTGTAACCCGTCATACTGAGAAATGCTACATTTTAAATTTATTCATGATTTGATGTTTTTGAATGAATGTTTTAAATCATTCAATTTCCTTTGGTTTACAGTACATGGAAACAGTGGTACAGGGCTACCTTGGATACGGAGGTCAACAGTTTGTCATTGACCGATTAGTCACCATGACTTGTAAGCTCTATTTAACCTCATGTAAATAGTAGATAATTAATGAGCTTAATTAGTCATTTGTGTTTCTTTTAACTTTATATGCAGAGCATAACTTAGTTTATGGTCTAAGTCTTGGAAAAGAAAAACAAATCCTCAATTTTTTTCAGTGAAAAGTGGGGGATTTTCCAAATCCTCATGTCTAATCATCATTCACCAAACATGGCCAAAATAAGCATATCAACTAGGCATTCACTCACAAAATGCTGGAGTAACTCAGGTCAGGAATCGGCTTTAGGAGATGAATAAAGTGCTACCGTTTCGGGCCAAGACCCTTCCTCGCTCCTGAACAAAGCATCAGCTTATTTATTCCTGTCCATTTTTGCTGCCTGACCTGCTGAGTTCCTCCAGCATTTTGTGTATGTTGTTCTGGATTTCCAGCAGTTGGAGAATCTCTTGTGTTTTTAAGCCGGGCAGTCATTACACTGTGGCTTGGCGGGCAGACTGCACCTTACATAAACTGGTTGCTGCTTTCTGCTTTGTAGTAATAATTATAGTTCAAAATAATAGCAACATACACAATCTGATGGAGGAACTCAGTAGGTCAGGTAGCATCTACGAAAGGATTAAAGAGTCAATGTTTCAGACTGAGACTCTTCATCTGGGCTCATGAAGCCCAATGAAGGATCTCAGCTCGAAGTGTTGATGCTTTGTTCCTTTCCATAGATGCTGCCTGACCTGCTGAGTCCCTCCAACATTTTGTGTGTGTTACTCTGGATTTCTAGTATCTGCAGAATCTCTTGTGTTTAGTTCAAAATGATATGTTGGTTGTGAGTCAGTTGTCTTTCCATTCTTACTGTATAAGCTAATCAGATCTGTGAACACCAACATCTATTATTCTCTCACCGATTTAATAATACACTAGTTTTCTACTCTTCCCACCCAAGTTCACTTACACACAGACACCATGATAGCATGGTTAGCGTGATGCTATTAGACCTCGTGGCACTCCAGAGTTTGGAGTTCAATTCTGGCACCATTCCGTAAAGAGTCTTGTTATGTTCTCCCCATGGAATGCATGGATTTCCTCCAGGTCCTTTGGGTTTCTCCCACAGTCCAAAGACATACTGGGTAGGCTATTTGGTCATTGTAAACTGTCCCATGATTGGGTTAGGGTTAATCGAGGTTATTGGGGATCGCTGGGCTGAAGGGCCTGAAGGACCTGCTCCATGCTGTATTAATAAATAAAATAAAATTTTGTGTCCTCCTCACAACTTCTGTATCAGCAAACATGATTAATTTATAGTTAGTCCCATTTATACATTTAATAGAAAAATTAGCAAAATTAATTTGCATATTAGAACATAAGATATAGGAGCAGAAGTAGGCCAATCGGCCCATCGAGTCTGCTCTGCCATTCAATCATGGGCTGATCCAATTCTTCCAGTCATCCCCACTTCACTGCTTTCACCCCATACCCTTTGATGCCTGGCTAATCAAGAACCTATCTATTTCTGCCTTAAATACACCTAATGATTTGGCCTTCACAGCCGCTCGTGGCAACAAATTCCACAGATTTACCACCCTCTGACTAAAGTAATTTCTCCGCATCTCAGTTCTAAAAGGACGTCCTTCAACCCTGAAGTCATGCCCTCTTGTCCTAGAATCCCCTACCACGAGAAATAACTTTGCCATATCTAATCTGTTCTGGCCTTTTAACATTCAGAATGTTTCCATGAGATCCCCCCTCATTCTCCTGAACTCCAGGGAATACAGCCCAAGAGCTGCCAGATGTTCCTCATATGATAACTCTTTCATTCCTGGAATCATTCTCGTAAAACTTCTCTGAACCCTCTCCAATGTCAGTATATCTTTTCTAAAATAAGGAGCCCAAAACTGCATACAGTACTCCAAATCTGGTCTCACGAGTGCCTTATAGAGCCTCAACATCACATCTCTGCTCTTATATTCTATACCTCTAGAAATAAATGCCAACATTGCATTCGCCTTCTTCACAACAGACTCAGCCTGGAGGTTAACCTTCAGGGTATCTTGCACAAGGACTCCCAAGTCCCTTTGCACCTCTGCATTTTGAATTCTCTTCCCATCTAAATAATAGTCTGCCCGTTTATTTCTTTCAGATTGTATTTCATTTGCCACTTCTTTGCCCATTCCTCTAAACTATCGTAAGTCTCTCTGCAGGCTCTCTGTTTCCTTAACACTACCCATTCCTCCACCTATCTTAGTATCATCGGCAAATTTAGCCACAAAAACATCTTGTAGTGCTGAATATCATTATTATTTTTATGTATGCTGGTTTTGATATTTTAAGGCTGGTGCCTCATTTATCTGTTATTTCAGATATTTTTCAAAAACTGGCAGCTGTAGTGGAACAAAGAGAACAGATAATTTCATGTGGAGCATATAAGGTATCTGATTTCCATGATAACTGAAAAGTTTATTCAGTAATCTACTGGCCTAAACATCAATCATGATCATCTGCTGTAATATGCAACTCTAAAATGTTTAGTTTTCCTGAATCTGATTACTCTGGAAATATTTTGTGCTGAAACAAAGAATTCGTCTGTTTATTTTGATCTTGATTGATATTAAATTCATCAATAGAATCATTATTGTTTTAAGATTCTGATGTTCTCAATAAATGCAAACATACAGTCAGTGACCATTTTATTAGGTATAGGAGGGGACATGGTGTGGTCTTTTGCCACTGTAGCTCATCTGTTATGTTTTGTAACTCCAAAACATAAAACCAATCAGAAGGAATACAAGGGAGCCAAGAGATGTGCGTAAGCTTCGTTTGTACTTTAAGCAAAGCACATGCGTATGAGGTGGTGGCATGATGACGTATACCATTCATGTACTTCGTACATTAAACTGTAGTGAATTTTTTAAACGACAAAGGATAATTAATCAAACAATATATTTACAATATTTCTCAAATATTACTGATATATTAAATACACAACACCATCTACTTCAGGGTTTAACATGCTCTGCTTTCAGAGGTGTTCTTCTGCACACTACTGCTGTAAAACAGTAATGCTGTAATGTTAGTCCTGACGTAGGGTCTCAGCCTGAAACGTCGACTGTACCTCTTCCTAGAGATGCTGCCTGGCCTGCTGCGTTCACTGGCATTTTGTGTGTGTTGCTTGAATTTCCAGCATCTGCAGATTTCCTCGTGTTTGCTGTAGTGCATGGTTATCTGAGTTACTGTCGCCTTCCTGTCAGCTTGAACCAGTCTGTCCATTCTCCTCTGACCACTCTCATTATTAAGGCATTTTCACCCACGGAACTGCCACAAACTAGATGTTTTTTTTGTAAAATCTAGAGACTATTGTGCATGAAAATTCCAGGAGATTGGCAGTTTCTGAGATACTCAAACCACCCCTGTCAGTGTAACATTATGCCGCACCAGCAACAAAGGTCATTTCCTGCCACTGTCTGTAAGGAATTTTTCTATTCTTCCTGTGACCACACGGGTTTTCCTAGGTGCTCCAGTTTCCTCCCATATTGTAAAGGGTTAAGGTTAGTGAGTTGTGGGATCTGCTAATTTTTCGATCCCCAGGTTCTTTTAGGAGTCCAAGAATAAGCAAACACTTAATTTGTTTTAGAATTGTTTATTTTGAAGTTTAAACAAAGGAACAGACACAGAGCATATGAACTGGAGAGAAGAAACCTAAGACAAAGACAAGATGGTGATTTTTGCAGACTGATAGTTTTATACTGAGATAAGGCCACATTCCTAGGATAAACAATCAAAGTATACACAGTCACAGCACGTGTCATGTGTTAACACTTGTTGTTGTTGTTGAGTGTCGTCAACCTGGGCTAACATTTAGCCAATGAGTAAATGTAATTATGTAACTGTCATACTGCATTGCCACCAATAGGTGGAGACAAACACCACATATTGTGAAAATAAACAAGTTAAAAATATTAGTAACCACAATTTTAGTCTTGCTAAGAACCTTATTAATTCAACTAATACCTTATTAAAAGCATAAAAAAACGATTTCAACATTATTTTGGCACCGAAAGCATGGTGACACATCCCCCGCACATCCCCCGCACATCCTCAGACTGTGTTGCTTGTTGACCCATTTCACTATATGTTTTAAAATACATGTGACAAATAAAACCAATCTTTACCTTCTGAAATGGCTTGTGTGCATGACAGTTCAAGAAAGGACTGTAAGTTTCCATTGATTAAAAGTTACTGTTTGAAGAAAAAAGGCAAAAAAACCGATGAAAATGCTAGTTGCAGTGTCGACAAAAATCGACATGAGTGTAATTATATCTAATGTACATTTTATTCCCCAAGCAAACAAATGGCTGTGTCATACATATATGAAGAAAAATACCCACCCCCCCAAAACATAATAACGTACAATGTAACACATAACATACATGACGAACTTAACCCTTGACAGTCTGGGTGAATTCTGCCTAATGAAATTAAGGACTCCCTACACAGTATTTTTTTTTGGTGGGGGAACACCAATTGGAGGTACTGCTGTCCAAATCAACGTTATTTTCTCTTGTGAAATTGTTTGAAATTTGCTGGAAAACGGCAAGATTTAGTGATCTAAAGATTAGCTTTATTTATGCCATGTAAATTTCACATGTGCACTGACCAACGACCAACACAGTCCAGGTATGTTCTAGGGGCAGCCAACACTTTGGGCACTGATACAACATGCCCACAGCTTATTAAGCTTAACCCATGGAGGTTCTCAGAACAGTCAGAGAAATCCCACATAGTCATGGGTAAAACGTACAAACTCCTTGCAGGCAGCACTAGCAATTGAACCCCAACTGGCACTGTAAAGTGCTGTGTTATGACTATGCTACTATGTTGTAGACAAAGTAAAGCTTTTGAGATTAAAAGCTATTCTTCCAATTAAGATTAAGGAGAGGAAAGGCCTGATCACTCAGCAAGTTTTGATGGACTTAGTTTGTTCCTGAGCTGGTTAGAGATTAACATATTTATACCAGTAAAGAAAGAACATACCTGCAAAGTTCAAAGTAAATTTATTATCTATCACTATACACTATCTTCAGATTAATTTTCTTGCAGGCGTTCACAGTAAAGCAAAGAAGTACAATAGAATCAATGAAAAATTCCATACTGACAAACAACCAATGTGCAGAAACATATCTGTTGTTGCTGAATCTCAGAAATATACATGAAGTAATAGTTTTCAGCGCTGGTACCAGAGATTTCATTGTGACACATGAAATAAAACAAAATACAATTATTATATCAAGTAAGCAGAAGCAAAATGATTTACACCAAAATGTTTTAATTTGAGATATTTTCTTTAGACCCTAGTAAAGCTACTGGCAGCCAAGGACAATAATGTACTACTGGGTGCTCTCCTTGCTCTTACCAGCTTAGCTGAAAGGTATGTTATTTAAATAAGAAACACAAAATATAGCACTGCAGAGTGATTTGCAACTGAACAAAATGATAACATTTACCATTTTTTAAAGTCCTGAGTGCAGAGTGAAGATAGGGGAATTGACGATTGTAGAAAACCTGTTAGCAATTTTACAAGAATATGACTTGTTATCCAAAAGGTAAGTTGAGTATTTACTTTATTCAAATGCAATAGTATTAGAAGCAGTTTAGGTATGAGGTAATTAATGTGTTGGCGCGTGGCCAAGTGGTTAAGGCATCGCTCTAATGATCTGAAGGTCGCTAGTTCGAGCCTCAGCTGAGGCAGCGTGTTGTGTCCTCGAGCAAGGCACTTAACCACACATTGCTCTGCGACGACACTGGTGCCCAGCTGTATCGACCCTAGTGCCCTTCCCTTGGACAACATCGGTGGCGTGGAGTGGGGAGATTTGCAGCATGGGCAATTGCTGGTCTTCCATACAACCTTGCCCAGGCCTGCGCCCTGGAAACCTTCCAAGGCGCAAATCCATGGTCTCACGAGACCAATGGATGCCTATTAGAATTAATTAATCAAATATAGGACTACACAGTCTTGAGTTTTTAACACTAGTCTTGTGAAGGGTATTTGATCTGAGACATTTACTCTGTTTCTCTTTAGTGCTTGACCTGTTGATTCACCTGCATTTTGTTTTTATTTGACTTCATTGTTGCTTGGAATGTGTCACTAATATGAGTCTATTTTTATGGAAGGAAAGTGCAGTTTTATAGATTTTACAGATTCTTGTATGATTATTTTATAGCTTCATTGTATAAGATTCAAGATTGTTTAATGTCATTTAAGACCATAAGACCATAAGACAAAGGAGCAGAAGTAGGCCATTCGGCCCATCGAGTCTGCTCCGCCATTTTATCATGAGCTGATCCATTTTATCCTATTTAGTCCCACTGCCCTGCCTGCTCACCATAACCTTTGATGCCCTGGCTACTCAGATACCTATCATCTCTGCCTTAAAGACACCCAATGACTTGGCCTCCACTGCTGCCCGTGGCAACAAATTCCATAGATTCACCACCCTCTGACTAAAAAATTTTTTTCGCATTTCTGTTCTGAAAGGGTGCCCTTCAATCCTGAAGTCATGCCCTCTCGTACTAGACTCCCCCATCATGGGAAACAACTTTGCCGCATCCACTCTGTCCATGCCTTTTAACATTCGAAATGTTTCTATGAGGTCTCCCCTCATTCTTCTAAACTCCAAGGAATACAGTCCAAGAGCGGACAAACGTTCCTCATATGTTAACCCTCTCATTCCCGGAATCATTCTAGTGAATCTTCTCTGTACTCTCTCCAATGTCAGCACATCCTTTCTTAAATAAGGAGACCAAAACTGCCCACAGTACTCCAAGTGAGGTCTCACCAGTGCCTTATAGAGCCTCAACATCACATCCCTGCTCCTATACTCCATTCCTCTAGAAATGAATGCCAACATTGCATTCGCCTTCTTCACTACCGACTCAACCTGGAGGTTAACTTTAAGGGAATCCTGTACGAGGACTCCCAAGTCCTGTTGCATCTCAGAACTTTGAATTCTTTCCCCATTTAAATAATAGTCTGCCCGTTTATTTTTTCTGCCAAAGTGCATAACCATACACCATACACATTCCAACATTTCAACTATACAAAGTAATTGTTACTCCGGATCAGATGCAGCACAAAAAAAGAATACAATAATAAAATGCACAATAAATATAAATACATAAGATAGCTTAGATTGATTTTACATCAATCAGTCATATACGTAAATTGATTGTATGTCCATAGAGTGATGCTTGACACAGGAGTGTCTGTACATAAGGAGACTGACAGGAAATTATAAAGAGGTGGTGGTGGAGGATATGGAGGGGTTGGTTTGTGGGTGGAGGTGTTGATCAGCTTTACTGCCTGGGGTAAGTTACTGTTTTCAGGCTGGTGGTCCTGCTGTGGATGCTACGTAGCCTCCACTCTGATGGGAATGGGACAAACAGTCCACTAGCAGGTGAGTGGGTCTTTGAATTAATCCTTGATGTACAGTAAATAATCATCTTATTGTTTCCTAGATTATCAGGTGAACGTGTTATGTGTACACCATAACATCAACTGAAAACTGTAATATGTGAAAAAGGATATCAGATTTATTATGTACGTCACTTGTCTTTCTGTAGATTCAATTGGAGGAAAAAAGACAATCAGCATTTCCAAATTTCTGTCATTGTTCATGAAAGTGAATTTTTGTTAAGCTATTGAGAAAGTTCTCTAATTCCTCAGACAAAAATTTGGGATTGTATGTTCTGTTGTAGAAGAAGTGGACAGTTTAGCCTCTGTCCTTTAAAACACATACAAAATGCTGGATCAGGCAGCGTCTATGGAGAGGGATAAACAGTCGATGTTTCAGGCTGAGACCCTTTACAGGACCGGAAAGGAAGGTGAAAGAAACCAGAATAAGAATTAACCTCTGTCCTTTCTGGTTTTTGATTGATTGATTGCTCTCTTTAACACTGATGGTTTTTGCAGAATGACAGCTGAGCTGCTTCGCCTGCTCTGTGCAGACGCTCAAGTGAGAGAGCAGGTTAAGCTCTATGAAGGAATTCCTATTCTCCTCAGCCTGTTGCATTCTGACCACCTCAAATTGCTGTGGAGTGTTGTTTGGATCCTGGTTCAGCTCTGTGAGGATCCAGATACCAGCACTGAGATTCGTTTATGGGGAGGCATCCAGCAACTCCTGCACATTCTCCAAGGGTGAGCTTAAAATATTGTAAAGCACCATTTAATTTGATCCTTTTGTGTTAGTTACCTGTTACGAAACTGAAAGTACAGGAAGATACTTCTGTTAGATATAATACAGGAATAGGTTATTCCCAACTGTGCAGTACTGATCTGTGTGCTATATAATGCATTGACTTATTTCTATGTATATATATATTTCTTTCAGTAATTTATAGTTTGTATTATTATGTATTGTGATGTACTGCGCTGCAAAACAATAAATTTCATGACATATGGTCGTAAAATTAAACTTGATTCTGAATAGTATTGTGACTTTTGTGCAAGAAAAAAATCTTGCATGTAAAATACTTCAAGCATAGTATTGGATTTTAATATACAGTAGATGAACGAGGATATTTATGAAATGAGACAGTTTCAAGCATTGGACTTTAACGTAGGAGCAGAATTAGGCCATTTGGTCCATCAAGTCTGTTCTGCCATTCTATCATGGCTGATTCATTATCCCTCTCAACCCCATTCTCCTGGCTTCTCCCATTAACGTTTGATGTCCTGACTAATCAAGAACCTATCAACCTCTGCTTTAAATACATCCAATGACTTGGCCACCACAGCTGTCTAGCAATTATTTCCACAGATTCACCAACCTCTGCCAACAGTAATTTCTCTTCAGCTCTTTTCTAAAGGGATGTGCCATCGTTCTGGGACTGTGCACTCTGCTCCTAGACTCTTCCACTGCGGGTAACATCCTCTCCACATCCACTTTATCTAAGCCCTTAAATATTTGTGAAACCTCCTGGTTTCCTTGGCTGCGTAAGTCTAGGGAAGGCAACCTCTGGCCCCGCCGAACTCGTGAGATTGAGGCCGCTCCCACTCCAAACCCGTTTCTGTGTCATTTGCTACCCCGGTACCAATTAGTGCCACAAAGTAACTGAAAGTACACTGCTTACGATTAAAAGTTATCTTTATGATTCTTAATTTGACTAAGGGGTTAGTAAAGGAAAGGGCCCATTTTAATGAAACAGTCTAACCTGCACAAGTTGGAGCTCACGGTTTCTCCATAGTCACCTATCTCCAGTCGATCTCACCCCGGCTTCGTCGAATTGTGGTCCTGCTCCGGGTCGAATACTACGACCTCTTCTCTCCTGTGTCTTCCCTCTTCACTTCCTCTCGAACAAAAGCGCCAAGCCCAGCCTTAGTGTCCCTCACCAGAGGAACCTCCCCTTAATTCAACCATCCTAATTGGATGGCACACATTTCTCCTCATCTTTTATCTTCAGCAATAACCCAAACAAGCTGAAAACAGAACAGACTGCTCTTACAGAACTGCCAAAATGAAACACATACAGCATAACTGTAAAAATATGAACCAGGGCATTACATTGATAGATTTCAATGAGACCCCCCCTGCCCCCCGCCTTCATTCTTATAAACTCCAGCACTAGTTTTATTACCTCTTGAAATTGATAATATGTTTCCTGAATTGAAAATAGATATGTAGTTATATTTTGATGCATTCAGGGAATTTAGAATCCAGTGACTTATATTGTGAAAAATAATTATCGCTGAAGCATTTTGATAGTTTAAGGAATGATGTGAACATCCATCATTCTGCCAATTAATTAAGATGTGTGTAACTCCAGTTGGAGAACGTTATTAACTTCAGGGCTGCTGTTCAAGTGAGGCTACAACACACATGATTCTGTTTTGATTTTGATGTGATCCTATTCAAGTAAGATTAGCACAGAATGACAAAAAAGGTCTACGTGTCATGTTAGGCCGAAGGGCCCGTTTTGTTGTGTATAACTTTGATTTACGTGAATGTACTTGGAAGTAAACATTCTAGCATTGCCGATTGAAAAATTATATTGTCTTTTCCACTGTTAAGTCATTAGCCTGTGTACTCAGTCGTTTCTCTCCAGTCTTTCCAGATTTTTTGTACTGCGTTGTTAAATTGTTCATTTCTCAAAGTGTTCACCACAACATAGGAACTCACCTTCAAGGACTCTACAACTCATCTTCTCAGTATTATTTATTTATTTATTTGCTTGTTTGTTTATTTATTTATTTATTAGTTTTATTTTGCTCTTGCAAAGTTTCTCCTTTTGTACATTGTTTGTCTTTGTGTGTAGTTTTTATTGATTCTATTGTATTTCTTTGTTCTACTGTGAATGTCAGAAAGAAAATGAGTCTCAAGGTAGTATTTGGTGACTTTAATAATAAATTATTTTGAGCTTAGAACTTTATGGATGCTTGTCACATGTATAGTACATCGGCGCTGTATCTATATTTTTGTTGTGTAGTTTAATATGCTTTATTTTTTAAGTTTGCCAAAAATAAACATTGATTATGTTACTTTTGGTGCATGTTGTGAGGAAAGATATGAAAATAACTTTTGCTTGTTCCTAGATGGTATGTAATATTGCATGCCTTCCATCTGTTTGAGTAAATCATATAATTTCTGTCTTTATTATAATCTGTTTATTACCATAAGACAATAGGAGCAGAATTAGGCCATTGGTCCATCGAGTCTGCTTCGCCATTCTAACAGGGCTGATCTATTTTCCCTCTCAACCCCATTCCCCTGCCTTCTCCCGAAAACCTTTGAAGCCTTAACTAATTAGGAATCTATCAACCTTCCTTTTAACTATACACAATGACTTGGCCTCCACAGCCATCTGTGGCAGTGAATTCCACAGATTCACCACCCCCTGGCTAAAGAAATTTGTCCTCATCTCTGTTCTAATGTGGCGTGCGCCCTGGTCCTAGACTCTCTCACTATAGGAAACATCTTCTCCATGTCCCCTCTACCATTAGCACAATAGAGAAAGTAGTATTTGTTGACGAAGGGTTAATGTGAAACATGGTGTTGTATCTTAAAGCTGTAGAACATAGAATCCCTTGGTGACCGTCATCCATCTCTATAATATTCCACTTGCTGCCAGGAATTCCATATCCTTCTCTGCCTTACTCTTTCATGTAGCAGAAATAATTTAATCGATGATACAGCTAGAACTGTTTCTATCAAATTGTATTAGAGTTCCTCTTCTTCATAAACCCATCACCCCTACTGAGGCATAGGTGGCCAACAGCAGCTCACCGGAGTCCTCCGTCCTGGGCCAGTCTTTGAGTTATCCCCAGGAGCAGTCCAACTTCTTGGTGTATCCTTCCTCAAGATTCTCCCAGGGACAGGGCCTCTAAGGTTCTGCTGGTTCTGTAGCTCTGGATTTTTATGGGATGAGGTTGCAAGCCCCATGCCCAAAACTCCTTTCTCAGCCAGACTTGGGGCCATCTACAGCAGAGTTTATGCATTTACAGATGTGTTTCTTTTTGTTTGCTTAGCGATAGAAACTTTGTATCTGATCGTTCTTCAATTGGAAGCTTGTCTAGTGCTAATGCTTCAGGGAGAATTCGGCAACTTCAATTGTCTGAAAAGCTGAGTACTCAAGAAATTCAAGAGAATATGCTCTCATTGCAAGAAGGTATAACATTTTATACTGAAGTGAAACTCTAGTGTAAGGATAAATTTTTGACGAGTCCTTGATAATTTGATTAAAATGTTTTCTTGGTTTACAATAAAGTATTAATGTTAGTTAAAAGAATGACTGTTTATTTCACTGAAAAATAGTTAACAATGAAATGTATTGAAGTATAGATAAATGTTGACATACCAAGACAGTCCAGGGCCCTAGTAACGTTAGAACATGGAACACTACAGTACAATGCAGGAGCAGACCCTTTGGCTAACAATGTCTGCACCGAACATAATGCTGAATTAAACGAATTCTCTTCTGCCTGCTCATAGTCCATATCCCTCCATTCCCTGCATGTTCATGTGCTCATCTAACAACCTTTTAAATGCAACGGCCATATCTACTATCAAAGCTTTCCCTAGCAGCCCATTCCAGGCACCTACCACTTTCTGTATTTAAAATGCTCGCCCCACACATCTTCTTTAAACTTTTCCCCCTCACCTTAACTGCATGCCCTCCAGTATTAGGTATTTCAACTGTGAGAAAAAGATACTGGCTGTTTAATCTATCTGCGCCTTTTATAAGCTTAGAAATGTCTATCATATCTTCCTTCAGCCTCTGGTGCTGCAGAGGAAACAACCCACATTTGTCTAACCCAGTGTTTCCCAATCTTTTTTAGCCCAACGCCCCCCTAAAGAACTTTCGTACTTGCCAATGCCCCCTTAAAGCACCTTCATACTTGTCAGTGCCCCTCTTAGGCACAATATACTATCCAGTATAGTGTAAAAACATGCCTACCATATGCACCATATGCTAACATGAAAGAAATATTTCTGTTTTTAATTTTTATTTGTCTTTAAATCTAGTTTACATAGTACTTTTGTGCTGTGAGCAGCTTCAATATCAATGTTATCCTTGAGCTTGGTGGTTTTTAGCAAGGGTTGAAATATCTGGTTCAAGTTGTGACAGCAAAGGCCTTAAGTCCCCACACATAACAATGTCCAAGTAGTTTCTGTTTTTTGTGAGTATGTGGTTCACTGCACTGAAGCCTCTTCAATAAGGTAGGAGGATGGGAATACAATGGAGTGCAGTTTGGCTCTTCTCTAAAGATCAGGAAACTTTGTATGATAGTGTAGCCATATCCTACAAAAGCTGACATTTTTGAAAAGCATCTTTGCTTCTTTATCATTCTGAATTTTGATAATTTCTTCTTGCAAGCTCTCTTCCTGTTCTTCCACCTTGCAAAGAATTACCCAGTCCGAAGTTTCCAGATCGTTCAAATCCTTGAATCGATTCCAAAATCCTTCCTCAGTGACTGCAGATATAAGCAGTACTCTTGCAAATCACTGTCTGTGAAAGAGAGTGCCATACTTTACATGCAGGGAAATTGTGAGAACATTCTTCTCCCAATGTTTTGCTTATATATTTCCAACTTTATGATAAAAGTGGACACTGCACTTTTAGCCTGGATTAAATTGAAATTCTCACCCTGCAGTTTCATATTTGTCATACAGGTTGGCTAGATATGCCTCATCTCCATGTAGAAGGACAATCTTGTTTCCAAAGCTGTTGTCGGCTTTGAGCAACAATTTAACCACCGTGTCAAAAAGATCAAAGCAACATTTTAAGCAGCAGCCTTTTAGCAACCAATGCACTTAATTGTGAAGAAGCAAGCATTCAAAATCTTCATCGTTACCTTGGCATAACTGGCAACATATTCTGCTATTTAATGGATGAACTTTAATTTTGTTGATAGCAGATATTACAAGAGTCATGCTTGAAAAAAGTTTTTGGATGCGAGATGTTAACGATAAGTTACACAGTGGATTGCAAACTGACTTGTAATTTCTTTTTTCATAAATGCTTCTAAACCAGCATGGCGATGTGTCATATATGGTGATCCATTTGTTGTACAAGAAATCATGTTCCTAATTGGAATATTTTTATTCTCAGTATACATTTTCAGCTTGTCGTAGACTGATGCTCTGTTGATACTGCTTTTTAATGTTTTATCAAAGAGAATCTCTTCATAATTTTTTCCATTTTTAATAAACCGTAATATGCTATTAGCAATAGCCCGTTGTCTCACACATTTGATTCATCCAGTTGTGTCCCAAATTCTGTTCTTTGTAGCTCTGTGCATAGTTGATACTGAATATCTTCACTCATTTTGTCAATACAACGAGCTACAGAGTTATTACTCAGAGGAGATGATTTTAAAATACTGGTATCCATTTTAAGAACAGTGGTGAGCACTTCTGATGCAGCAGACATTATTAATCTTTCAGCAATTGTATGAGATCTTCCACATTTTGCTATCATTTTGGAAATGTTATAAGAAGCAGTGAGACCACTATCAATGTCATTTTTAGCTTCCTTGGCAGGTGACTCGAGTGTGCAATGCTTTTCAAATGTCTCTTTCATCTTCATCTTCTGAATTGAATACCATAAGTAGCCTTTTCAGGGTGTCTTTTACAGAAGTGTTCCTGCAATCTTGATGGTTTCTTGGCTTCATTAGACAGTAGAGTATTGCAAATAAGACACATGGGGCGTTGTTGATCTGATAGGTACGGAATAAAACCGTACTCCAGGTACGTAACATTGTATTAACACATTTCTTAGCAGGATTAGAATTTAAGGCTTCTCCGCCTTCAGATTTATAGAGATTGAGCTGCATGTATTTATCCATAATTAACAGGGCTAAATTAAAATTAAAAAATCAACACAAACTGAGAATGTCTATCGGATGTTAACAATGGCAGCAAGTTGACACTGTCGGTCAGGTCTCATACCTCAAGATAGGGTGCCGCTTACCCCCCCCCACAAGAATCTTGAAGCCCCCCAGATGACTTCTATTTCCCCTAACACGCCCCCTTAGGACAGGTAACCGCCCCAGTGGAAATCATTGGTCTAACCTCTCCTTGTATCTCATATCCTCTAATCCTTTTGTACCTCTTCTAAACACTTTCTAAAATCTCTCCATCCTTCTTTTTTGGGGTGACCAGAATTGCATACACTACTGCAAGTGCAGACTTAACAAAGATCTATATACCGTAGCTATAATATGACTTCCTAACTCTTGTACTCAATACCGCTACCAATAAAGGTAAGCATGTCATATACCACCTTTGCCACCCTATCAGCTTGGGTTGCCACTTTCACTGAGCCGTGACTTGGAGCCGAAGACCCACCTGTACATCAATGTCGTTAAGGATTCTGTCATTACTCGTATACTTCCTCCTTACATTTGACCTCCCAAAGTACAACACCCCACACTTGCTTGGATTAAACTCCATCTGCCATTCTTCTGCCCATGTCTTTAACTGACTAATATTCCACTGTATTCTTTGAACAGTCCTCTTCACTGCCCACAGCTTCTCCAGTCTTTGTATCCTCTGCAAAATTACTAACCCAAACATCTACATTTTCATGCAGTTTATCCATTTCATTCATTTATGCATTCAGCGGTTACTTTATTAAGTACACCTGTACACCTGCTCGTTAATGCAAATATTCAATCAATCATTGGCAGCAACATAAAAGCATGCAGACATTATCAAAAGGTTCAGTTGTTGTTCAGCCCAAACATCAGAATGGGAAGAAATGTGATGTAGGTGACTTTGACCGTGGAATGATGGTGCCATATGGGATGGTCTGAGTATCTCAGAAATTGCTGAGCTCCTGGGATTTTCACACAGAACAACATTAAGTGTTTACAGAGAATGATGTGAAAAATGAAAAAATATCCAGTGAGCAGCAGTTCTGTAGGTGTTGTTAAAGTTAACCTTGTTAATGAGAGAGGTCAGAGGAGAATATCCAGACTAGTTCAAGCTGACAGTAACTCAAATGGCCATGTGTTACAATACTGGTATTCAGAAGCAGATTTCTGAATGCACAACACATTGAATCTAGAAGTGGATGGGCTACAGCTAATAATAGGTACAGGAGGTACTTAATAAAGTGGCCAACATGTGTGTATATGTATGTGTGTGTGTGTGTGTGTGTGTGTGTGTGTGTGTGTGTGTGTGTGTGTGTGTGTGAGTGAATTAAAATTAAATTAAATTAAATTGAATTAAAGTTCATGTAGACAACGTTGTCTGCCCTACCTCATCAATTACCTTCAGCATCTTCCCAGAAAACTCAATTAAGCCATAAAGCCATGACCTGACTTACACAAAGCCATGCTGAGTTTCCCTAATCAGGCTGTTTTTCCTAATGTGCGTAAATCTTTTAGGATAAGATATCTGCCAAAACTCCTGAAGACAGGTGGTAGATCAACTGATGATCCCACTGGTGATAGCACAGGACAGTTAACGTGTATTTTCAATTCTAAATTCTATTGAATGTTAGTACAGAAAATTCTTCCAAATTTCTACATAATAAGGTTCTCCAATGATGACATACTGAGTCATCTGCTGGTTTTTATAAACCCTGTGATTCATAATTGATAATACTTGTAAGTTCTTTACACAGAATGGTGGGTGCATGGAACACTATGCCAGGGGTGGGGGTAGAGATAGATACAATAGGAATATTTAAGGAACTCTTAGATAGACACGTGGATTATAGAAAAATAGAGTTGGGCTTTATAGGAGGGGAAGGTTAAATTGATCTTAGAAAAGGTTAAAGGTTGGTACAACATCATAGGCCACAGGGCATGTACTGTGCTGTAATGTCATATGTACTACGTTTACCTGCAGGAGTACGCTCTTGCTATGGACCAAGAGAGTTCTATTAATCAAAAATCAAATAAATCACTAATATGGTGAAAAGTTGTAACAATGTTAATTTGTTATATTCTGAATAATGAAATGTGTTCCAAGATCTACCGTATCCTGTGCTGTGATGTTCTTCCAAAACTACTTTACAGAACAATATATTCACTATTGATTACGTTATTATTTCAGCGTGCTGTGCTGCCCTTACTGAACTAGTGCTCAATGATACGAATGCTCAACAGGTTGTACAGGTCAGTGTGGTCGAAGTTAAAGAAAATAACTTGTTAGAATACATCCTTAAAAGGTAATTGCTTACTTTGTACACCTTTCAAAGCCATTTTATCTTTGCTGAGGCTCCAGTGCTCTACTTATCATTGGGATTGATCGAAATTTATTGTGAGAAATCTTCAGAATGGCATCAAAATACCTCAGCAGGCTTGAGGAATACACTGTGATAGCAAATCTGATACTGATCTAACAGAACACAGATCAAGCTTGAAACATTTACCACTGGAAAAGTTGAATCTGAAAATTTGAACAATGACATAGATGAAGGAAATGCATGTATTACAATCAAATTTTCTAGGTAATGTGACAGTAAATGAGTTAGCAAATTGTGAGATGGACACAGAGTCTGCTGAGGGATACAGATAGGTTAGGTGAATTGGTATAAAGCTGGTAACTTCTGTAAAATGTGGCAAATAGTGTGGTTATCCACTGTGGAAGGAAGAATGTAAAAACAAGTTATTTAAATGATGTGACAGTATAAAATGTGGTGCAAAGAGATGTCACTTTCTGGTGCATAAGACACAAAGGGTTGGCATGTTGACACAGCAAGTAATTAAGATGGCTAATGAAATATTGGTCTTCATTGCAAAATGCATGAAGTATAAAGTTTTGATGCAACATTACAAGGCACTGACTAGATCTCATCTGGAAGCTGGCTTTCGTTCTGCGAGCTGTGAGACAGGATGGATGCTGTGGGGATGTTTCTCTTAGCAGGGATGTCTAGAATTTGATGAATATTCTCCTAACTTGCCCTTCTCGAAGTCCACAATCAGTTCCTTGGTCTTGCTGATGTTGAGTGCAAGGTAGTTGCAACACAACTCAATCAGCTCATCTGTCTCAGTCTTGTACACCTCTTCATCACCATCTGAGATTCTACCAATAACAGGCAAATGTCTAGAATTTCGGCAGGCTCCAAATATCGCAATTTATTAGGTATTTAGCAAAGAGCAATAAAAAGAAATTATGTTTAAGCAGAGCAGCCATTATGTAATTGGACAGTGTTAAACCATAAGACATATGAGTTGACAAAATGGATAGGCTTTGGCACAAGAGGCTTAAGCATGTAGAGGTGAAGGCTCCAGGTAAGTTTCTGGTAGGTATCGGTTTTCCTTTGTCAGTTATTACATAGCCAGTGCAGTGAGAATGGGTCCAGGGTCAGTGGTGCGTTCTTCATGTGGGATGTAGGAACTCCGGGAGACTCCCAAGGTTCTGCATTTCTGGAAAATGGAGAATGGGGTTGAGGGGGAAAATAAATCAGCCATGATGGAATGGTGGAGCAGACCCAATGGGCTGAATGGCCTAATTCTGCTCCTATGTCTCATGAACTTATGATCTACTGTAACTAAGGGGTATAGATTCAGAATAAGGAGCCACCAATTTAAGTTGGACATGAGGATTAATTTCTTCTCACAGACGAAAATGACTTGTAGAAACTCTCTACCCCAGAGTGTTATGGATGTCGAGTCATTGGACATTTGAACTGCAAAGGAGTCTAGGGGTTAGGGAGAGCGAATGGAAAAGTGGTGTTAAGGCTATGATTTAATCACTTATGATCGTATTGAGTGGCATAACAGGCTTTAGGTGTCACTTGCCCAATTCCTCAAGTTTCATAATGCCCTCATATATAGAACTGAAGGAATATATTACTTAATATTGCAGAAAACATCACAGCTCTTTTCTTAAATTCTTTTTGCAGGGAAATGGCATTTATGTGATAGGAAAGTTAATTCTACCAAGCAAGCAAAGAAATGCACCAAATTCAGATATTTTGCAGGTAATTCTTGATCTTATTTTCTAAAGTGACCTGTTTTAGTTTATTAGAGAAGCTATTTGCAGAGAGTATGACTTAAACATTTAAGACTTTGATAGAGTACTGCTTTGTTAAATTCTGAATGTAATCATTGTGTTCAGTCCATTTGCTGGCTTTTAACCAAAGCAATGCATTACATTGGGTTTCTGAGCACCTTGGTATATTATGTGGTCATACTGTAAAAAATATGTCTGCTTAAGTTGCTTCAAATTAACTTTCCAGATTAGAACAAAAATGAATTACTGCAAAATATTTCTAATTATATTTAGTGTTTTACTCATTTGTATGACTATATCAGGAATTAAATCTGTGGTTTTAGTAATATATTGCTTTTACAAAAATTGCATTTCTGGGAAAGATATTTTGATTTATTTCTGTTTTAAGATATTATTGGCTTTTGTTGACTTGTTACTGCAGTTTTTATTACGCTTATCGCTATGTGCAATGCATTTTGTGTGCGATGTCCGAGTTTCAGTAACACATTCTGCATATACTGAACAATTTTCACAACTTCATTACAGTGCTATGCATTTAGAGCCTTGCGTTTTCTCTTCAGCATGGAAAGGAATAGACAACTGTTCAAAAGGTATTATATTCAAAAGCTGTGTATTCATTGCTTTTAGTTATACTAAAACTTCAGTACACCTCATGAACAACAATATAGGTGAAATAATATTTATTCTAATGTTTAATTTTCAAATTATGAGCAACTGTCCTGATTCTCTCTGAGTGGAAAAATTAAACCATTCTACTGACACATGTTTTTAAGTTATAAAGTACAGTTTAAAAAATCCGTAGCATCATTCATTGTGATCAGTTTAAGATATTTACATGTATATGCATAATTGATATCATCGTTTTGAATGTTAGCAATCAAGACCACGATATTTCAAAAATAGTTATTGTCCAACCAATGATTAGCAAATGGCAGTCCTGAATTATTTTCTATTCCTTCACTCAAACTCCACACCAGCTGTCACTCTCCCCCACCATCCTATAAGCAAACTTTTCAGGCATACTCAAGGAATTTGTCCTACTTTAGCAAGGTCAGATGTTAATTGCCATTTTTGGTTGTCTTTGGGAATAAGGCTCAGCCCCCAAAGAATAAAATAGAATTGTTAACTTTTGTATGTATGATCTTCAACTGCTGAGCCATACCAAATAACATCAACTTCACAAATTTAGAATCTTTTATCAGTTTCATTGAAAATATGCGTGGTTTAATCCGGCCATCCTGTTCTGTCATAGTGAGGTCAAATGCAAGAGGAAAGTAGACAGTAACGGGCACTTATAAAAGGCAATGCCTCAAAAAAGCAGCATCCATCATTAAGGACCCCCATCACCCAGGACATATACTCTTCTAATGCCAGTGACATTAAACCTGATTCTGATTAAAACAAGGTTGACCTACACCAGCCTACTTACTTGTGTAGCCATTTTCAGGGAGCTATGGACTTGCACCAAGACACCTCTGTACATTAATGCTCATAAATTCAAAGTTTAAACTAAATTTATTATCGAAGTACATATGTGTCACCATATATAACCCTGAGATTCATTTTCTTGTGGGCATTCTCAATAAATCCATATTAGAATGATAACCATAATAGAAACAAGGAAAAACTGCACCAACTTTGGCATCCAACTTGTGTAAAAGACAACACAGTTTAATCAAGTATATGGTTCCATATATTGTGGATCAAGTTTTACACCATTTGGCAGTTTGGTCATCATTCCAAATGTGCCCAAATGGTGCTTCTCCAAAACTTTCTAATCTGGATCTCTGGATTAAGAAATCAGACTTTCTGTTAAAATGAGAACTATTAAGTTATCTTAAATGTTTGATCATATAATGGTAACTAGCGCCCACCATCCAGATAGAACATTTTATATTTGATTTATGGAGTATGATTCACTTATGATTTCCAAAATCCTTAGGCTTGACTATAGTTAATATAATATTTTTATTTAACGCAGGTTATTTCCTTCAGATGTGTTTGAGATGTTCATTGACGTTGGACATTATGCACGTGATATAGGTGCATATGAAAGCTTAGTAAATAAGATGAACTCTTTACCTGTAAGTGAAAGAGTCCAATTACATTGGATATTTTCTGAATAACTCTTGGACTTTCTCAAGTTTCACAAAATGTGTAACTTAACTCGTATTTTATGACCAGGCTAATGAACTGAAACAAATCACTGAAAATATTGAAGGAATTAACCAAAATAAAGCTCCGACAAAATTTATTGGTAACTATGCCATTTTAGACTACCTTGGAAGTGGAGCATTTGGGAATGTTTTTAAGGTAAGCTATTCCATTATTGTAATATTTTTCAAAACATTGAAATGTATTTCTGGGCAGTGTGGAGGAACAGGGGGATCTTGGAGTCCACATCCATTGATCCCTCAAAGTTGCCACGTTAGTTGATAAGATGGTGAATTGGCCTTCACTAGTTGGGTGATTGAGTAATGTCGCAGCTCGATAAAACTTGGTTAGATCATAGTTGGAGTATTGTGTTTGGTTATGGTCACCTCATTATAGGAAAGAAGTGGAAGCTTTAGAGAGTGTGCAGAGGAGATTTACCAGCATGCTGCCTGAATTAGAGAGCGTGTCATATGAGGATAAGTTAAATGCTGTCCTATTCTTGGAGTGTAGGAAAAAAAGAGTTGTACAAGATGATGAGAGGCACTGATAGATAGAGACTTTTTTCCCCAGGGCAGAAATGGCTAATACAAGTGGGCATAATTATAAGGTGATTGAAGGAGAGTATAGAGGGAGTGTCAGAGGTAATTTTTTTTTACACAGAGTGGTGAGTGTGCGGCGCGTGCTACCTGGAGGCAAATACATTAGGGGCAATTAAGAGACTGTTAGGCACATGGAAAGAAAAATGGAAGACTCTGTGGGAGGGAAGGGTTAGATTGATCGTAGAGTAGTTTAAAAAGTCGGCACAGCACCATGGACCAAAGTGCCTGTACTATACTGTAATGTTCTGTGCATATTTTAGAGCTATTCTTGAATTTGTAGGTTCGGAAATACAGTGGGCATAACCTGCTTGCTATGAAGGAAGTTAATTTGCACAATCCAGCTTTTGGAAAAGACAAAAAGGATCGTGACCACAGTGTGGAAAAAATTGTGTCTGAGTTAACTATAATTAGGGAACAGGTACGTTCTCTTTATTGTGTGCTTTTAAAATTTAAAATCCCTATATACTTCTTCTATTTATATATATAAACTGCTAACTTACTAGCAGCGATCATTTCAATTAACTGCATGTGCATTGCATAAAGATGATCTGTTATAGTTATTTATTCAGTTATCCTTATGTCTCAAGTGATAATAGGGATATTATAAGATATTGTACAAGTCAAAGTAAGTTTGTTTTCATGTTATTAAAATATAAATCCCCTTCTAAAGTTGTTTTACACCGCTGGCATTCAGGGCAGCATGAAAACCCACCATATCTGTCGGTGTTCAGCATTTCCTTCATCGTCTCAGTAGCTTCTTTGGTTTTCACTACTGTCAGTCATACAAGTCCCAGGTGGAGACTCAGGAACACCGTCACACTTAGGTGCAGAAGGGTTCTTCATTGCTGTTTCCGTAACGATTTTATTTTACCAGTCAGGGTGGTTAGCCCTGAGCTGAACCCCTGAACCTGGAGGACAAATGGACCACTCTTAGTCCGGTCTCTACCCTTTGACCTGTTTGGCATGGGTGACTCTACCAAGAGCCAAAACAGAAAGCCCTGACTCTAGCCAGCATAGATCTCTGGGTCATTGAAGTACACAAGCCTCCAAATCCTACAAGGCTGTGGTCCTTTTACAGGTTTTTAAAAATTCAATTTCAAGTTTATTGTTATCTGACTGTACATATATACAACTAAACGAAACAACATACCTTTGGATCACAGTGTACCCACAAAACAGCACAGAGTAAAACAAAATATTACCACAAATAAGTTAATAAAACATAATTCAGAATGCATGTAGTTCAGAGCACAGGTAAACAGTAAACAGTAAGCAGCTGGCTGTCCCAGTGACGAGACCTCAGTAGTGGCAGGGTATTCATTAGTCTCACAGCCTGAGGGAAGAAGCTGTTACCCAGTCTGGCAGTCCAACTCCTGTACCTCTTTCCTGACGGTAGTGGGTCAAAAGGACACTGACAATTTTGACAAAGCCAACATAATTAACTACACTGGTTAACAGTTTATTAAATTGCTGTAGATTTTGTAGTGAAGTTGGTTCTATATTAGGTGGTAGAGTCAGAGAATGTTGGAAGTGGTGGATCTGGTATTAGTCAAAGAGCATCTATGTGGAAGAATAAGCTGTTGACATTTCGGGTCGAGACCCTTCATCAGGACTGGAAAGGAAAGGAGAAGAAGCCAAAATAAGGTGGGGGAAGGGCAAGGAGGATAAAATGGCAGGTGATAATTGAGACCAGGTGAGGGGGAAGGTGGGTGGGTTGGTGAGGGGGAATGAAGTGTGAAACTGAGAGGTGACAGGTAGAAGAGGTAAAGGGCTGAAGAAAAAAGAAGTCTGATAGTTGAGTGGGTCATAAGAAAAAGGGAAGGAAGACCAGCACCATTCTCCCATGATCCACTCCACTCTCCTGTCAAATTCCTTCTTCTTCAGACCTTTACATTTTCAGATTCAGATTTATTTATCACACATACATTGAAACATACAGTGAAATGTGTCAGTTGTGTTAACAACCAACATACCCGAGGATCTGTTAGGGACAGCCCGCAAGTATCGCCACTCATTCCAGTGCCAACATAACATGCCCACCATGCCCACAAGATGGCGTCTCAGTACAACGCTCCTTCGGTCAACATTTTCTGGATAGATCATGAAATCATATATTTCACTTCTTTTATATCTTTTACATTTGTTTTTCATCTTGAATGTGATTATGGAACTGTTGGAGCCTGTAATTTGCAGTTTAGAGATCATTTGGGTGTTTCAGCGCTCTGCAGTCTCCAAGAAGGATTCCAGGAGGCAGAGGACAATGGGGCAACCTCATAGCGAGAAGGCTGCGGGACAGTGCATGAGCTGATGTTCAATTCCATTTTGCCAATTAAACTTCCATTGTTCACCGATTAAAGTGATGAGGGCGATTTGAACAGCAAGGCTAATATGGAAAGTGAGCGCTGACTGCCTGCCTTTTTATCACTGGGAGATCACTCTGCTGCCGGAGAGTGGAGACTGCCTTGTGATTGCTGGTGGGATTGCTCTGCTGCCGGAGAGGGGAGACTGCCTTTTTATCACTGGGAGATCACTCTACTGCTGGAGAGGGGAGACTGCCTTGTGATCACTGGGAGATCACTCTACTGCCGGAGAGGGAAGACTGCCTTGTGATCGCTGGTGAGATCACTCTGCTGCCGGAGAGGGGAGACTGCCTTGTGATCGCTGGTGAGATCACTCTGCTACTGGAGAGGGGAGACTGCCTTTTTAATCACTGGTGAGATCACTCTGCTACTGGAGAGGGGAGACTGCCTTGTGATCGCTGGTGAGATCACTCTGCTACTGGAGAGGGGAGACTGCCTTTTGATCACTGGTCAGATCACTCTACTGCCGGAGAGGGGAGACTGCCTTGTGATCACTGGTGAGATCACTCTGCTACTGGAGAGGGGAGACTGCCTTGTGATCACTGGTGAGATCACTCTGCTGCCGGAGAGGGGAGACTGCCTTTTGATCACTGGTGAGATCACTCTGCTGCCGGAGAGGGGAGACTGCCTTGTGATCGCTGGCGAGATCACTCTGCTACCGGAGAGGGGAGACTGCCTTGTGATCGCTGGTGAGATCACTCTGCTACCGGAGAGGGGAGACTGCCTTGTGATCACTGGTGGGATCGCTCTACTGCCGGAGAGGGGAGACTGCCTTGTGATCGCTGGTGAGATCACTCTGCTACTGGAGAGGGGAGACTGCCTTGTGATCGCTGGTGAGATCACTCTGCTACTGGAGAGGGGAGACTGCCTTGTGATCACTGGTGAGATCACTCTGCTGCCGGAGAGGGGAGACTGCCTTGTGATCGCTGGTGAGATCACTCTGCTGCCGGAGAGGGGAGACTGCCTTGTGATCGCTGGTCAGATCACTCTGCTGCCGGAGAGGGGAGACTGCCTTGTGATCGCTGGTGTGATCACTCTGCTACTGGAGAGGGGAGACTGCCTTGTGATCACTGGTGAGATCACTCTGCTGCCGGAGAGGGGAGACTGCCTTGTGATCATTGGTGAGATCACTCTGCTGCCGGAGAGGGGAGACTGCCTTGTGATCACTGGTGAGATCACTCTGCTGCCAGAGAGGGGAGACTGCCTTGTGATCACTGGTGAGATCACTCTGCTGCCGGAGAGGGGAGACTGCCTTGTGATCATTAATGGGATCACTTGCCGCCAGCGAGGGACAGGCCTGCCTCTGTGCTTAGAGAATGTTACCCAGGTTTCTGCATTTTGGATATGAACTTGGACTATAGACTTTTTGCAGTCTTATAGTTTTTTATATTCTGTGTTTTTTTTTCCTGATCTTTCTTGTTTTTTGTGTGAGGGGAAAGGAATTTGGGGTCGATGTGCCTGTTCAGTTTTTGTTAATTTTTTTGTGCAAGAAGGAGGGATTTAGGAATTGATGACTGAACTGCCATTCTTTTCTTTCTTGGTTTCATGGCTATCTGGAGAAGAAGAATTTCAGAGTTATATACTTTGATAATAAATGAATCATTGAACATTTGAACCTTTTCTTGAACACTCTGTAGAACAACAAGAACACACAAAACAGAACATATTAAGCAACCACAGCAAAACAAGCCCTGTTCCACCTATCACTTCCCAGCTTTACCTTCTTCTTTTAAATTATTGAAAATAATACATTTTTGGGCTGTTTTATGATAACTACTTGAGCAATGATGCACAGGACTGATAGTGAATTTCAGAGTAATTTCCCGTCACACATTTTTTTAATTTGCAGCTCCATCATCCAAATGTAGTGAGATATTACAAGACTTTTGTGGAAAGTAAGTATAATTTTATGCATAGCAGAACATAGCATTAGAATATAATTTTAAAAATTGATTATTTTGAATTAGAATTAATAGTAGTCGATATCGTATTTGAACCCCAAAAATCCCACTACGGTCTATAAATACAAGAAATTCTGCAGATGCTGGAAATTCAGAGCAGCAGACACAAAATGCTGGAGGAACTCAGAAGGTCAGGCAGCACCTATGGAGGGGAATAAACAGTCAACGTTTTGAGCTGAGACCCTTCATCAAATCCTGATGCTACTTGACCTGCTGAGTACCTCCAGCATTTTGTATGTTACTCAAGTAGAACCTATTAATTTCTGGATCTACAAAGATGCCTAGATTGAATTTTGTATGATTTACATTCACAATGTTGTAATCTTTCATTGGAGATGATGACTGTCCTAAAACTACAAAAATATAACTTAGTAGCATTCTCATTTTTATCCTGTCTCGAAGCAGCTCTACGATAATGTTTTAATGACATTTATATGATCCTTCAGATAATGTAAACACCATGAGGTAGATTTCCACAAACACATTAATGTAGTTTACAGAACACTGAGCAACAAATATTATCAAATCAAATATTACATGCTTAAAATTTGAGTTTATGAACTGTAAGGTAATGTTGCAGCTCTATACAACCCTGGTTAGACCACAATTGCAATATTGTGTTCCGTTCTGGTTGCCCCAATATAGAAAGGATGTGGAAGCTTTAGAGATGGTGCAGAGGAGATTTACCAGGATGCTGCCTAGATTGGAGAGCATATCTTATGAGGGTATGTTGAACAAGCTAGGGCTTTACTCTTTGAAGTGAAAGAGGATGAGAATTGACTTGATAGAGGTGTACAAGATGATAAAAGGCATAGATAGAATGAACAGCCAGAAATATTTTCCAAGGGCAGAAATGGCTAGTACAAAGCAGCATAATTTTAAGGTGATTGGAGGAAAGTATAGGGGGGATGTCAGTGATGTTTTTACACATAAAGTGGTCGGTGAGGGGAACGCCCTGCCATGGGATGGTGCTAGAGTGGTTACAATAGGGACTTTTAGATAGGTACATGAATGTTAGAAAAATGGAGGGTTATGTGGAAGGGAAGGGTTAGCCTCATCTTAGAGTAGGTTAAAAGCTCAGCACAACGTTGTGGGATGAAAGGCATGTACTGTGCCTCAGTGTTCCAGGTTCTATATTGCATCAGAAGAGAGAGATTACAGATGGAGACTGTACTATGTGACAATTAGCGAATTACACTTGATTACTCAGTGTGTTACATACACGTGCTGAGGTGTATGATTATTATTTGTTTGCTTATATATTTCCATCATGCTGACACATATATAATCAAATAATTTTATATAAACAGATTAAACATATCTTAGGCAATATTTTCCTTTAATTTCTATGCTTTGCTAATTTTCTCAAGAGAAGCATAAATATTGAATACAAAAATTAAGATGTATTTCCTGCAGATGAATGGAGGGTAAATGAGGATAATTGAGTCCTTGTGCTTAATAAACATTGCCCTTCTTTGTAGATGATAGATTGTATATAGTAATGGAACTGATTGAAGGAGCACCCCTAGGTGAGCACTTTAATTCCCTCAAGGAAAAACAACAAGGGTTTACAGAAGAACGAATATGGAATATATTTATACAAGTAAGAGCATTTAACAGTTGTTATAGATTGTAAAGATCTTGGCACTTGATGTGTCCAATTCTTTTAAACTATTTATTACATACAACACACACTATCCCGTTCAGAATTAATGGTGCAACAAAGTTTTAGCAGCTTGTGATGTTTCTAAATTTTTGGTTCACTATTGAACAATATAGTGAAATGCATGTAGCATCATTGATATACTTTTCTTTCTTCAATATCCAATCATTTTCCTGCAATTCTAAAGCAAAAGTGTTTCAGAATAATGTATTCTTAAGTGTGTACTGAAATAGTTTTAAGAACTTGTATCATTTAATCAAAGATCAACTTTTAATTACCATGTACGTATAGTTACATGTATTAGGAATTTGCTGTGGTATTTTGGTGTGTCATACAACAAACAGCAATATTCAACAATTATAAAGAATAAAAAATATATAACAATTAAAATTAGAGGTTAAAGTACAGAACGGAATAAAATGTGCATAAATACTAGCCAGTATTTACAAGTGGGTTAAAGTGTTTGCTGTGCAGTGCTATAAATAGAGGGGGATGAGGTGGAGCTATCTAGAATGGTTGATCAGGTTAACTGCCTGGGGGAAGGACCTGTTAAAATGATGTGAAATTTGTTTTAATAGTCCAATAGTGGTTTCCAAAAGGGAGTTTTTGGAAAAGGCAGTTTGCAGAATATCTTTCATATTCATTTAACTTTGCACTAAATATTTAGTGTAGTTGTCTGTCATGATTTCATTCCAGCATCTTTAATTTTAGATATGCCTTGCACTGCGTTATTTGCACAAAGAAAAAAGAATTGTTCACAGAGACCTAACACCCAACAATATCATGCTGGGTGAGCAAGACAAGGTAACAATAAGTAAGTATATAACATCAGTACATTTGTGCAAGCCATGCTTTCAATGTGGATTGTTAAGTATAACAGGGAAAGTTCAAGAATATATTCAATGAAATTAGCATTTATTTGGATGTATTTTAACATAATTAAGGCATTAAAACCCTTCACTCTATTATGTTTATTGCTGAGCTGTTTAGAATATTGTAATGAGATATATCTCCATAGGGAAGGAAAGTCCAAAGTAAATTTATTATCAAAGTACATACATGTCACCGTGAGATTCATTTTCTTGCAGGCATACTCAATAAATCCACAAAAGAATAATAGCCATAATAGAATCAATGGAAGACCGCACCAACTTGGGCATTCAACCAGTCCGCAAAAGACAACGAACTGTGCAGATACAAAAAGAAAGAAATAACAATAATAAATAAATAAATAAGCAATAAATATAAAGACCATGAGATGAAGAGTCCTTGCAAGTGAGGTCATAGGTTGTGGGAACATTTCAATGATGAAGTGGAGGGAAGTTATCCCCTTTAATATCTTACATTAAACAATTAGAATTTGTAATTATTTTAGTGCAATGTATTCTCGGTTCGTGGTGATCAGAGCTCTATCAACTTTTCCTTCTCTGGTCACTGGAGCTTGATCAGTTTAGTCGTGGCTTCCCTTCCTATCTGTATGAACTGCTTGGCCATTTTCTAGGCCTTGTATAAATCTTTAACTTTTGGTAATTCTTCATTGTCCTTTGTGCTTTTATCTCATTTCGTCACATTATTTTCTGCATATAATGACTTCTTAAAATTTTTCCTTTCATGTTCAAGTATTCATTTATTTACCTTCTTTTTTAATCCTGCATCATTCCTCCTCTAAACATATAAATCTTTAATAAATTCTGGTTTTGCTGCAGTGTTGTGGGTATGAAATGATAACCTTATCTCCTCTTCGCAGTGACTATCCACAGCATCCTTTTTGTTTTCACCTTTCCAGCAATTTTGCTGTTAGGTTTTCCTGCATTTGCCACTAGATGGCAGTGCAGCTCTGTGGGGGGTGCGTGCGCAGGGTGGAAATCCGAATCACTACAATTAGCGGTTGCAGAGACTAAGGCTTTATTCCCGGGAACATAGGAGACTGAGGGGTGGCGTGGTAGAAATATAAAATATCGTGAGGGCAGAGACAGGGCGAAAACCTTTGTATGTAGGGTGCTAAAAACAGCAGGTAATGGTTTAAGATCAGAGACGAGAAACACAGGTCCAGTCATTGCCAACTGCAAATTTGAAAATTAATACCGGAAACCCTTATATGGATTTTATATTGTCCGTTTACTGTCTTTGACCAATTGTGTATATCAAAGTATTCTGTGTGGTGTTATCTCACTAAATATTAACAACTGAATAAATTAATAAAATGTAAAATACTTGATGGAGGAATTGAAAAGTATAATATATCGAGGGCCACTGTCGGTCGGAGTTGATCGTGGATATTGTGGCCTAGCTGTCTAGATTTGCAAGCCAGGGAGAGCAAGGTGTTGCTCATATAGCCACCTCCCCCTCTCCGTGCATCGCAGGAGTTGCCAGTCAACATTGAACTCAATCTAGGTCTGCCTTAGGGGCTACAGCTCCAGATTTTCCCTCAGGGTTTACTCCCGAAGCCTTCCCCATGAGTGGGTATAGCCAAAAGGCAGCAGAGGCTTGAGATCAGAGTTTTTCTTCTCCTAGATGAGCTGCCAACTATGGCTGACAAACCCCATCTGCTAGAAATATATACAATGTATACATTGTATAATATATACAATGATGAAAACACATCATATCCTTTTCATATTAAATTAAGATGAAATACACAAAATATATCAACTAAATTTAACCTGCATCTTCTGAACTGATAAACTAATAAAAGTTATTGGTTGTAGAAACAATACCTGGAGGCTGATTATCCTTTCATCCACGTAATACAGTGGAACACTTGAGCAGGAATTGCTGTCTATTGAGCTGTTGAATAAGAGGCTGTGAGTTGTACCACTGGTGTTACAGCCTGTAGAGGTTCTACGTTCATGAACTGTGAACTACAAATTCATAATTCGGAAAACATTGCAACAGAGGTAAAGTCAGTCTTCATGATATCATGGTAGTAGTAGTGCAGTCACTCGAGTGGAGCATGATGCTCTCCTAAGGGGTTGTTTATTGGTGGGTGTTCAAGTGGCAGATCTGGGACCACCTATTCTGGTGCCATGTGGGCAAGTGTAAGTGGTGGCTGAGTCTTTCGGCTGTTCAGTCTGGACTTTCATAGCTCTTGCTTGTTCTATGTAGAACAGCGGAGGTTGTTCTCATCTAGTGCAGCTGCCTCTTGAAGAGATTTCCTCCAGGTGTACAGGTATCTATTGAGTGCAATGTCATCCCAGCTTTTAGATGTCATGTTGGATTTCTTCAGGCTGATTTTGATGTCCTTTTTAAAGTGTTCCCTTTCCCCACCAGGGGCTCACTGACCTTCCTTCAACTGGGAGAATACAATTTGTTCAAGGAAATGTGAGTTAGGGATCCAGATGACTTGTCTTATCCATCAGAGTTGTTGTTACTTTATCACAGTCGACATGCTGTTCTCGTTGGTTACCTCCAGCGCTGGTGTTAGTGTGTCGTTCTTCCAGCTGATCCGCCAAGTCTTTTGAATCTTGAATCTTGAATCTTGTTAGAATCATTGGCGGCATTGTCCCAGAACTTCCAGGGGCCTTCTGTAGTTGGTCCATGTTTCCGCTCTGTACAGTAACATAGGGTCAGCAATCTGCAAAACAGCCTCTGCTGCCAGAACAGTTGATCCCTTTGATGTGGAAGTTAAAATTTGGGATTATGTCAAGGACACGATGGTTTAGTTAGTTGACTTTTCTTAGAGGAAGGGATTAAAAATTGGACAAATTGGACAGATGAACTCTAGACTAACAGTGAGCAGGTGCTGCATCTCTAATTCTTTGAAGTGTTAAGATAAGGTGCAATAGATCTTTCTGGAGAATATAAAAATGAGTTATATACTTTGTTCACAGATGTATGTGTACAAAATGTCTAATAAGTTTGTTCAAAATATAGCAGTTATCAAGAAAAGTAATTTATTTTTCTCAAAGCACTTCTGAGACATGATGAAATTCTTTAAATGGAAGTTCTTTTCAGATATAAAGATTAATCTAAATATCTTTCTTTGAAGTAGATTCGGTGCCTATAACATGTATTCACTGTCCTTGGTAGTTTTCATGTTTTATTGTTTTACAAAATTGAATCACAATGGATTTAATTTCACTTTTTTGACTCTGATCAACAGAAAAAACTCTTCTGTGTCAAAGTGCAAACACATTTCTACATACTTGTCTAAAATGATTACAAGTGCTAAACACAAAATAATTGATTGCATAATTACTCACCCCCTTCAAGTCCGTATTTAGTAGATGTACCTTTGGCGCAATTACAGCCTTGAGTCTGTGTGGATCAGCTTTGCACATCTGGACACTGCAACTTCCCCCATTCTTCTTTATAAAACTGCTCAAGCTCTGTCAGATTGCATGGGAATAGTGAATGAACAGCCCTTTTCAAGTCCAGTCACAAATTCTCAGTTGGATTGAGGTCTGGACTCTGATTTGACCACTCCAGGACATTAACTTTGTTGCTTTTAAGTCATTCCTGTGTAGCTTTGTAGCTTTAGTTTTATGCTTAGGGTCTTTGTCTTGCTGGAAAACAAATCTTCATCCAAGTTGCAGACTCCATCAGGTTTTCCTCCAGGATTTCCCCTGTATTTTGCTGCATTCATTTTACTCTCTACCTTCACAAGCCTTCCAGGTCCTGCTGCAGTGAAGCATCCCCACAGCATGATGCAGCCACCACCATGCTTCACAGTAGGGATGGTGTGTTTTTGATGATGTGCGGTGTTCAGCTTACTCCAAACATAGCATTTAATCTGATGGGCAAAAAGCTCAATTTTGGTTTCATTGGACCATAGAGCCTTCTTCCAGCTGACTTCAGATTCTCCCACATGCCTTCTGGCAAACTCTAGCTGAGCTCTCATGTGAGTTTTATTTTCAACAGTAGCTTTCTCTTTGCTACTCTTCCATTAACCTGTGACTGGTGAAGCACCCAGGCAACAGTTGTTGTATGCAGTCTCTCCCATCTCAGCCACCGAAGCTTGTAACTCCTCCAGAGTTGTCATAGGTCTCTTGGTGGCCTCCCTCACTAGTCCCCTTCTTGCACGATCACTCAGTTTTTGAGGACGGCTAGATCTAGGCTGATTTACAGCTGTGCCATATTCTTTCCATTTCTTGATGATTGACTTAACTGTACTCCAAGGGATATTTAGTGACTTGAAAACTTCTTGTATCCATCTCCTGACTTGTGCTTTTCAGTTATTGCTGTCAAAGGTGCATCTACTAAATACTGACTTGAAGGGGGTGAATACTTTTGCAATCAATTATATTGTGTTTTATATTTGCAATTGATATAGATCACTTTGTAGAGATGTTTTTACTTTGACATGAAAGAGTCTTTTTCTATTGATAACACAAAATACTCTGCAGATGCCAGGGTCAAAGCAACACTCACAACACACTGGAGGAACTCAGCAGGTCGGGCAGCATCCGTGGAAACGATCAGTCAACGTTTGGGGCCGGAACCCTTCGTCAGGACTGAAGAGGCCCTATAAAGAAGGTGGGGGGAGGGTGGGAAGGAGAAGGCTGGTAGATTCCAGGTGAAAAACCAGTAATGGGAAAGGTAAAGGGGTGGGGGAGGGGAAGCAGGGAGGTGATAGGCAGGAAAGGTGAAGAAGGAATAGGGGAAAACACAATGCGCACTCTGTCTCCCCCAGCTGCCTATCACCTCCTTCATGGATCCGCCTCCTTCTGCTACCCATTGTGTTTTCCCCTATTCCTTCTGCACCTTTCCTGCCTATCACCTCCATGCTTCCCCTCTCCCACCCCTTTATCTTTCCCCTTACTGGTTTTACACCTGGAACCTACCAGCCCCCTCCTTCCCACCCTCCCCCCACCTTCTTTATAGGGCCTCTTCAGTCCTGACGAAGGGTTCCGGCCCCAAACGTTGACTGATCGTTTCCACGGATGCTGCCCGACCTGCTGAGTTCCTCCAGCCTGTTGTGAGTGTTACTTTTTCTATTGATAAATGTCAAAAAAGCCACGTTAAATCGACTGTGTGATGTTGTAAAACAATAAGACATGAAAACTCCTAAGGGGGGTGAATACTTTTTGTAGGCACTGTACATGAGTTCTCTGTTTTTACTCCACAAAATTACCTGATAAACAGAGAGTAATAACTTCCATGTACCTCTTGACTGAATTATTTCTAAAAAGCATACATGTTATTTCTGTAAACTTAGCTACAAATTTTATAGAGGCATCATTAATACACAATATAATAGTGTTTCAATGATGAAGTGGAGGGAAGTAATCCCCTTTAATATCTTACATTAAGCAATTAGAATTTGTAATTATTTTAATACACAATATAATAGTGACATTTATATTCTGAGTTGCAATGCTGATTTTAATTTCATTTTTGTGTACTGTGATGCTATTGAATTGTACATGTTGAATTCTAGCTGATTTTGGCCTTGCGAAACAGAAGCAAGAAAACAGTAAGATGACGTCAGTTGTCGGGACCATCCTGTATTCCTGGTAAGCAAACAACCTACACTTCAAAGAAAAACAGCCAATTGAATAGAGTGAAGTAGTTCAAACAGCTGATGAGCATGACATTAAATCTATTTTGTGGAAGGAATGCTAGTCATGTCTTCTATAGAGCATCTTGTCCCTTTTAGTTCTGACAAGTTCCGTCTGATAATTTCCAGGCTGTAGTGAAGTGCCTAAACCAGGGGTTCCCAACCTGAGGTGCACAGAGCCCTTGGTTAATAGTAGGGGTCCATGGCATAAAAAAAGTTGGGAACCCCTGTTTTAAAGGATTTTTTTACTTAATAGCAGACTTAGTTGGGCCCTAATGTTCATTTGGTCTTAAGGGGTTGAAATTCAGCATAGGTTGTGGACTTGCAAATCTTACAATGGATCTAGATCCAGTAAAAATGTATGCTTCATTAGATTTCATTTTTGGTTTCAGCCAGACTTTGAAAATCCTGTCACAGTGTGAAATCCTGCTGCTTATATTTTATGCCCGAACTGAAGAAGGCCAGCAATTGATTTGTTGTTTTCACCACCTTATCTACCTGTGCAATAGGGATCTATGGACTTTAACTGTTGTCAGTACCTCCTAGGGCAACCCTAGCGTTTATGATGCTTGTCTTGTTCTTATTAGGACACTCAAAATGCATTACCATCACTCACCAGGATTAAATTTCATTTCGTATTCGACCCAGCAGACCAATATAGTTCTATTATCCTCCTCCGTGTGACACTTACTTGGTAGTAGAACAAATGGCTCTGGAACATATTTTGTCATGAACAAAATGTTGTTGTTATTAAATTATCAATGCACAAATGCAATCAAATTTGATGTCCCTTTTAACACAGAACAGAAGAGCATAGAAACAAACCCTTTGGCCCATGATGTTGAGCTGAACTAATTAACATAGAAAACCTACAGCACAATACAGGCCCTTCGGCCCACAAAGCTGTGCCGAACATGTCCTTACCTTAGAACTACCTCGGCTTACCCATAGCCCTCTACTTTTCTAAGCTCCATGTATCAATCCAGGAGTCTCGTAAAAGACCCTATCGTATCTGCCTCTACCGCCATCGCTGGCAGCCCATCCCACGCTCTCACTACTCTCTGTGTAAAAAATTTACCCCTGACATCTCTTCTGTACCTACTTCCAAGCACCTTAAAACTATGTCCTCTTGTGCTAGCCATTTCAGCCTTGGGAAAAAGCCTTTGACTACCCACATGATCAATGCCCCTCATTATCTTGTACACCTCTATCAGGTCACCTCTCATCCTCTGTCGCTCTGAGGAGAAAAGGCCGGGTTCACTTATCCACACATCATGAACACCCTGGAGAGACTTGTTCTGGAGCTGCTCCGGCCTATGGTTAGGCCACACTTAGATCCTCTCCAGTTTGCCTACCAGCCCCAAGTAGGAGTTGAGGATGCCATCGTCTTCCTGCTGAACCGTGTCTATGCTCACCTGGACAAGCCAGCGAGCACTGTGAGGGTCATGTTTTTTGACTTCTCCAGTGCGTTCAACACCATCCACCCTGCTCTGCTGGGGGAGAAGCTGACAGCGATGCAGGTGGATGCTTCCCTGGTATCATGGATTCTTGATTACCTGACTGGCAGACCACAGTACGTGTGCTTGCAACACTGTGTGTCCGACAGAGTGATCAGCAGCACTGGGGCTCCACAGGGGACTGTCTTGTCTCCCTTTCTCTTCACCGTTTACACCTCGGACTTCAACTACTGCACAGAGTCTTGTCATCTTCAGAAGTTTTCGGATGACTCTGCCATAGTTGGATGCATCAGCAAGGGAGATGAAGTTGAGTACAGGGCTTTGTCACATGGGGTGAGCAGAATTATCTGCAGCTTAATGTGAGAAAGACTAAGGAGCTGGTGGTAGACCTGAGGAGAGCTAAGGTACCGGTGACCCCTGTTTCCATCCAGGGGGTCAGTGTGGACATGGTGGAGGATTACAAATACCTGGGGATAGGAATTGACAATAAACTGGACTGGTCTAAGAACAGTGAGGCTGTCTACAAGAAGGGTCAGAGCCGTCTCTATTTCCTGAGGAGACTGAGGTCCTTTAACATCTGCCGGACGATGCTGAGGATGTTCTACGAGTCTCTGGTGGCCAGTGCTATCATGTTTGCTGTTGTGTGCTGGGGCAGCAGGCTGAGGGTAGCAGACACCAACAGAATCAACAAACTAATTCGTAAGGCCAGTGATTTGTAGGGATGGAACTGGACTCTCTGACGGTGGTGTCTGAAAAGAGGATGCTGTCTAAGTTGCATGCCATCTCGGTCAATGTCTCCTATCCACTACACAATGTACTGGGTGGGCACAGGAGTACATTCAACCAGAGACTCATTCCTCCGAGATGCAGCACAGAGCATCATAGGAAGTCATTCCTGCCTGTGGCCATCAAACTTTACAACTCGTCCCTTGGAGGGTCAGACACCCTGAGCTAATAGGCTGGTCCTGGTCTTATTTCATAATTTACTGGCATAATTTACATATTACTATTTAACTATTTATGGTTCTATTACTATTTATTATTTATGGTGCAACTGTAACGAAAACCAATTTCCCCCGAGATCAATAAAGTATGACTATGATTATGACTATTCTCATAAGGCATGCTTCCCAGTCCAGGCAACATCCTTGTAAATCCCCTGTGCACCCTTTCTATGGTTTCCACGTCCTTCCTGTAGTGAGGCGCCCAGAACTGAGCACAGTACTCCAAGTGGGGTCTGACCAGGGTCCTATATAGCTGCAACATTACCTCTCGGCTCTTAAACTCAATCCCACGATTGATGAAGGCCAATGCACCATATGCCTTCTTAACCGCAGAGTCAACCTGCGCAACAGCTTTGAGTGTCCTATGGACTTGGACCCCAAGATCCCTCTGATCCTCCACACTGCCAAGAATCTTGCCATTAATCTATATTCTGCCATCATATTTGACCTACCAAAATGAACCACCACCTCACACTTATCTGGGTTGAACTCCATCTGCTACTTCTCAGCCCAGTTTTGCATCCTATCAATGTCCTGCTGTAACCTCTGACAGCTCTCCACACTATCCACAACACCCCCAACCTTTGTATCATCATCAGATTTACTAACCCATCCCTCCACTTCCTCATCCAGATCATTTGTAAAAATCACAAAGAGAAGGGGTCCCAGAACAGATCCCTGAGGCACACCACTGGTGACCAACCTCCATGCAGAATATGATCTGTCTACAACCACTCTTTGCCTTCTGTGGGCAAGCCAGTTCTGGATCCACAAAGCAATGTCCCCTTGGATCCCATGCCTCCTTACTTTCTCAATGAGCCTTGCATGAGGTTCCTTATCAAATGCCTTGCTAAAATCCATATACTCTACATCTACAGCTCTACCTTCATCAATGTGTTTAGTCACATCCTCAAAAAATTCAATTAAGCTAATAAGATCAAAATCAAATGGTCAAGGTAAAATTATTATTGAAGTACACGTATGCTTCCATATATATAGTGTGCATGTATCACATGGTAGCAATTCACATATTTATACATACAGTATAACCCATAATGAATTATTGAAGTGACAAGGCGTAACCAAACAATATATTTACAAGATTGCTCAAATATTATGGAATTATTAGATACACAACAATATACTACACTGAGATTCATTTTCTTGCAGGCATTCACAGGAAAATAATAAAGTTCAATAGCATTTACAAAAAATTATACGTAAACAATAACTGACAAACAACCAATATGCAAAAGAAGACAAATTGTGCAAAACAAACCTGAGAACATAAGTTGTAAAGAACCCTTGAAAGTGAGTCTGTAGGTTGTAGAATCAGTTCAGTGTTGAGGTGAATGAAATTATCCACGGTGGTTCAGGAGCCTGAGGTTTGTAGGGTAAAAACTGTTCCAGAACCTGGTAGCAACACACATCAAAGTCGCTGGTGAACGCAGCAAGCCAGGCAGCATCTCTAGGAAGAGGTACAGTCGACGTTTCAGGCCGAGATCCTTCATCAGGACTAACTGAAGGAAGAGCTAGTAAGAGATTTGAAAGTGGGAGGGGAAGGGGGAGATCCAAAATGATAGGAGAAGACAGGAGGGGGAGGGATGGAGCCAAGAGCTGGACAGGTGATAGGCAAAAGGGATATGAGAGGATCATGAGGCAGGAGGCCCAGGGAGAAGGAAAAGGGGGAGGGGGGGAAAACCCAGAGGATGAGCAAGGGGTATAGTCAGAGGAACAGAGGGAGAAAAAGGAGAGAGAGAGAAAGAATGTGTGTATATAAATAAATAACGGATGGGGTACGAGGGGGAGGTGGGGCATTAGCGGAAGTTAGAGAAGTCGATGTTCATGCCATCAGGTTGGAGGCTACCCAGACGGAATATAAGGTGTTGTTCCTCCAACCTGAGAGTGGCTTCTTCTTTATAGTACAGGAGGGCATGGATAGACATGTCAGAATGGGAATGGGACATGGAATTAAAATGTGTGGCCACTGGGAGATCCTGCTTTCTCTGGCGGATAGAGCATAGGTGTTCAGCGTAGGGGTTCAGAACCTGGAAGTTTGAGACCTAAGGCATCTGAACATCCCGATGGTAGTAGTGAGAAAGGAATTAGTGTTGTAAATTGCTCCTCATCTGTAGATGAGTATTAGAATCTAGAGAAAGGTTATGGGAATGAGGGAGAATAAAATGGTTTAGGTTAGAATTAGTGTAAAATGAGTCACTTTGATAGATGTCCAAAGGGGCCTGTTCTTACAGTATGTCTCAATGAGTCTGAATCTTAAGGAAATTGGACTGTTAAAGAGCGGAATCTGTATACCCCAACGTTGGGTGCAAGATTGTGGCACCCAGTTTTATGGTGCGTGACTGACCTTGCTCGCAAGCTTCTGGTTGGTAGACAACTGGTTCAATAATTGGCTAACTACTCCACTAATCTAGCAAGAACTTGACTAGAAATGAAAGCAATTACTGGCATTCCAGACATTTAGGATTAATATTGATTGTGGACCATGCTACTTGCCTGAGATTAATCCATTACTTCATTTAGTCCAGAAATAGTGAAGAGTGAGCCATATGGAGAAAAAGCTGATATCTGGGCTGCAGGATGCATTCTATATCAAATGGCAACACTGAATCCTCCTTTCTATAGCAGTAACATGCTCTCATTGGCAACAAAGGTAAGAAAATCAAGAGTGTCCCTTTAAATGAGCTACTGTAAATTAAAACAAAAAAATTTGCAGCAAATGAAGAAAAATATTCAATTATACCTGATAAGGCTGTTCACAGCTCAGAGATGTTAATGAATATTTCAAGATTTGATTGTAGGTGTAAAATATACGAACTTATTGTTATTTTTCAGTCAACAACACACATTATCATTTCACTGTTGACCTTGGTTTAAAAATACAATCTGAATTTATACCAGCTGATTATTCACAGTGGAAAATGAAACTGCAGGTCCTCTGTGGTATTCCGCATAATGAAGGGAATTTCATGGTGAAGCCTCAGTCACAAAATTGAGTGGTGAATAAAGCTAATGTGAAGCCAAGTCATATCTCCAGACTTAGCTAGAACTTGAATCAATCAAAAATACTTTGAATATTTCTGAAATACTTTATTTTATTTTATTTATTCAGGGATAACAGGCGCTCCCAGCTCAACGAGCGCATGCCGAATACACGCCATTAGACCCATGTGACCAATTAACCTACTAACCAGTGTGACTTTGGGATGTGGGAGGAAACCAGAGCACTCTGAGGAAATGCATGCAGTCACAGGGAGAACATACAGTTAGTGGAGAATTGGACCCGGGTTGCTGATAGTATTATGCTAATTGTTATGCTACCATGCCGCCCAAATAAATATTCTTTTTTATCAAAATTCAAAAACTTAAACCAAAGAACCAAAAGATCTTTTTAAAAGTCTTCAAAAACTCAAAATATACCTAAAGAATACAAGCCAGCAATTAAGCTATGAATGTTGAAAATATCTGTGAGTTTTTAAGCAACTAACTTAAAAGTATTTTGAACTTAATCAAGCAGTCTTTCACTTGCATTAAAATCAAGAAAAGTCCCTTTGTACCTTGTCGTAGTAGATGCAGATGGCAAAGTTGCGATGTAATTTTAAGTCATTTAGCTCAAGTTCCCTGTCCCAGATGACCCACAATTAGAGGGCAGTCTACGAGCAACAGTGGGACTCAAACATGTCTGAAAATACTAAAATTGCTGTGAGTAATTCACTATAGTTATCCCACAAAATCCCTTCCCATATTCCCCCACAACTGTACCAGTAGGGATGATTTCTCAACATAATTGTACCATCTCTCACTGACAGTTGCAAATGCTGATGGTTTCACTGTAGTTATCCCACAAAATCTAGGTTGTTGTCTCAGTTTAGCTTTTCTGAGACATGCTGAAATCAAATGCAATGAAAGTTTCTTCACCTTCCTTCCCCACCTATATTGTTCAGGTGACTTCTCAACATAGCCAGACCATAAGACACAGGTGCAGATTTAGGCCATTCAGCCCATCGAGTCTGCTCTGCCATTCCATCATGGGTGATCCCAGATCCCACTCAACCCCACACACCTGCCTTCTCACCATATCCTTTGATACCTTGACCAATCAGGAAACGATCAATTTCCACCTTTAGTATACGCACAGACTTGGCCTCCACCGCAGTCTTTGGCAGAGCATTCCACAGATTTACTTCTCTCTGGCTAAAAGACTTCCTCCTTATTTCTGTTCTAAAGGGTTGCCCCTCAAGTTTGAGGCAACTTTGAGTTTTTGAAGACTTTTTAAAAGATCTTTTGGTTCTTCGGTTTAATTTTTTGACCATCTCGCACTTCTTAAAATTAATTGATTAATTCATTTAACATTAATTATTTTTAACTAATAAAATTGAAAGTAAAATTGAAAGAGTGCAATAGACAATAGACAATAGGTGCAGGAGTAGGCCATTCGGCCCTTCGAGCCAGCACCGCCATTCACTGTGATCATGGCTGATCATCCACAATCAGTATCCAGTTCCTGCTTTATTCCCATAACCTTTGATTCCACTATCTTTAAGAGCTCTATCCATCTCTTTCTTGAAAGCATCCAGAGACTTGGCCTCCACTGCCTTCTGAGGCAGAGCATTCCACATATCCACCACTCTCTGGGTGAAAAAGTTTTTCCTCAACTCCGTTCTAAATGGCCTACCCCTTATTCTTAAACTGTGGCCTCTGCAGAGAGAATTTACAAAGATGTTGCCGGGACTTGAGGACCTGAGTTATAGGGAAAGGTTGAATCGGTTCGGACTTTATTCCCTGGAGTGTGGGAGAATGAGGGGAGATTTGCTAGAGGTATACAAATGACGAGGGGTATAGATGGAGTAAATGTAATCAGGCTGTTTCCACTGAGGTTGGGTGAGACTAAAACTAGAGATTATGGGTTAAGGGTGAAAGATGAAATGTTTAAGGGGAACATGAGAGTGATCTTCACTCAGAGAGTGGTGAGATTGGAAGTGGTGGATGTGGGTTCGATTTCAACAGTGAAGAAAAATTTGGATAGGTACATGGATTGGAGGAGTATGGAGGGCTGTGGTCTGGGTGCTGGATGATTGGTTGAGGTAGCATAATACTTCGGCACAGGCTAGATGAGACAAAAGGTTTAATTCTGTGCTGTAGTGTTCTGTGACTCCATGACTCTGACAAATATAGCGTGACAAAATTTACAAAGAAAAATCACTTCCAATATGATGGTTTGATCATGCATATAATATTTGCTGAAAAAGATATTAATTCATTCCTAATACTAGGGCTCCAAACTAACTCATAAACTATGTAAGCACCTTTTAAAATTTTAAATGGAACTAATAAAGTATTTGTTAACTACTACTGTTAAAGATGTTTCTGCGAATTCTAGTGTCTAAAGTTGGAGGCGTCTCCGATTAACGTGGCAATCCCATTTTAAAGACTTCTGTTTATGTAATACCTTTCATGTCCTCTAGTCTAGGAGATAGAAAATGCTTTAAAAACTGTGAAATACATTTGTAATTATTGTAATGTGGGAAATGTAAGAATTTGCACAATTCGGGTTTTCAGAAAAGGTAATATGATAACTGGCAGTTGAATATGAAGAAGGTCCTTATCAGAGTTCCCAAACTGTAGCATAGTGGTTAGCACAACACTTTACAGTACCATTGACCTGAGTTCATTCCGCCACTGTCTGTAAGGAGTGTGTACGTTCTCTCTGTGACCGCGTGGGTTTCCTCCGGGTGCTTCACTTCTTTCCCATGGTTCAAAGATGTACAAGTTAGTAGGTTAATTGGTCATTGTGAATTGTCCCATGATTAGGCTAGGGTTAAGTCAGGGGTTGCTGGGTAGTGTGGCTTGAAGGGCTGAAAGGGCCTGTTCTGGGCTGTATCTCAATCAATCAATCAATAAATCAATAAATAAACAAACAAACTGCTCATTGAGGTACAGCTGTTGAATTTTTATAATTAGATACTATTGTTGTGTGTACCAATACAGTGAAAAGCTTTGTTTTGCATGCCACCCAGACAGATCACTTCAAACTTAAGTATATCGGAGCGGTACAGAAGGAAAGACGAAAGACATAATTAACTGCAGAATATGGTATCACAGTTACAAAGGAAGTGCAGTGTTGGTAAGGTGCAATGGCCATGACAGAGAAGATTTTGAGATCAAGAGTTCTATTCAAGAGTCTTATAACAACAGTGTAGAAGCTTTCCTTCTGCTACGAGTTTTCAAGGTGTTGGTGGTGGGGGTGGGGGGCTGTGGAGAAGAGAGAATGACCAGGGTGGGAAGGAAGGTCCCTCATTTGTGCTGAGTACTTTCCTGAAGTAGTGGTCACCAGAGAGAAGGTTGGTTTTCATGATACAACTCTACTATTCCTTGTAGTCCTGGGCAGAGTAGTTATCTTTCCAAGTAGTCGTGCATCCAGATATGATGTTTTCTATGGTGCGTCTGTAAAAATCAAGTAATTTCCTTTGCCTTATGAGGAAGTAAAGGCAATGGTGTGCTTTCTTGGCCGTAATGTCAACAGATTTGGACCAGGACAAATTGTTTGATATTTGCGTCGAGGAATTTTAAGTTTTCAACCAATTCCACCTTCAGTACCATTGATACAGATGGACATGTTTCCTGTCCCACCTACTAAAGTCAATGAACAGTTCTTTTGTTTTCCTGACATTAAGGGAAAGGTTGCTGCCTTGATGCCACGTTGCTACGTTCTCTCCCTCCTTGGTTTTCTCTCTCTCCTTCTTATATTACATCTCATCGTTGTTTGAAATCCAGTCCACTATGATGGTCATCTGCAAACCTGAAGAGCAGGAGTTCCCAATCTGGGGTCCATGGACTTCTCAGTTAATGGTAAAGCTCCATGGCAGAGAAAAGGAACCCCTGCTTTAGATTAAATTAGAGCAGAATTTGCCCATGCAGTTGTGAGTGCATAGAGAGTAAAGTAAGGGGCTTAGGGCAGAGTCTTGTGTTCCAGTGTTGAGGAGGTGCTTCTGCCAACTCTTGCTGATTGTGATCTGTTGGTCAAGGAGTCAAGGATCAACTTGCAGAGAAGGGTGCTGAGTCCAGGAGTTGGAGATGAGCTTGTTCAGAATTGTGGTATTGAAGGCAGAGCCATAGTCAATAAATTATTACCTGACGAGTAGTAGGTGTCTTTGTTATCCAGATGTTCCAGAAATGAGTGTAAGGTCAGGGCAACGGTGTCCACCATGGACCTGTTTCAGCAGTAGGTGAACTACAGTAGGTTGAAGTTGCCTGACAAACTGGAGTTGATTTGTAACCAGCCTTTCAATGCACAGCTGATGATGGATGTCAGAGCTAATTGGTAGTCAGATTCAGATTTATTTACCACATGTACATTGAAACACACATACAGTGAAATGCAGCATTTGCAATAACAACTAGGACACCCAAGGGCAGCCTACAAGTGTTACCACACACACCAGCACCAGTAGCATGCCTGCCACGTTTAGCAAAACAACAGCACCCTCCCACCCACCCATTCACAATCACAAGTCTAAACGACAGTGAAGTCCGAGCCACGGCATTGATTGACATCACAGCCCAGTACCACAAGTTTACAGACATAGACAGACAGGCCATTACCTTCACTTTGTTTGTGGGCACCTGTTGAGGCCTAGGTTCAACGTGTCTCATCCTAGAATCTGTTGTTAGCCAAATGTAGAACGTCCACACCATTGAGTTGGTCAAGCTGTTGCACTCAAATCCTTCGATTGAGATGTCTACCACAAACTATTGATTCTGGATGCAACAGAACCACGGCCGATTCATTCTTTGTATCACGAGGAAATGTTGCAGGAATGTACTAACAGTTCTCCAAAGGTGAAAATAAAGAAGTTTACTGCAGAATGTACAAGATTTATGAATTTTATCAGGTAGTTGGTATGGCTAGTTTCCCTAAGTAGTACAAGGAGCAGTAATTTAAATACTATTACTCTTTACCTTAAATACAATTACACAAATGATCAAAATGTACAATACTGAGCAATTTTAGGAATCTTTTTAGCCAGTGGGTGGTGAATCTGTGGAACTCATTGCCACAGACATCTATGGAAGCAAATTCATTGGATATATTTAAAGCAAGGTTGATAGGTTCATGATTAGTAAGGGCATCGAAGGTTATGGGGAGAAGGCAGGAGAATAGAGGTGAGAGGGAAAATAAATCAGCCATGTTTGAATGGCCAAGCAGACTCGATGGGATGAACGCTCATACTCTCCTCTCATGTTTTGTTGTCTATTTCTTGCATTCTTTGTCGTGTGCTATACTGGTTCCAAATGAAGAACATTTTGTTCATTCTTTTCAAATGAAATGACGTTTGCAAAAGTTACAAAGACATTTTTTCATAAAGAAGATGATATTTGCATAAAGACTGAAGACAGCTGGAATATAAAATGAGTTCTTCACATCAGTCTGTATCAAGGAAAAGAATGTCAAATTCTCACTAAATGTGTCTGTGGTAGAGATAATAGATAGTTTGAAGATTATTAAGAAGGTAACACAAAGGCTACGGATGTAGTTAAAATAAGCAAATCACCTGGTGTGCGTGGCATATACCTGAGGTTAGTGAGGAATACCCAAGGGAGAAAGGTTCTTGCCTTGCAGTGCTAACCATTTCTGTCAGACCTGAGCTTTTCCAGTATTTTCTGTTTTTGTTTCAGATTTCTGACTGTGAGTTCCAGCCCAACAGCTTGCCAGTTTCTAGTTGTTCCTAGATACCAGAGCGGTGTCAGAAGATGCAAAAATGACATTCGTAACACCCTAGTATGGGAATCTGATTTGGGTTATATTCAATATTGCATTAACTTAGCCTACATCAAATTGCCCTCCAATCCAATCCGTAGCATCAAACTGTTAGGTGAGCTTTATTCCTCATTCCAACAGCTTTGTATGGAATGAATAGTAAATTCTAGAGCAGGCAAGAATAAATACTAAATCTGTAGATGACAATGTCTATCATCTACAAGTGAAGCCTCCCATAAGTTCTGAATTTATTATCTCCCTGTTATGATACTTACTGTCAGTTCTGTCAAATTCAGGTCACTCAACTTACACCTCTACTTTTCATTCTCCTTAAATCTGCATGTTAAATAATTGTGTAAATTGGTTTACATTTGAGAATCAAATCCCATTAGCCCTTGATCTTTCAAGTAGGATTTTCCCTAGTTCTTAATAACTTAGTCATCTTTGACCAGTATCAAAGCAACTCCAATCATTTCCTAGCCTTTTTGAATATAAATAAATTTTAAATTATTTCTAACAGATTGTAGAAGCAGCATACGAGCCAGTACCAAAAGGACTCTACTCTTACCAAGTGCAAGAGACCATCAAAAGGTAATGAGTGATGATTGTCAAATTGTTATTGAATTAGCCTTATTGACTGAATCAAACAGATTTTTTCCCACCATCCAATGACATACCGTACTGTGCAAAAGTCTTAGGCACTTATATATAGCTCGGACATTTGCACAGTACTGTAGTAATTTTATGTATTGCATTGTACTGCTGGCAGAAAGAAAAACAAATTTCATGACTGTGTGAATGATGATTCTGATACTGATAAGGACTAAGAGTGGGAAGGGGGCAGGGAAAGGGGAATCATGGTTGGGAAAAGAGGAAGGGAGAGGGGAGGAAGGGAGAGGGGAGGAAGCGGGAATCAAATGACTTAGCCTGGTGTCTCAGGGCTGGGTGTGTCTCCCCTCACGCCACCCCCACGCCGCTGCCCCAGGCACTCCTTCTTTGCCACCTGTCCCACACCCCTCCCATGGCACCCCACCCTCGCCATCCCTCACATCCTTTGCTTCCGCCAGGTTTACAAACTCATGTTGACATACAGTACTGTGCAAAAGTCTTAAGCACCCTAGCTATATATATGTCTAAGATTTCTGCATATTGCTGTATCTGCCCAACATCCTGTACTAATACTACCACAACATGATGAATTATATTGCTGGAAGCTCTTAAAAACAATCCAACTGACCATTACAAAATGAGTCCCAATGGAGAGAAAAACAAAGGTATGACTTATGTAATTAATAGCTGTATTGGAAGATCTATCATTCTTACAGTAAATTAATATACATTACAGAAATGACTTCATGACAATTATTTCTAGAAATTAACTATAGACTGTTGATTCATGTAGCTCCTTAATTAAAAAGTAATGCGTGTCATAAGTCAGTGCCGCAGGGATTGGTGCTGGGCCCATTGTTGTTTACCAGCTATATCAATGATCTGGATGATAATGCAGTAAATTGGATCAGCAAATTTTTAGATGACACCAAGATCGGGGTTGTAGTGGGCAGTGAGAAAAGCTGTCAAGCTAGCAGTGGGATCTGGACCAGCTGGAAGAATGGGCTGAAAAATGGCAGATGGAATTTAGTGCAGACAATTGTGAGGTGTTGTACTTTGGGACGACCAACAAGGTTAGCTATTACACTGTGAGAGGTAGCGTGGAGGAGTGCAATAGAACAGCAAGGTCTGAGAATACAGATCCATAATTCTTTTAAAGTGGCGTCACAGGTAGAAAGGGTCATAAAGAAAGCTTTTGGTGCGTTGCCTTTCATTAATCAATGTATTGAATGCAGGAGTTGGGATGTTATGTTGAAGTTGTATAATACATAAGTGAGGCCTAATCTGGAGTATTGTGTGCAGTTTTGGTCATCGACCTACTGGAAAGATGTCACTAAGTTTGAAAAAGTGCAGAGAAAATTTACAAGGATGTTGCCGGGTCTTATGGACCTGAGTTCTAGGAAAAGGCTGAATAGGTTAGGTCTTCATTCCCTAGCAGGGAGATTCGATAGAGGTATACAAAATTATGAGGGGTATAGATAGAGTAAGTGCAAGCAGGCTTTTTCCACTGAGGTTGATTGAGGCTAGAACTAGAGATCATGAATTAGGGGTGAAAGGTGAAATGTTTAAGGTAAACAACATCACTCAGAAGGTGGTGAGAGTGGAATCAGCCGCCAGCACAAGTGGTGGATTCGGGTCCAATTTCAACATTTAAGAGAAATTTGGATTGGTACGTGGATGGGAGGGGTATGAAAGGCTATGGTCCCGGTGCAAATCGATAGGACTAGGCAGATGAATGGTTCAGTGAAGACTATATTATGAGCCATAGGGTCTATTTCTGTGCTGTCGTGTTCTATGACTCTGTGACTTTATGTTACGTGTTCACCAAGCAGACTAGATACCATACTTTTCTTTTTATTTCAGCAAAAACTGGGCAGAACAATAGCTAGTGATTAGAAGAGTGTTCATCACAACCTTCTCAAGGGCAACTAAGGATGGGCAGTTTAAATGCTGGCTCAGGTTGTGCAAGTCCACATCCTTTGAATAAATTGTAATAAAAATATATGGAGATTAAATCAAAGTTGCTGGTGAACGCAGCAGGCCAGGCAGCATCTATAAGAAGAGGCGCAGTCGACGTTTCAGGCCGAGACCCTTCGTCAGGACTAACTGAAGGAAGAGTGAGTAAGGGATTTGAAAGCTGGAGGGGGAGGGGGAGATGCAAAATGATAGGAGAAGACAGGAGGGGGAGGGATAGAGCCGAGAGCTGGACAGATGATAGGCAGAAGGGGATACGAGAGGATCATGGGACAGGAGGTCCGGGAAGAAAGACGGGGGGGGGTGACCCAGAGGATGGGCAAGAGGTATATTCAGAGGGACAGCGGGAGAAAAAGGAGAGTGAGAGAAAGAATGTGTGCATTAAAAAGAGTAACAGATGGGGTACGAGGGGGAGGTGGGGCCTAGCGGAAGTTAGAGAAGTCAATGTTCATGCCATCAGGTTGGAGGCTACCCAGACGGAATATAAGGTGTTGTTCCTCCAACCTGAGTGTGGCTTCATCTTTACAGTAGAGGAGGCCGTGGATAGACATGTCAGAATGGGAATGGGATGTGGAATTAAAATGTGTGGCCACTGGGAGATCCTGCTTTCTCTGGCGGACAGAGCGTAGATGTTCAGCAAAGCGGTCTCCCAGTCTGCGTCGGGTCTCACCAATATATAAAAGGCCACATCGGGAGCACCGGACGCAGTATATCACCCCAGTCGACTCACAGGTGAAGTGATGCCTCACCTGGAAGGACTGTTTGGGGCCCTGAATGGTGGTAAGGGAGGAAGTGTAAGGGCATGTGTAGCACTTGTTCCGCTTACACGGATAAGTGCCAGCAGGGAGATCAGTGGGGAAGGATGTAACTTCCGCCACCTCCAACGGGATCCCACCACTAAGCATATCTTTCCCTCCCCGCCTCTCACTGCATTCCGCAGGGATCGCTCCCTACACAACTCCCTTGTCCATTCGTCCCCCCCATCCTTCCCCACTGATCTCCCTGCTGGCACTTATCCGTGTAAGCGGAACAAGTGCTACACATGCCCTTACACTTCCTCCCTTACCACCATTCAGGGCCCCAAACAGTCCTTCCAGGTGAGGCATCACTTCACCTGTGAGTCGACTGGGGTGATATACTGCGTCCGGTGCTCCCGATGTGGCCTTTTATATATTGGTGAGACCCGACGCAGACTGGGAGACCGCTTTGCTGAACATCTACGCTCTGTCCGCCAGAGAAAGCAGGATCTCCCAGTGGCCACACATTTTAATTCCACATCCCATTCCCATTCTGACATGTCTATCCACGGCCTCCTCTACTGTAAAGATGAAGCCACACTCAGGTTGGAGGAACAACACCTTATATTCCGTCTGGGTAGCCTCCAACCTGATGGCATGAACATTGACTTCTCTAACTTCCGCTAGGCCCCACCTCCCCCTCGTACCCCATCTGTTACTCTTTTTAATGCACACATTCTTTCTCTCACTCTCCTTTTTCTCCCGCTGTCCCTCTGAATATACCTCTTGCCCATCCTCTGGGTCACCCCCCCCCGTCTTTCTTCCCGGACCTCCTGTCCCATGATCCTCTCGTATCCCCTTCTGCCTATCATCTGTCCAGCTCTCGGCTCTATCCCTCCCCCTCCTGTCTTCTCCTATCATTTTGCATCTCCCCCTCCCCCTCCAGCTTTCAAATCCCTTACTCACTCTTCCTTCAGTTAGTCCTGACGAAGGGTCTCGGCCTGAAACGTCGACTGCGCCTCTTCCTATAGATGCTGCCTGGCCTGCTGCGTTCACCAGCAACTTTGATGTATGTTGTTCGTTTAACGAAGGACAGTTTTGATGGCATCATTTCTGGTTTGTCTGCCACCCTTGTGCCTCTCGTTGTCATTCTGGAGACGTGCAGTCCTTTCATCCCCCGTCTCTTCATCTCTTCTGCTGTTTGTTGTTTGTCTCTGATCCTGGAGACGTGCATGCCTCTCCTCCTCTGTCTCTTCTTCTCTCATCTTTTTTTGTCCTGATTCTTTGATCCTGGAGTCATGCAGCCCTGGCCTCATCCGATTCTTGTTCTCTTCCTCTCCTTGCTGCTTCCCGACGACATTTGGCGTCATCTCTTGACCACGCGGCATAATTAGGCTGACCATTTTTTTTAACCCTAATGCTGGATAGAAGATATGAAACACTAACACCAAAGGATGCTGATTATTCTTGATGATGTGGTTGGCACTCTCCTAAATGGACGTGATATAGTCACCGATGTCCTTTGACTGCAGCAAAGGGTTTTATGGGTGTCTCGAAGTACGTCATTACAATAAGATTTAATTATCTCTTATTGATGAGTGACAGTTAGATCTGTCCCAATCCTGCACATGCTGATGGTGATTAGCAGAATGTGACCCCTCAAAATAGAGCTGCCGTGCCCTTTTGCTCCAGTAGGTGTCGCTGCTGAGGCTGGCCGTGGGCTGTCACGTCCCGATTTCTATGATGCTGGATCGGCTCTTGGGTTAAAAGGGAGCCTGTTGATTTTTGCGAATGAGCAATTTTATACAAGTATATAACCCTGAACTTTGCCTGCATTCTGTAAGTTAGCGCATTTTAATTTGATTTAGCCAAAAAAAGTGCTGCTGTAATGCACCGTTTGCGCTAATTGGAGGTCACAAACAGACAAACAGAGCATGAGAGTTTTAGAGTTATATAGATTTTATCTATTTTATTGGGCTACATATTCCAGTGCTATCATAGCATGCCCACAATGTTCAAAATGATTAAGATTCAATTCCTGCCACTGTCTGTAAAGAGTTTGTAAGTTCTACCCATGACCGCATGGGTTTCCTCTGGGTGATCTGGTTTCTTCCGACATTCCAAGGCCATACAGGTTAGGGTTAGTAAGTTGAGGGCATGCTATGTTGACGCTGGAAGCATGGCAACTCTTCTGGGCTGCTCCCAGCACATCATCTGATTGTGGTGGTCACTGATGTAAACAACACCTATGTTCTGATATGCATGTAACAAATAAGGCTAATCTCTAATCTTTAAATCAATTCCCATCAGAGGAGTGGCTCAATAGCACTTCTGTCTGATCTGAACAAGTTTTGCACTACCTCAATGCACTGTTACTGATTTGATCTGAATAAACAATATGCAAGACAAACTTTTCACTGTCTTGATACTGTACATATGACAATATTGTATACTTATGTACAAGATGATAAGAGGCATAGATCAAGTGGACAACCAGATGCCTTTTGCCAATGTGTAACTAGCTAATATGAGGGGCATAATTTTAAGGTAATTAGAGAAAAGTATAGGAGGGATGTCAGAGGTACTTTCTTTAACACAGAGAGTGGTGGGTGTCTGAAACGCCCTGCCAGGGGTGGCGGTGAAGGCAGATACATTAGGGACATTTAAGAGATTGATAGATAGGTGCATGGATAATAGTAAAATGGAAAGTGATGTAGGAGAGAAGGGTTAGATTGATTTTAGAGTAGGTTAAAGGGTCAGCACAATGTCATGAGCCAAAGGACCTGTATTGAGCTGTAATGTTCTATGTTTTAGGGGTAAATTTTAATTTAATCCTATGTTTACTATAGTTTGAGAATTTGGCTTAATCATTTTACATCCCTGAAGGAATTTTGAGACTGAGTTTCTATGTGTTTGGTGTTGTACTTAAAAATAAGAAAATTCACAAAGGTGTTAGTCAGGGGATTGAGTTCAAGAGCTAGAGCTAATATTGCAGGTCGATAAAAATCTGATTACATCTGATTGGAATATTGTGTTCATTTTTGGTCGTCTCAGTACAGGAAGGATGTGGAAGCTTTAGAGAGGATACAGAGATTTACCAAGATGCTGCCTAGATTAGAGAGCATGTTTTCTGAGAAAAGATTGAGCGAGCAAGGGCTTTTCTCTTTGGAATGAAGGAGGATGAGAGATGACTTGACAGAGGCGTACAAGATGATAAGAGGCATGGATAAAGTGAACAGCTAGCAAGGTAGAGATAGAGATAGAGTATAATTTTAAGGTGACTGGAGTATAGGCAGGATGTAAGAGGTAGTTTTTTTGCAGACAAGTGGAGGGTTATGTGGAAGTGAATAGTTAGATCGATCTTACAGTAAATTAAAAGGTCAGCACAAAATCATGGGGTGAAGGGCCCGTACTGTGCCGTAATGTTCCATGTCCTGCGTTTCAATAAACCAGTGCATTACCAAAACTTTTCTGGACTGGGTCTGTCAGAGGTAAGTGAGTGAATATATGGAATAAACTGATTTGATCTCATTTGTACCACATCTGTCTGCTGCAGATGGACTTGTCCATGATAGCAGTAGAAGTGTCTGAGGAGACACACATGATGGGATCACTCTTTACATTGTGTGGCACAAAGGTTTTTCTGATTAGCATGGATTTAGGACAGGGGAATACCAGATTTCACCTGCTGAATCAAAGTACCTTTATTTCTAAATATCCACAGCTGCTTGACTCCTGATTCCGAAGCGAGGCCAGACGTTGTGGAAGTGAGTGCAATGATTTCAAATATCATGATGAAGTACATGGATGATTTATGCACACTGCAGATAACCATGGAGAAGAGGCTTGACCGGGAGAGGCGGCGCACACAGAAGTATTTCATGGAAGCTAACAGAAATGTTATGACCTATCACCATCAGCTCTCCATGATGTCGCGGGTAACATTTTTCTCTTAAGTGCCCTTGGATGACTTAGTCTGTTAGAATCTGTGTTGAATCATTAAAATGCATGGATGGTAATCTCCTTTTGTTGCCCAGTGTATTCTGGAAGGAGTCAACATAGTTTCTGCTGCATTTAGAGAATTAAAGATTAGCTTTATTTGTTACATACAATTGCGTCGAAGCATACAGTGAAATGTGCTATTTCTGTAAAGGACCAGCACAGTCTGAGAATGTGCTGGGGGCAGCGCACAAGTGTCGCCACACTTCCAGCGCCGACATCGAACGCTCACGACTCAAAACCCTAACCGTACATCTTTGGAATGTTGGAGGAAACCGGAGCACCCGGAGAGAAGCCACATAGTCACAAACTCCCTACAGATAGCAGTGGGAATTCAACCCCGATCTTCCAATTGCTGGTGCCGTAAAGTGTAATGATAACAGCTACACATCATGCCACCCGAGCTCAACACACTGCAGTTCACGTTGAGGCTGCCTGGATGGTGCAGTGAAATGACAAGGTCATATTTCTAAGTTAAGATTTACCTTTTTGTGTTAAAGGAGTATTATGATAAGTCAAGCTTGGGGAGCAGCAGTGGAACTGGCAGTCTGAAGAGTGAGTCATCAGAAACTACTGGGAGCCCACTGGACGACTTGCATAGGTTCCATCTTAAAGATGATGAGAGACTGAGTGATGCAGTATTTCTTGAGAATATTAACTCTGCCATAAACACTGAAAAAGGTACAGTAGAGATTTTCAATAAGAATGCATTGCTTTAACAAGAATAATGAGCTAAACTAAATGGTTAATTAATCTAATGCGGTATGTTATTTAAAATGGAATGCACAATAAGATACTTGGATAAATAGAGCTAAATAGTTTGGTTGAAAGAGATTTATTTTTTTTACCTTGTAAATTATTTTATTTTTTATTTAGAGATATTGCATAGTAACAGGCCTTTCCAGCCCAAAAATCCATGCCAGCCAATTGCATCCATATAACCAATTAACCTACTAACCCATACGTCTTTGGAATATGGGAGGAAACCAGAGCACCCAGAGCCAACATAGTCTACCCACAACTCACTAACCCTAACCCGTATGTCTTTGGAATGTGGGAGGAAACCAGGGTACCTGGAAGAAACCCACATGTACATGGGGAAAACATACAGGCAGCGGTGGAATTGAACCCGACTTTCTGATGCTGTAATAGTATTGCATTAACCACTACGTTACTGTGCTGCCCTTGTTTAAAGCCTTTTTGATAATGTGATGTGTTACATAATATTTCAGAAATTTTCCATGCAACTGTTAGAATACAAAATTTTATTTAAGGTTGGTGAACTAGTTTGGTAAAATCATTAACATTGCTAGATACCTTAATTGTTATCGTCATGCTGAATAAAGTAAGATGGTTATTGTTCAGACATAAAAGTATTAAAAATTATGATTGATATAAAATAAATAGTAAAATTATAAAATGATTCTTTTGCATCTTTATTTTAAAATGTGGTAACTTTTCCTCTGTTGTGAATGTTTCTCCAGAGATCGAAGATGAGTTGAATACTTCAGATCACTCAAGCAGTTCAAGCCCAAGCCCAATAAAAAATTCTCCCCTGGGTAAGTGCAACCTGTAGATTTTACCCGCTTGGTATCTGTGTTCATCTATCAGAATGTAAAGTGAATGGATCCAGAAATTCTTGATGTTTATTCCTGGCAAAGCAAACTCTTCATTCAGAATTTGGAAAGTTACTGCCTTGTAATGTTAGAGAGAAGGACAAAACTCCGATGAATTTAGACAGCCTACTTTGAATTGGAATTAGTTTATCATCGTCACATGTACTGAGATAGAGTGAAAAGCTTGTCTTCAATAATTTTCATCCTGATCAGATACAGATCAGCAGTGTATTGAGTAGTACAAGGTAAAATAATAACAGAATGCAGAATAAAGTATTAGCGTTACAGAGAAGGTACAGTGCATAATGATATAGATTGTGAGGTCAAAAGCCCAGCTTATTGTACGAGAGATGCTGTCCTTGAGCTGCATGGCACTTAAACGTTCAGGACTTTGTATCTTTGCCTGATGGGAGAAAGGGGAAGAAAGAAAGTCTGGTGTAGGTAGAGATCTTTGATTAGACAATGCTCTTTTCTTACTGCTGCCATCAAATTGAACATACAAATGCCTCAGGACTCACACCACCAGGTTCAAGAACAGTTTCTAATCCTCAACCATCAGGATCTTGAATGAAAAGGGATAGCTACACTCATATAAGGACTCATTTAAAGACCCTTTATATTGTTATTTCATGCTCATTATTTATTGTTATTCATTTATATCTGTATTTGCACAGTTTACAGTTCCTGATGTTTACGGTTACTGTTCTACAGGTTTGCTAAGTATGCCAGCAGAAAAAGAATGCGGTGACGTTATGTACTCTAATAATAGATTCTACTTTGAACTTTGAATTTTAGTGAGGCAGTCAGGACTGTAGACAGTCTATGGAGGAGAGGCTGGTTCCTGTGATGTGCTAAATTGTCTCCATAACTCTGCCGTTTTTTATGGTCATGGGCAGAGTAATTGCCATACTACGCCTGTCAGTGTAAAAGATTTGAGAGTCGATAATGGACCACTGGAAAATGATGCTGGAGAGGTAGTAATAGGGGACAAGGAAAGAGCAAACAAAATGAATAAATATTTTACATCAGTCTTCTCTGTGGAACGCTCTAGCAATATGCTAGAAGTTCGAGAGTGTCAGGGGGCAGAAGAGTGTGAAGTTGCCATTACTAGGGAGAAGAGTCTTGGGAAACTGAAGGGTCTGAAGGTAGATTACTCACCTGGATGAGATGGAGTATAACCCAGAGTTCCGAAAGTGGTGGCTGAAGAGGTCTTAGAAGCATTAGTAATGATCTTTCAAGAATCCCAGATTCTGGAATGGTTCTGGAAGATTAGATTAGATGAGATTCAACTTTACCCTCATTGTGCCGAGTACAGATACAAAGCCAATGAAGTGCAGTTAGCATCTACCCAGAAATGCAAAGGATAGTGTAATTTACAAAATAACTGCAAATAAAAATTAAGTGCTACAGCACACTAATATAAAAGTACTGAGACAGTACAATATGGGTGCAATACTGCTTAGCGCTGTGATGAGAGGTTCAACAGGGTCACAGCCTCAGGGAAGAAGCTCTTCCTGTGCCTGCTGGTGCGGGAGCTCCTGTAGTACCTACCAGATGGGAAGAGAGTAAAAAGTCCATGGTTAGGGTGAGATGCATCCTTGATAATGCTTTTCGCCCAGCCCAGGCAGCGTTTATGGTAGATGTTCTCAATGGTGGGCAATTGGGTGCGGATAATCTGCTAGGCAGTTTTCACCACATGCTGGAGTGCTTTGCGGTCCGATACGGGACAATTGCCATACAACACCGGGATGCAGTTGATGAGTATGCTCTCAATGGTACAGCGGTAAAAGTCCGTCAGTATCCTGGGACAGAGGTGAGCTTTCCGCAGGAAATAAAGACGCTATTGCGCCTTTTTGATCAGGATGGAGGAGTTCAGGGACCAGGTGAAATCCTTGGAAATGTGGATACCAAGGAAATTGAAGCTTGATACATGCTCCACTACAGCTCCATTGATGTAGATGGGGATGTGAGTGTGGCTCCTAGCATGTCTGAAGTCCACAATGATCTCCTTGGTCTTCTGGGTGTTAAGGGCCAGGTTGTTGTCGGCACACCACGCGGCCAGGTGCTGGACCTCGTCCCTATAGACTGTCTCGTCATCCCCTCTGATCAGGCCAACCACCGTGGTGTCGTCTGCGAACTTGATTATGGAGTTAAAACCATGTACAGGAACACAGTCATAGGTGAAAAAGGAGTACAGAAGAGGGCTCAGCAGAAGACTGGAAAATTGCAAATATCACAACACTCTTCAAGAAGGGAGAGAGGCAGAAGAAAGGAAACTTATAAGCCAGTTAGTCTGATCTCAGTGGCTGGAAAGATATTGGAGTCGATTATTAAGGATGAGCTGTCGGGGTACTTGGAGGCACATAATAAAATAGACCGTAGTCAGCATGGTTTTCCAAGGGGAAAATCTTGCCTGACAAATCTGTTGGAATTCTTTGAAGAAATAACAAGCAGGATAGATGAGAGAATCAGTGGATGTTGTGTACTTGGATTTTCAGAAGGCCTTTGACAAGGTGCCACACATGAGGCTGCTTAACAAGTTAAGAAACCTTGGTATCATAGGAAAGATACTAGCATGGATAGAGCACTGGCTGATTGGCAGGAGGCAAAGAGTGGGAATAAAGGGAGCCTTTTCTGACTGGCTTCTGGGAATTAGTGGTGTTCCACAGTGGCCTGTGTTGGGACTGCTTCTTTTTACGTTATATGCCAATGATTTGGATGATGGAATTGATGGCTTTGTGGCCAAGTTTACGGACAATGGAAAGATAGATGGAGGGGCATGTACTTCTGAGGAAGCTGAGAGACTACAAAAGGACTTAGACAGATTAGGAGAATGGGCAAAGAAGTGGCAGGTAGAATAGAGTGTTGGGATGGTCATGTACTTCGGTAGAAGAATTTTCTAAATAGAGAGAAAATTCAAAAATCTGAGGTGCAAAGGGACTTGGGAGTCTTTGTGCAGGATTCCCTAAAGGTTAATTTGCAGGTTGAGTTGGTGGTGAGGAAGGCAAATGCAATGTTAGTATTCATTTCAAGAGGACTAGAATATAAAAGCAAGGATGTAATGTTGAAGCTTTACAAAGCACCGGTGAGGCCTCACTTGGAGTATTGTGAACAGTTTTGGGCTGCGTATCTAAGAAAGGTTGTGCTGACATTGGAGAGGGATCAAAGCAGGTTTATGAAATGATTCCGAGATTGAAAGGCCAGGAAGAGTAGTATGGGCTGCCTTATTGATTAGTATCCAGCATCACTTACATTTATGGTAATGAAATGCATTGAGAGGTTGGTCATGGCTTGAATCAGCTCCTGCCTCAGCAAGGATCTGGACCCACTGCAATTTGCATATCACCATAATTGGTCTACACAGACGAAACTCATTAGCTCTTCACACAGCTGTAGCTCACCTAGACAAAACAAACATCTATGTCAGGATGCTGATTATTGACTATAGCTCAAAGATTAACACGATCATTTCTACAGTTCTGATCAAAAAGCTAGAAAACCTGGGCCTCTATACCTCCCTCTGCAATTGGATCCTCGACTTCCTAACCAGAAGACCACAATCTATGTGGATTGGTAATAACATTTCCTCCTTGCTTACACTCACCACTGACGCACCTCAGGGATATAATAGTCATAGTATTGTCATAGTCATACTTTATTGATCCCGGGGGAAATTGGTTTTCATTACAGTTGCACCATAAATTATAAATAGTAATAAAACCATAAATACTTATAGTGATATGTAAGTTATGCCAGGAAATAAGTCCAGGACCAGCCTATTGACTCAGGGTGTCTGACCCTCCAAGGGAGGAATTGTAAAGTTTGATGGCCACAGGCAGGAATGACTTCCTATGACGCTCTGTGTTGCATCTCGGTGGAATGAGTCTCTCGCTGAATGTACTCCTGTGCCCAAACAGAACATTATGTAGTGGATGGGAGATATTGTCCAAGATGGCATGCAACTTGGACAGCATCCTCCTTTCAGGCACCACCGTCAGAGAGTCCAGTTCCAAAATATGTGCTTAACCCATTGCTCTACTCTTTCTATACCCATGACTGTGTGGCTAGGCATAGCTCAAATGCCATCTATAAATTTGCTGATGATACAGCCATTGCTGGCAAAATCTCTGATGGCGACAAGATGGCATAAAGGAATGTGATATACCAGTTAGTTGAGTGGTGTCGCAGCAACAACCTTGTAAGACCAAAGAGCTGATTGTGAACTTCAGAAAGGGTAAGGTGAGAGTACATGAACCAGTCCCCATAGAGGGATCAGAAGTGGAGAGAGTGAGCAATTTCACGTTCCTGGGTGTCAGCATATTGATGCAGTTATAAAGAAGGCAAGACGGAAACTATACTTCATTAGGAGTTTGAGGAGATTTGGTTTGTCACCTAAAACACTCAAACACATCTACAGATGTACTGTGGAGAGCATTCTGACTGTCTGGTATGGCGGGGGGGGGGGGTTTGCTACTGCACAGGATCGAAAGAAGCTACAGAAATTTGTAAAATTAGTCAGCTCCTTCATGGGTACTAGCCTCCATAGTGTCCAAAACATCTTTAAAGACCAGTGCCCCAAGAGGCAGCATCCAGTAATAAGGTCCCCATAATGCAGGACGTGCCCTCTTTCCATTGTTAACGTCAGGAAGGAGGTACAGAAACCTGAAGACACACACTCAGCGATTCAAGAATAGTTTCTTCCCCTCCGTCATCTAGTTTCTAAATGGTCTTTGAAACTATGAACACTACCTCACTTTTTCATTATTTCTGTTTTTGCACTATTTTTAATTTAGCTGTTTAACATTCACTTACTGTAATTGATATTTTTTCTATATCATGTATTGCATTGTACTGCTGCTGCCAAATTAACAAATTTCATGACATACAAAAATTGCTGGTGAACGCAGCAGACCAGGCAGCATCTATAGGAAGAGGAACAGTCGACGTATCCGAAATGATAGGAGAAGACAGGAAGGGGAGGGATGGAGCTGAGAGCTGGACAGTTGATTGGCAAAAGGGGTACGAGGCTAGAGAAGGGAGAGGATCATGGGATGGGAGGCCTAGGGAGAAAGAAAGGGGGAGGGGAGCCCAGAGGATGGAGAGCAGGCAAGGACTTATAGGAGAGAGACAAAGGGAGGAAAAAGAGACAGAGAAAAAAAAGGGGGGAAATAATAAATAAATAAATAAACAAACAAACAAACAAGCAAGCAAACGATGGGGTACGAAGGGGAGGAGGGGCATTAGCGGAAGTTAGAGAAGTCGATGTTCATGCCATCAGGTTGGAGGCTACCCAGCCGGAATATAAGGTGTTGTTCCTCCAACCTGAGCGTGGCTTCATCTTTACAGTAGAGGAGGCCGTGGATAGACATGTCAGAATGGGAATGGGATGTGGAATTAAAATGTGTGGCCACTGGGAGATCCTGCTTTCTCTGGCGGACAGAGCGTAGGTGTTCATCGAAACAGTCTCCCAGTCTGCGTTGGGTCTCGCCAATATATAGAAGGCCGCACCGGGAGCACCGGACATAGGATATCACTCTAGCCGACTCACAGGTGAAATGTCGCCTCACCTGGAAGGACTGTCTGGGGCCCCGAATGGTGGTGAGGGAGGAAGTGTAAGGGCATGTGTAGCACTTGTTCCGCTTACAAGGATAAGTGCCGGGAGGGAAATCGGTGGGGAGGGATGTGGGGGACGAATAGACAAGGGAGTCACATAGGGAGCGATCCCTGTGGAAAGCAGAAAAAGGGGGGGAGGGAAAGATGTGATTGGTGGTGTGATCCCGTTGGAGGTGGCGGAAGTTACGGAGAATTATATGTTGGACCCGGAGGCTGGTGGGTTGGTAGGTGAGGACAAGGGGAACCCTATTCCTAGTGGGGTGGTGGGAGGATGGGGTGAGAGCAGATGTGCGTGAAATGGGAGAGATGCGTTTAAGAGCAGAGTTGATGGTGGAGGAAGGGAAGCCCCTTTCTTTAAAAAAGGAGGACATCTTCCTCGTCCTGAAACGAAAAGCCTCATCCTGAGAGCAGATGCAGCGGAGACGGAGGAATTGCGAGAAGGGGATGGTGTTTTTGCAAGAGACAGGGTGGGAAGAGGAGTAGTCCAGGTAGTTGTGAGAGTCCGTAGGCTTATAGTAGACATCAGTAGATAAGCTGTCTCCAGAGATAGAGATGGAAAGATTCTGATTCTGATTCATATGAGAAACGCTTGATGGCTCTGGGTCTGTATTCACTGGAATTGAGAAGAATGAGGCGCGACCTCATTGAAACCTACCGAATGTTGAAAGGCCTTGATAGAGTGGATGTGGAGAGGACGTTACCTATGGTGGGGAGGCTAAGCCTTATAGTAGAGGGGCATTGATAATAGATTTACTTTCACTAATATATTCTGAATAATAAGATGATTAACTTATGTTTTCTTGTACTGAACATTCAATGATCAAGTTGACTGCTTACAATACTGATTCAGTGGGACATGATATCATACATAACTGATAAATCCAAGATCCACTGATGACCTTACAATAGTGACTGAAGTTACTTACAAGTCTGTAAATTCTCAAGCTTGAACTTTAGGCCATAATATTAATTAACTTAGTTTGGCAGTTAGGAACAAAAGTTGAGTTTCAGAGACAATGCACCGTAGGTAGGCAAAAATTACTCAGTGTTCACAATTTTGGTCGCTATGTAATTGATTCGCAGCTTCACACTAATCCTTGCTACAAGCAATACTTGCCTTGCCATTCTCATTGTGTATGATATGCAGTGGTTGCTGCTAATATGTGCTTGAGGACAGGATTAGGTTTAGTATTAATAAAGAGCCCGTGTTTAGTGTTGGAGGACCTGAATGGTTAAGATAGTGGATGAGGTGTCAGTCAGGCAGGCTGCTTTATTCTAAACAGTGTCAAGCTTCTTCAGATTGTTGGAGCCGTACTTATCCAAGCAATGCAGATTACACCATCACTCTCCTAAATCTGGCTTTATAAAGCATCAGAGAATAAGGAGATGAATCACGTGCCATTGAATATCCAGCCTCTAACCTCTTGTGGCCACAATATTTGTGTGTCTAGGAGCCATGTATCTGTTCTCTATCTGCTTTGTATTCTGTGTTGCATGTTTATTATGGTAACTAGTCACATGAGGGGGGCGTGGTAAAGTCAAAGGGAATAAGTTACTTATTCTTGCTTATTTTGTGGCTATTTGTAGCTTGGGACCGGTGGAGGTCATATCTTTGCTGAGCTAATGCTGAATAAAACTTAGCTTACATTTGGATACGCTGAAGTTTCATCGCTTCAAGATTGTATGTTTGCTAATTGCTAATAAAGGATTGAACTGCACTGTACTGTAATTGATTTACTTATTTATTATTTTTTTTCTTAATTCTATATTATGTATTGCATTGAACTGCTGCTGCTAAGTTAAGAAAATTTCACGACACATGCTGGTGATAATAAACCTGATTCTGAATAAAGGATTTGACTTTGGGAGCAATCATTGGAGCTGAGCATGTCATGCAAGTATAACAACCCCGTAGCAGTCATAGGCTAGCAGCAATTGTTTTGGTTTTGCCACTACAATGTGGTTGATGCGGTTACATTTCTGGTCAGTGGTGAGTGTCATGACATTTATGCCAACACTACATTGTATGTAAGAGGAACATGCCTGGGCTGTATTTTGTTGAAGGTGACATTGCTTGAAATGTGTGTAAATGAATGTTACATGATGTTATTGGGTCATTCATTAATGTTGTGTATGTCTAGCTACCTTCAGGTTGAGATTGCTTTATTTTCTGAATTGTGAATGCCATTGAACATTGTGATGTTTGCTCAGCTTCTGATCTGATATTAAAGACAGGTCATTGATGAGCAATTAAAGTTGGATGGTTCAGAACACACTGCCTTGAGAACCTCGTGCAGTGATACTCTGCAGCTGATATGATAGATCTCCAGTACCTCCAGCCACCCTCCTTTTGTTCAATATATGGTTTGGTCAATGGGAGTTTTCCCTTTTGATACTCTTGACCAGATTACCAGGATTCCTTGAAGTCTAATTGGTCAAAGTCTTGTACTTCACCTCCCTTTAGAATTCAGCTCTTCTGCCCATGTTGGACCAAGATTGATGATGCCAGGACCTGTGCTATCCTGCAAGAAACCCATCTGGATGTAGCTGAGTAGGTTATTGGCAAAGATGTTTCATTTAGTAGCACTGTTGATGTCACCTACTGGCAACATTGCAGATACTTGAGGGTATACAGTAGGGTACTACTCAGTCGATTGGATCAGTTGCATATCAACAGATTCTGCACTACAACTATCATGTAGATATGAGTGCAGTAACTACACTGGAAGGAGAGGGTAAAGTGATTAAGATTTATTTATCACATGTAGATTGAAACAGTGAAATTTGTGTTCACAACCAACGTAACCGAAAGATGTGCTGGGGGCAGCCCACAAGTGTCACCACACGTTCTGGCACCAACAATAAATAATTGAATTTTTACATCATGATGGGATTTGAACTCAGTATTCCACATTAGTAGTGAGTTACTAACCTGGCAATTTAACCACTGCACCACCACTCAGACAAGTATGGCTTGTTCTGGAGCACAGGTCCTCTTCGGCATTACAACCAAGGTGTTGAGTGATTCCATTGACTTTGCTGTATCTAGTGGATGCAGCTATTTGGCACAGGCTCAATTTGTTTGCAAATAGTTCAGCCTCCTCCTTGGTACACGTGCACTGGGCTCAGCCTTCATTTAGGATGGAGATATTCTCAGAGCTGCCTAGTTGCCTTCTCTTAATGGATACAGTCCAAGCCAGTTGTAACTGACCTACATAGCTCTAATTTGATCAATTGGTTATAGAATTATTAGCTCTGTCTATTGTTGTTGTTTTACCTTACACTTACCCCAATGCAGTGTGTAGTGAAATGATCTGTACGGACGGTATCCAGGACAAGTTTTTCCACTGTACTCTAGTACATGTGACAATAATAAATCAATTTACCAAATAAGTAGTTGATACTTGTTTCAACATACCTGAAGTCAGCAGATTTAAATGTAACCATGTAAGTGACGTACTGGACTTATATGAGAATGTCTATTGTATTATATAATCTTATTCTCAATTATGAATGTGTAACTATATTTAGTTCTTTTCATAAATTAACTGAAACTACCTGTTCAAATCAGTTAAGTGATTCTGCTGAGAATTATTAAGCAAATACAAAAACCCGTGCAATAGTTTGATTTTTCTTTTAAAGGGCATACTTCTCCCTCTAATGTGTTTAGTCAGGGACTACTGCTGCCGTCAGGGTCCAGAGCAGAAGTCGTGCACTTCAACAGCAGCCTTCAGGCTTATTCCCTTGAAAGCTCTGGCTGTCTCAATATAACAGGTAGAATTACTTTGTAATAAATCTTTCATAACTATCCGTCACTGACAGATGACTTACTTTACTGTATTCTAATTTTTCCCAGGAGAAAATGTTTCAATAACCTCTAACTTGGGATTTCCAAAGATGAATTGTGCATTTTTATATATAGAGGCTGATATTTATTTTCCTCACAGTAAAACTATTTATTTTCAATCCTATAGCCACAAAATAATAGAACAGCTTCATGCATTGACAGGCTGCCTGATCTATTAATGGTTCAGGTTTCCATCATAACAACAGTTGAGTTATAGTCTTAGATTTAATAAATCCTGTTATAAGGTTCATTGTTTACAGCTTGATAGTTGACTATTAAATCTTGCTCATGTTTAGAGTCATAGAACATTTCGCCCACAATGTTGTGCTGTCGTTTTAACCTACTCTAAGATCAATCTAACCCTTCCCTCCTACACAGCCCTCCATTTTTTTATCATCTATCTGCCTACTTAAGAGTTTCTTGAATGCCTCTAATGTATCTGTCTCTACCATTACCCCAGGCAGGGGGTTCCATGCTCATACCACTCTCTGTGTAAAGAAATCTGACAAACCCCCATACCATGGGTTCCCATTTCCAACCTTTTTTATGCCATAGACCTTTACCACTGAGGTGTCCGTGGACTCCAGATCAGGAACCCCTGCCCTATACTTTGCTCCTATCTCCTTACAATTAAGCTCATCATATTATCTAATTGCACCCTTGGAAAAAGTCTGTGGCTATCCACTTTACCTATGGCTCTTATCATCTTGTACACCTCTATCAAGTCACCTCTCATCCTCCTTCACTCCGAAGATAAAAGCCCTAACTTGTTCAACCTATCTTCATAAGACATTATGAGTCTTTATACTACATTGGATAGACCACAATTCATGAGCATTTCTGGGCCCCTTATCTAAGAAAGGATGTGCTGGCATTGGAGAGGATCCAGAGGAGGTTCACTAGAATGATCCCAGGAATGAAAAAGGGTTAACATATGAGGAGCATTTCATGGCTCTGGGCCTGTACTTGCTGGAGATTAGAAGAAAAGGGGAGATCTTTGGGGGGATCTTATTGAAACCTATCAAATAGTGAAAGGTCTCGTTAGAGGGTGCACGGTGAGGAGATTCCTATAGGGTGGGGGACCAGAGGGCATTGCCTTGTACTATGCTGTAATGTTCTATGACTGTAAGGACATCCCATTAGAACTGAAATGAGGAGGAATTTCTTTAGCCAGGGGGTGGTGAATCTCTGGAATCATTGCCATAGATGGCTGTGGAGGCCAAGTCACTGGGTATATTTAAAGCAGAGGTCGATAGGTTCTTTATTGGTAAGGGCGTCAAAGGTTACAGGGAGAGGCAGGAGAAAGGGGTTGAGATGGAATGATGGAGCAGGCTCGATGGGCTGAATGGCCTAATTCTGCTCCTATGTCTCTAATGGACATGCCCTCTAGTCCAGGCAGCATCCTAGTAAATCTCCTCTGCACAGTCTATAACTTCCACCTCGATAAGGTGAATAAGGTGACCAGAACTAAACACAATATTTCAGGTGTGCTGTAACTAGATTTTTGTACAGTTACAACATTACCTCATGATTTTTGAACTCAATCCCCTAACTAATTAAGGCCAAGACATTATACACCCAGTTTTTATACATTTCTAAATTGCCTCTAGATTCAGACTGAACACCAACTTGTAACCATGTAAGTAAATAACATGTTAAAATAAACCTCCAATCTACATGTGATTTTATTTTATTTAGAGACACAGCACGGTAAAATGCCCAGTGAGCCGGCACCACCCAGTTACACCCATGTGACCAATTAGCCTACTAACCTGTACGTCTTTGGCATGTGGGAGGAACCCTGGTGGTCACAGGGGGACATACAACCTCCTAGTTAACTGACACTTCGAAATCTCCACCATGTCAGGAGAGCAATTTGGCTCATAATTCTTCAATGATATAGGGAATTAGTTATGGAATATTTATTTTCATGATTAAAAGCACGGAGTTTTAGGAAAATAATAAATGCTCATAAAATGTTTTTATATTTTCTATTGGCAAAAGCACTTGTTATTATTTTTATTAAATACCATCAGATAATGTGTAATAAAAGGGTAATATTAGGATGAAATATTGAAATTCATTTAAAGACAAGAGATTTTGCAGAAATTGTTCTGTTCCTTTTTCAGCTACTTTACCAAGAAGTATGAGTTATATTGGCCTAGAGAGTCGACATGAGGCAGAGTAAGTATTTTGTACATCAGTACTGTGTACTTTTGAAAGCCTAAATTATGAAGGGATAACACTAGAAAATGCCTCTCTTGGTCTTCAGGGGATGATTTGTCATGATTAACTGCATTCCTCAAATTGTCTATAAAGTCTAGATGGATCTCACCAGGTCCCTCAACACCATCTCTTTAGCCAAGAAAGCACAGCATTATCTCCACTTCCTGAGGAGATCGAGGCAAGCAAGCCTCTCCCCACCGAGCCCCCATCCTAACTCATTTTTACAGGAGCACCATTGAGGGTGTCCTGACTAGCTGCATCACTGCCTGGTGCAGTAATTGCAAGGCATCTGAGTGCAAGACCTTTCAAAGGATTATGAGGAGTGCCAAGAGGATCCTCGCAGTCTACCTTCCACCCATCCGAGATATTTATCAGGAGCTCTGCATATGCAGCATGCTTAACATTGTCAATGACCCCTCCTACCCTCCCATCCGTCCCACTATCCCTTTGACACCCTATCATCAGGCAGGAGGCACCATATCATTAGCACAAGAACTGTGTGGATGGGAAACACCTTCTTCCCCCAGGCTGTGAGACAAGTGAACTCTTTGTCTCCACCCAGGTCTCATCACATATGAAGCATCAGTAACATTATACTGTCTGCTTCTTGGCTTGTGTCATCAGTGCACCTTATTACTTGTTAATTTATTTGTGGTAATATTACCTCAGTGTTAAGTGTGAGTTATATGTACTATGTTGTGTACCTTGGTCTGGAGGAATGTGGTTTTGTTCAGCGAGGTATATGTATCAATTGAATGACAATACACTTGAACTTGTCACAATGAAAGCTTCCAGGAAGTCACACTAATTTTTTTTTAAAGATTCTCAATTAGAATTCTCAGCCTCTTGTTACGTTGCATTATAGCCATACCTTCACAATTTTCTGCAGTTCTGGCCCCTTGTGTATCTCCCATACTTCTCCGCATAGGAGTTTTGAATGAATTTCCAGCTATCTGGTGCTCCATCACTGCTGAGAATTAAAAGCAGGTTTAATATCACTAACATACATTACTGTGTAAAAAGTCTGACACACCCTAGTTATATACTTTATATATATATATACGCCTCAGACCTTCGCACAGTACCGTATTTGTCAATGTAGAGCAGAGAGCAGGTTTGTAAATCTGGCGAAAGTGAAATATGTTGGGAATGGTGAGGGTGGAGCACCGTGGGAGGGGTATGGGACAGGTGGCAGAGAAGGAGTGTCTGGGGTAGGGGGCGCCCAGGTGCAGACACACCCAGCCCTGAGACACCAGGCAAGATAATTTGATTCCAAATAATTGGTTTATTGGTCATTACAAAATGTCTTTCTGGTGTTTTCTGCTCCCTCCCCTCTCCCTTTCCCTTTTCCCAACCATGATTCCTCTCTCCCTGCCTCTTTCCCACTGTCGGTCCACAATAGAGACCCATATCAGGTTTATCATCATTCACTTATATCATGAAATTTGATTATTTTTGGCAGCAGTACAGTGCAATACATAAAATTTCTGTGGTGCTGTGCAAAAGTCTTAGGCATCCTAGCTGTATCTATGTGCCTAACACATTTGCACAGAACTGTATGTTTGAGATTTGTTTTACAGCAGCAGTACAGTGCAATACTGTACATAAAATTTACTATAAGTTACAATAAGACACATCTACAAATAAATAAGTAATGCAAAAAGAGAGCAAAATGGTATGGTAGTGTACAGTTGGTAGTATATAGTATTGTGTACAGTTCTGGTCACCGAATTGTAGGACTAGGTGGGACTAGGTGAGAGTAGAAGTTCGACACAGACTAGAAGGGCCAAGGTGGCCTGTTTCTGTGCTGTAATTGTTATATAGTGTTCACAGACCATTCAGAAATCTGTTGGCAGAGGGGAGAAGCTGTTTCTAAAACATTGACTGTGTGTCTTCAGGCCCCTGTACCTTTTCATTGATGGTAGTAATGAGAAAAGGGCATGTCACAGATTGTGGAGGCCTTTTATGATGGATGCCACTTTTTTGCAAATGTCACTGATGCTGGGGAGGCTAGTGCCCATGATGGACCTGGCTGAGTTTGCAATCCTCTGTGCAGTGATGCCTCCTTACCAGATGGTGATGCAACCAGTCAGAATTTTCTCCATGGTACAAATGTAGAAATTTGCTGGAGCTTATGGTGACATACCAAATTTCCTCATACTCGTCCTTGAGACTGTCCTTTTTGACAAAGCTTTTAATCTCTCTTTCTCCTAAAATCTCCTTTGTTCAGGTTGCTGCTCATTCTTATTCAATTACAATCTGTGAAGCACGTTATGATGTTTTCCTTTGTTAGAAGTTCCATTCAATGGAACTTAGACACGGCTTTAGGGTGAAAGGGGAAAGGTTTAGAGGGAACATTAGGGGGAACTTCTTCACTCAGAGAGTGGTGGGAGTGTGGAATGAGCTGCCACCTAACGTGGGAAATGCGGGCTCACTCTAAGTTTTAAGAATAAATTGGATAGATACATGGATGGGAGAGGTCTGGAGGGTTATGGACTGGGTGCAGGTCAATGGGACTAGCGGAATAAGGTTTCGGCACAGACTAGAAGGATCGAACGGCCTGTTTTCTGTGCTGTAGTGTTCTATGGTTCTATGGTTCTAATTCTTTTCAGTTGAGTATGAAGAGTATTTATTTTTGCCGAGTTTCCCAGCCGTAGTGAAGATATAAAGATTGGCCACAAACGTATGATGAAAAATGAGAGGAATACAATGCTGCGGCTTCTAGTATTGGATGAAAGCAAACAGTCTGAGTCCAATGAAGAGTCATTGACTGGAAACCTTAACTGTGTGTGTGTCTCTCCAACAATACTCTCCCTGACTTGCTGACTGTTTCCAATTCTTTGCAGATGCAGACTTATGTAAGGCTACTGTGGGAAGCGAGAGGGGAGATTGTTGAGCCTCTGGCAATGATCTTTGCATCATCAGTAGGGACGGGAGAAGTACCAGAGGATTAGAAGGTTACAAACATTGTTCCCATGTTCAAGAAAGGGAGTAGAGATAACCCAGGAAATTATAGACCTGTGAGTCTTGCTTCAGTTGTGGGCAAGTTGTTGGAGAAGATCCTGAGAGGCAGGATTTGTGAGCATTTGGAGAGACATAATGTGATTAGGGATAGTCAGCATGGCTTTTTCAAGGGAAGGTCGTGCCTTACGAACTTGATTAAATTCTTTGAGGATGTAACAAAACACATTGATGAAGGTAGAGTAGTGGATGTAGTGTATATGGATTTCAGTAAGGCATTTGATAAGGTTCCCCATGCAAGGCTCATTCAAAAAGTAATGGGGCATGGGATCCAAGGAGACCTTGCTTTGTGGATCCAGAATTGGCTTGCCCACAGAAGGCAAAGGGTGGTTGTGAATAGTTCATATTCTGCTGGAGGTCGGTGACCAGTGGTGTTCCACAGGGATCTGTTCCGGAATCCCTCCTCTTTGTGATTTTTATAAATGACCTGGATGAGGAAGTGGAGGAATGGGTTAGTAAGTTTCCTGATGACACTAAATTTGGGGTGTTGTGGATAGTCTGGAGGGTTGACAGAGGTTACAGCGAGACATCAACAGGATGCAGAACTGGGCTGAGAAGTGGTTCATTTTGGTAGGTCAAATTTGAAGACAAAACATAATATTAATGGTAAGACTCTTGGCAGTGTGGAAGTTCAGCAACATCTTGTGGTCCATGTCCATAGGACACTCAAAGCTGCTGCACAAGTTGACAGCATTGTTAAGAAGGTGTATGGTGAATTGGCCTTCATCAACCGTGGGATTGAGTTCAAGAGCCATGAGGTAATGAGCTATATAAGACCTTAGTTAGACCCCACTTGGAGTACTGTGTTCAGTTCTGGTCACCTCATTACAGAAAGGATGTGGATACTATAGAGAGCATGCAGAGGAGATTTACAAGGATGTCTGGATTGTAGAACATGCCTTATGAGAATATGTTGAGTGAACTTGGCCTTTTATCCTTGGAGCAACAGAGGATGAGAGGTAACCTGATAGAGGTATAAGGCATTGATCGTGTGGATAGCCAGAGGCTTCTTCCCAGGGCTGAAATGGCTAACATGAGGAGGCATAGTTTTAAGGTTCTTGGAAGTAGGTACAAGGGGGATGTCAGAGGTAAGTTTTTCACACAGAGTGTGGTGGGTGTGTGCAATGCACTGCCAGTGAAGGTGGTAGAGACGGGTACAATAGGGTCTTTTAAGAGGCTCTTAGATATGCACATGGAACCTAGAAAAATGGAGACCTATGCAGTAGGGAAATTCTAGGCAGCTTCTATAGTACAACAACTGAAGACTATGGGCCAAATGTTAGAAAATGGGATTATTATAGAAAAGTGTTTAATGGTTTGCATGGACTTGGTAGATCATTGTTTCGTGCTACATGACCTCACTTGGAGCAAGCAATTAATGTAATCATTTCTAAAAATTAAAAAAAATGCAGGTAAGTACAATATATCTATTCAGTGACCAAAGATCATAATGCAGCTATCAACTCAGCTGATTTCTCTTAATATCACTGACTAACATAAAATCTCTGAATATCAGTTTCAAATGTAAAAGTAACAAGTCTCATTTAACACACCATGCCTCTTAACATAGAACGGCTTGTCATCTTAATTTATATCCCCAGTCCTGAGAGTCAAGCATTGTGTTATTGTATGGGCCTGTGAAACGTGCAGCAGCACTAGAAGTTCAAAGTCAATTTATTATCGAAGTATGTATGTGTCACCACAAACCACCCTGAGATACATTTTCTTGTGGGCATTCATGGTAGAAGAAAGAAATACAACAGAATCAATGAAAAACTACACACAAATTCAATGCTAGGCCATACTAAACTTCCAACTGGTAAATTGTCCTAATTTTGAATTAACTATTGACATTGGAAAAACTTGAAGTGCTCAATGTAGGACTCAATCCAAACAAATAGAACATGGATAAATAGTTCTCCCCCGCAGATTTTATCTTCAAGTAAATAGATACAATGGCTTTGTTCATCATCAAGTTAGTAGTCAGACTGTACCTCCCTAGTTAATAATCAGAATGATAAAGACATTCAAGTAAACTAGTTGTTTTTATTTAATGTTATAATGTTTATTTTACTTTGACCATGGTCTTGTTTTACAGACCTGGAAGAAAATCAAGGCATTCAAATACCAAATCTAGACCAGGTATCTTAAGTTTTGTTTGAAGGCATAATTATAACAAAGCAATCATTTAATGCTATGATTTTCAATACTTGCTGAGATGAATTGGTCTTTTCCTTGTCTTACTTGTTTAGATCTCCTACAACTAGGCTTACTCCTACCAATTCCTTCAGTTGGCATCAGAGCATGCTCGAAGAGAACAGGAAATTCCATAAGCTCAGGGTGGCAGTGTCATAGTCTACCTGATGTAGTGCTGCGAAGACTTAAGGACCATGGTAGCTATGTGAAATTATAGCCAAGGCAAACTGATAGGAAAAAGTATAGACTGGAAACAAAATATAACATTCACAGGCATTTAATGTTTATGAGAATTATACAAAAGACATATTCAGACTAAAATGGTGTAAGGAAATTCCCTACGATATTAGTGGCTTAAAGCTGTGTGGATTCAGGGCAAGACCTAGGAACATATACATTGGCTTCAGGGTACCACTGAATACAATAATACCAAAACATCTTTAGTTTGAACCAAAGTGGTAAAATTTAAAAGTAATATTAAATTAATTTGGTACAATAGAAATAAACACATTAAATTCAGAATTTAGAAAATGAATGGAATGTGAGCTTATGTGGCCACACAGAATTAATTTGGATATTGTAAAATATTGCACATAGTAAGGAAAATGAACAAAGTTTATTAGCAATGAACATGGTTGAAATAGTAAAAGATAAAAGATTTGCGGGAGTCCCTCTAATCTCAGTCCTTAGTTTCAAACAATGCAGAATATATTCAGATAAGCTCAGAATTAAAATGGTTAACTCTGTGGTTACAGTGGAATGATTCCATTAACGCAGCACTGTAAAGCAAGCAAACCGTGGAAAGCAGAGCCCTAAAGTATTGTGTGTGATACAGTTCCTACATTTGTTGGTTGGCAGAAGATTCAACCACAGTCACGGGTTTAAGCTTTCAAAGGCATGGATAACATATTTTCAATTTTTTCTGTATAATATCACAGTTTAAAGGATCAACTTTATTTGCCATGTACGACATCTATTGGAAACCTGCTGTGGTGTGTTAGTCAGGGCACGATGTGCAATGAAAACATTCAACAATTATAAAGAATAAAGAATTATATAAAATAGGTTAGAGTTTAGATTACAGATATGGAATAAAATGTGCATAGATAGATAAATAGCAGCATGTAATTACAATGTAAACAGCTTTATAAACAGTGGTTTAAAGTGTATACAGTGCAGTGCAGTGACGGGGGTAATAGGTAGAGGGGATAATAGACAATAGACAATAGATGCAGGAGTAGGCCATTCGGCCCTTTGAGCCAGCATTGCCATTCACTGTGATCATGGCTGATCATCCACAATCAGTATCCAGTTCCTGCCTTATCCCCGTATCCTTTAATTATTTGATAACTACAATGAATGACTAGATTAACTACCTTGGAGAAGATACTTCTAAGGTAGTGTGAAGTTTTTTGTTTTAATAGCTGTATAGAGCTTTCCAGAAGAGAATTTTTGGAAAAGGGAATTTGCAGGGTGGGTAGTGTTCGCAATGGTTTTTTCCCACCCATTTCTTTGTCCTGGACACATACACCTCCTGCAGCCTTTAAAACTAGTCTTCAGAATATAAAGCTAAGGTATTACTTTCCATGTAATTTACTATGTCTCTCTCTAACCATATCAGTTCTTTTGTACTATTATCTCTCATTTACTTACGGACACTACTCTCGTAGTTTTTCCATCATTTAATCACACTCTTTCCACTTGGAATTACCGTACCTTATTTTGGGATTCTCACCCATAGCATCTGCAGGAATAGCAGTGTCTCAACGGAAAGTACGACAAATCAGTGACCCAATCCAACAGATTCTCATTCAGCTGCACAAGATCATATATATCACACAGGTATGCGTTTGATTTGTTCTGTTATTTATCACACCCTGTTGCATTTAAATCTTTTCAGTTTTAATTTCAAATATACAATGTGAAACCCAGGTATTTATCTTCTAAATTGCTTAGCTTTTTCTCCGTGTGATTAGTAATGCGTCAGGACAGAAATCTGTACCCTTCACAGACAAACAATAGCCTGGAGTATAAACTACAATTTAAAATGTGTGTTCTATTAGCATTGTATGATCATTGTATTTAAACTTCTGTTCTGTATGCATAAGCAATGCAAATCCTAGGCCTTCTGCAAAAACTACACTGGCTGAAAGAAATTTCAAATGCGATCTTTTAAGCAATATATCCAGGTACTTAAAATCATAGCACTGATTTTAAGTTCAGGTTTATCGTCATTCAACATATACCGCCAAATGAGCCAACATTCCTCTGGACCAAGGTGCACAACACCTTGTATATAGGATAGAATAGAACTTCATTGTCATTACTCAAGACCATGAGGTTGTGGTGCTACTCCACAATCCGTGCAGAACAGGTATTGTATACTCATACACAGCACATAAAGTAATATTAGCACAAATAAATTAAGAAATAATAAGGTACATTTACAACACAAGTTAAAAAGTAAACAGTATAATACTGGTGCTTCATATATGATGAGACCTGGGCGGTGGCAGGAAGTTCAGTAGTCTTACAGATTGGGAGAAGAAGCTGTTGCCCATCCTAACAGTCCTTGTCCTAATGCTATGGTACCTCCTGCTGATGGTTGGGGGTCAAAGAGATTGTTGGATGAATGGGAGGAATCATTGACAATACTGAGGCCCCTGCTAAAAATTTGATTTTGTGTAGCAAGAGGGAGGATTAGGATTAATGTTCTATGAAACCCAATGGGCAGAGAATATTGTAGTTACACATCCTTCGCTCAGCCAAGAAGTTCCACGTGCCGCATAGTGGACGTCCACGTACAGTGGAGTTTAGCAAGGCATTTGACAAGATCCCCCATGGTAAACTAGTTGGTAAGATTAGATCTAATAGCATTCCAGCAAGAGCTAGTTAATTACAAACATGAGAAATTTTGCAGATGCTGGAAATCCAAAGCAACACACACAAAATGCAAGAGGAACTCAGCAGGTTAGGAAGCATCTATGGAAAAGAGTAAACAATTGACGTTTCAGGCCAAGACTCTTCTTCAGGACTGAGAAGGAAGGGGAAAGATGCCACAATGAAAAGGTGGGGAAGGGAAAAGAGGCTAGTTGGAAGATGATAGGTGAAGCCAGATAAGGACAAGTATCTGATAGAAGATGAGAGTGGACAATAGGAGAAAGAGAAGGAGGGGACCCAGGGGGAAGTGATAGTCTGGTGAGAAGAAGTGAGAGGTCAGAGTGGGGAACTGGCGGGGGGGGGGGGTGGAATTTGTTCACCGGAAGGAGAAATCAATATTCATGCCGTCAGGCTGGAGGGTACCCAGACGGAACACAACATGTTGCTCCTCCACCCTGCGGGTGGCCTCAAGAGGAGGTCATGGATCGACACATCGGAATGGGAATTGGAACTAAAGTGTCTGGAAGTCAGGATATCCAGCTTGTGGTGGGTGGTGCAGAGGTGCTCGATGAAACGGTCCCCTAATTTACGACGGGTCTCACCAATGTCTCACCACTCACCAGTGGACCCAGTAGAGAACCCCAGCAGATTCCAATGTTGAGGAGGCCACATCAGGACCAGTGGACCCAATAGAGAACCCTGGCAGATTCACAGGTAAAGTGTTGCCTAAGTGGTGGTGAGGGAGGAGGCGAATGGGCAGGTGTTGCCGTTACGCTGCTTGCAGGGATAAGTAGCTGGAGGGAGATTAGTGGGGAGGGACGAAGGGACGAGAGAATTGCGGAGGGAGCAATCCCTACAGAAAGCTGGGGGAGGGGCTAAAATGTATTTAGTGGTAGGAGCTAGTTAGTAGGTTGTCTGGAAGGAGCTAGAAGGTGGTAGTGGATGATTTTTTATTGTTTATTTATTGAGATACTGTGCACAATGGACCTTTCCAGGCCCTTTGAGTCATGTCACCCAGCAACCTCCAGTCTAACCCTAGCTTAATCATGGGATAGTTTACAATGACCAATTAACCTACTAACTGGCACATCTTTGCATTGTGGAAGGAAACCAGAGCACCCGGACGAAACCCATGCAGTCGTGGAAGAAAATACAAACTGCTTACAAACAGAGGCAGGAAATTGACCTGGGTCATTGGTACTGTAAGGTGTTGTGCTAACCACTATGCTACTCTGCTACCCCAACCATTTTTCAGATCAAGGGCCTGTATTAGTAGTTTGCCGCAGATATCAGTGCTAGGTCCCCTGTTGTTCATCATTTATATGAACAATTTGGATGAAATACAGGTGGTGGTGTAGTGGACACCGAGGAAGGTTATCTAAAACTCCAACAGGATCCGGATCAATTGGGAAAGTCGACCAAGGAATGGCAGACCGAATTAAACCCAGACAACTGCGAAGTGTTGTATTTTGGGAAGTTAAATTTGCACAGTAAATGGCAGGGCCCCAGAGTGTGTTGTAGAACGGGGAGACCTTCAGCAATACACGCAAAATGCGAGCAACTCAGCATGTCAGGCAGCATCTATGGAAAATGAACGAACTGTCAATGTTTTGGGTCGAGATCATACAGCCAGCTCATTCTTTGAAAGTAGCAACACAGGTAGACAGGGTTGTGAAGAAGGTGTTTGGCATGGTTTCCTTTATCGGTCAGGGCACTGAGTACAAGAGTTGATGTGCCGTGTTACAGCTGTACAAGACATCGATGCGACTGTACTTGGAGTATTCTGTGCAGTTTGAGCCACGTTCCTATTGGAAGATGTCGTAGCTGGAAAGGTACAGAAAAGATTCATGAGGAGGCTGACAGGATTGGAGGGCTGGTGATTTAGGGAGAGTCTGGACAGGCTGGAGCTTAGGAGGCTGAGGGGTAACCATAATGGGAGTAGATGAGGTGGATGGTAACAGTCATTTTCCCCAGGAGAGGGGAGTCCAAAACGAGAAGGCATGGATTTAAGGTAGGTGGGAAAATTTAAAGGGGATATGGTGGGCTTGATTTACTATACAGAGGGTAGTGGGTTTGTAGAATAAACTGCCAGAGCAAGTGTCTAGGCGAGTACAATTAAAATGTTTAAAAGACATCCAGACATGTTCGTGGATAGGAAAGTTAGAGAGGATAAAACCAAACACAGGCAAATGGCACCTTGGTTGGCAGGAATGAGCTGGGCTAAAAGGCCACTTCCCATGCTACATGATTTACAAGGGGGTAACTGGGGAGAGTCTAAGACCACTCAGGGAATTTATGCCCAGAGACAGTGGAAATGGGTGAGATACTAAATGAGATCTTTGTTATCAGTACTTACCAAGGAGAAGGCCGTGGAGAATAGCAAGATCAGGGAGGGGTATGCAGAAAGTCTGGAGCATGTTGGTATCAAGGAGGATGAGAAGCTGAGTAATCTGATGAACATTAAGGTAGATAAGACCTCAGGGCCGATCTATCCCAGGTTATATAAGAAACAAAAAAGGAAATTGCTGGTGTCTTAACAGAGATATTTGTATCCTCTTTAGCCATGGAGAAGGTACTGAGGGTTGGAGAACAGCTAATGTTGTTCCTTTGTTTAAACATGGCAATAAATTCAAACCAAGAAATGATAGGCTGATGAGTCTTACATCAGTGACAGGGAAATTATTGGAGAAGAGTCTTAGGGATAGGATATACTAATGTCTGGAAAATCAACGATCTTTTATGGATTGTCAGCATTTGTGTGGAAAACAAACTGGATCTAGTGTTTTTGAGCAGATGGAAAAGATGGTTGATGGGATAGGTCAGGGGGTGTTGTCTATGTGGACTTCAGTAAAGCATTTGGCAAGAGCCCCATGGTACACTGATCCAGAATATTAAGAAGCATAGAATTCATGGAGACCTGGTAAACTGGATCCAATATCTGTATGTCCACAGAAGACAGAGGGTTATTCTAACTGGAAGACCGTAATCACTGGTGTTCCAAAGTGACAGTGCTGGATCCTCTGATATTTGTGATTTAATGACCTGGACAAGAATGTAAGTGGACTGATTAATAAGTTTGCAGATAGCATGGAAAGTGGCGGAGCTGTAGATAGTGAGGAAAGTTGTCAAAAGGGCAGCGCGGTAGCGTAGCAATAACACAGTCCATTTAATGATCCATCACTTGAGCCTACCAAAACAAAATTCACCACATCACAAGCAGAGAAATGGATCCCTCCATGTTTTATTTCTGGTTTGGATTTTAATCCTGGTGCCTGAATTGGAAAAAGAATTATGCTAACATTATCTTGTCAAAAAAAGTCATATAGGAAAGTTTTATTAAAAATCTTAATAGATTAGAACTATTCATGGGGGACAAATTATCTTGAATCTTCTGTTACCTACAGATATAAATTGATGGGGTTAACTAACCATCTATCCTGTAGCTTCACATCACGTGCAAAATGATGTGACATGGGTTAAACCATTTTGTATACAAGATGCCTTATATGATCTACTGTATTCAATGCTTTTCAAATAATTAAGGCCATAATATGTTTTATAATATAAAACAATTGCTAAATGTGGAGAAGCTATACAGATGTTTCTCTAAATTAATGAATTAACTGAAAGCTCTTATATTTTAAATTCAATTCTCTCTCTCTCTCTCTCTCTCTCTCTCCCCCAGCTTCCACCGACTTTGCATCACAACTTTCGGAAAAGTGTAATTGAGAGGTTTAAGAAGTCATTGTTCAGTCCACTAAGCAATCCTTGCAACTTGAAAGCAGAACTTAAAAAGGTCTGTTGTCATAACAGTTAAAATGGAGATGAAAAACTTGGAAATTAAATATTTTGAAATTTCAAATATACTCCTGAACCACAGGCACCTGCAAGGTCAAGGGTATATTGAGGATAATTTCACAAAGTATAGGTCAAGAAACCTTTCACCAAATTACTATTGTGCAAAAGATTAAATTTTGTGTCATGTGAAATGAATTCAATCTGTTAACACAGTGAATTTTACTGTGCATTTCTAAATGCTATTGAAGTATTGCAGAAAAATAACTTGTAATAATTAGTATTTTTTAGATACCTTGTATTTTTTTCAATTGACCATTTTTTCATGCCATTCAGGGATTCTACAGAAATACGTTATCAAAATCACATCATAAGCAGATTTCATAAACTTTGTAAAAATATTTTGTAATGACAGCTTCTTCAAGGGTCCCCTGAACTTATTGAACTGAACATTGTGACAGCAGATTGCAACTTAATGCATCAGATGTCCAGGGAGAGTGCAGCATTCCCTGGAGACAGAGCAGGTAACAATCATTAATCAACTCTTTCCCTAACCCACCAAACATAACGAGATGAATAATTGCAGTGTATTCTGAGGATTGTGTATGTGCCAATGGTAGAAAAATAGTCATTATGGTGGATAGGAGACCATCGGGTGGGCTTCTTTGTCCTGAAAATCTTGAGGCTTGTTTTTAATGTTGTGGGAGCTGCACTTATCCGGGCAAGCCCATGCCTTTGGTAGCAAAGTTACTTCAAAAATATACCATCCATCATTAATGACCCACACCACCCAGGACATGCCCTCTTCTTATTACTACCATCAGAGAGGAGGTACAGGAACCTGAAGACACACACTCAGTGCTTTAGGAACATCTTCTTCACCGCCACCATCAGATTTCTGAACAGACAATGAACTAAACTATGAACACAACCTCACTATTTTAGATCTCATTTTGTACGACTTATTTAATTTAATTTGTTATATATTTTTTATTGTACATTAGTTTTTTATGTATTGCACTGTACTGCTACCACAAAACAACAAATTTCATGAAACTTCCAGTGCCTTGTTTGTTACAATTTTACCTCTAACTTGACATCTGGTACGTGTTAGTTAATTGCACACTGATTATATTACTCTCTGTATTTACTTGCTGGTCCATCATTGTTCTTCCTTCCAATCGAACTCCAGTCAACACCTACAGCTATGAGTATGAAGAAGGAATAACCTATGAGCAGATGCAGGTCAGTGTTTCATCAGTTACATGTTTAACCGTGTTTACCTTTAATAACATTTTAACATGTAGCACGTTTGAAAGTAGTGAGACCACATCCAGTTTTGATTTTTATATTTAGAGATGCAGCTCGGTAATATGTCCTTCCAGCTCACCAAGCACAGACCACCCAGTTGCATGCATGTGGCCCAATTAAACTACTATCCTGTATGTCTTTGGATTGTGGGAGGAAACCCACACTGTCACAGAGAGAACGTATAAACTCCTTATAGTCAGCAGCGGGAATCAAACCCAGGTCACCGGCACTTAAATAGAGTGAGGCTGACCACTGTGCTACCATGCCTAATGTTTTGATATATAAATATGATCCATTACCATATTGGATTCTATCCAGTACACATTGGGTCATGAAATCAGTCATTGTTCCATTAAACAGTAGAAAGATGAACTTTATTTGACATGTACAGTGAAATGTATCACTTGTGTCAAATAAAGTCAGCGAGAATTGTGCTGGGGGCAGCCCGAAAGTGTCGCCTTACTTCAAACAGCAACATAGCCTGGCCACATCTCACCAACATCTCACCAACTCTACCTCTGGAAGGTGGGATGACGCCAGAGTACCTGCAGGAAACCCACACAATCACAGGGAGAACATACAGATACCTTACAGTGATAGGAATCGAACTCCGGTTGGTGATCACTGGTGCTGTAAAGCGACCGCACTAAACGCTATGTTACCGTGCCAACCTTAAGTGAATACTATTTCGCTAATATTTACTTCTAGTATTTGAATGGCAAGGAATTAAATTGCTTGCTGACATTTTTAAAAGATGGGGGGAGGGGAGGGAGAAACACAAGGTGACAGGTGAAACCGGGAGGGCGAGGGGTGAAGTAAAGATCAGGGAAGTTGATTGGTGAAAGAAATACAGGGCTGGAGACAGGGGAATCTATTAGGAGAGGACAGAAGGCCATTGAAGAAAGAAAAGGGGGTGGGGGGAACACCAGAGGGAGGTGATGGGCAGGCAAGGAAATAAGGTGAGAGAGGGAAAAGGGATGGGGAAGGATGAAGGAGAGGGTGGGGGGGGGCATAACCGGAACTTCGGGAAAGCAATGTTCATGTCATCAGGTTGGAGGCTACCCAGACAGATTACAAGGTGTTGTTCCTCCAACCTGAGTGTGGCCTCATTGCGACAATAGGGGAGGCCATGGACTGACATATTGGAATGAGAATGGGAAGTAGAATGTGGCCACTGGGAGATCCTGCTTCTTCTGGTGGACAGAGCACAGATGCTTGGCAAAGCAGTCTCCCAATCTACTTCGGGTCTCACCAATATTCAGGAAGCCACACCGGGAGCACTGGACACAGTATATGACCCCAACAGACTCACAGGTGAGTGTCACCATACCTCTCTTGTCCGCCAGAAGAAGCGTGATCTCCCAGTGGCCACTCATTTTAATTCCTGTCCTATTAGATTCCCCTTTCTCCAGCCCTGTATCTCTTTCACCAACCAACTTCCCAGCTGTTCACCCTCCCCCTCCCAGTTTCACCTGTCACCTTGTGTTACTCCCTCTCCCCACCTTTTAAATCTACTCCTTACCTTTTTTTCTCCAGTCCTGCTGAAACATCAGCTGTAAGTCTTTTCCATTGATACTGCCTGACCTGCTGAGTTCCTCCAGCATTTTGTGTGTGTTGCTTGGATTTCCAGCATCTGCAGATTTTCTCGTTTGCTAACATTTTTGTTTGTTTCGCATATAGATGATGATTGAAGAAGTTCTTATTGAAAATGGTTATTATGACATCCTTAACACTGTTAACAGGTGAGTTTGTACACCAGCAGAAATACTTCTAACCCTCAAGAACAAACAGCTTTGGGTCAGCTACAGATAAAAAATATCCCATTTCGACTGGAATACACTTCAAATGAATTTATTTCCAGTTAGACTTGAGCTGAGCGTCCAGACGGATCATTAGATATTTTATGGAGGCATGCTGCCTCAAATTGTGTTTGTAATTTTGGCTGAATATTTCCTAGCTGGGTTTGCCCAGTGCTGGGAGGCAAGGACTAGCGCAGGAGATATGTGACAATCCTACAATGTCTGCAGGTACAGAAAGCAGATCCCTGTACACATCAAAGTCAATTCATTATCACCATATTCTATCTTGTGATTCATTTCCTTGCAGGCATTTAGTGCAAAATAAAGAAACAAGATGGAATTTTTGAAAACTATAGAAAAATAAAGACTGACAAAAGACCAAAGTGCAAAAGGAAAATTTTAAAAAATTAAATAGAACTGAGAATATGTGTTGTAGAGTCCTTGAAAGTGAGTCTGTAGGTTGTGGAATCAGTTCAGAGTTGTGGTGAGTGGATTTATCCATGCTGGTTCAGGAGCCTGACAATTGAAGGGTAATAACTTTCCCTGAACCTGGTGGTGTGGGACCTGAGGCTCCTGTACATCCTTCCTGATGGTAGTAGTGATAAAAGAGCATGGCCCAGATGGTGGAGGTCCTTGATGTAGACATAACATTTACCAATGTCCACACAGTTACTGCTTCTGCTGCTTTGTGATACAAAGAGTTCACATGTACAATTCCAGCTACCTTCAACTCTCCCACAATCACACTTTATACTGCAACCCTGCAATTACACATCCACCTCAAACTCTGTTCCCCTCACAGTGATAACGCACACCTTCACCCCCCCCCACCACGATTCCCTCCTGCTTCGATCACCAAAGACCACACTGAAATCTACTCTCCTCAAAATTCATGATCTAGATTCATCCTTCACTTGTCAGGGAGGATTAAGTATATGCTCTTAGAGAATGTTTGGATTCAGATCAGGACAACCCTTGTCCTGGCGTCACTGCATGGGACTGGCGCTACCTGTCCTGCAGCATCACAACAACAGCTGGGTTCAGGACAGGCCCCAGTCTTGTACCTGAGAAGACTATAATCCTAATTATGCTCGCCCCCTTCCTGACAGACAAATTATCATCACCCGTCCTGCTACCTGTACCAAAATGAGAAAATACTGATTTCCCATAGAATTCCAAACAGTTTATTGTACCATCATGGTGCAAGGATGATCAAATTTCTTTTTCATGTTATACAATGGAAGAGTTTCATCTCTACTGCCAGTTGCCACATTTAGAGCCACAGTGGTTAAAGAGACAGTAAACGTGATGGGTAAAGTCAGCTTCAGGATCCCAACTCTGTGCTCAGTAGGCAGTACAAAACCACAAACTCCGCTTCTCTTTTCACATCTGTCACTGGACTTGCTGAGTGCTTCTAGAGCTTGAGCAACTCAGCAAGTCAGGCAGCATCTATGGCCAAGGCCCATTAGGTTGACTGTTTATTCATTTCCATAGATGCTGCCTGACCAGCTGAGTTCTTCCAGTATTTTAAGATTTGAAGATTAAAGTTCAAAGCAAATGCATTATCAAAGTACATATATGTCACCATTACAACCCTGAGATTCATTTTCTTGTGGGCATAATCAATAAATCAATAATAGAATCAATAAAAGATCACTTTATTTGTCACGTGTACATCAAAACAGAGTGAAAGGTGTCATTTGAAACAAATCAAATCTGAGAGGATTGTACTGGGGGCAATCCACAAGTGTCACCATGTTTCCAATATCAACGTAGCCTGCTGACAACCCGCGACCCCGAACCCTACATCTTTGGAGTGTGGGAGGAAACTGCAGCACATGGAGGAAGCCCACCTGGTGTTGGGGAGAATGTACAAACTCCTTACCTCCAATAACTGGGATTGAACTTCAGTCAGTGAGTGCTGACACTATCGAGCGTTACACTAACTACTACGCCATCGTGCTATCGTGACACTATCGAGCGTTACACTATCGTGCTACCCCTGCTTCCCCCACTTCCCCTGGCAGGATGTTCCAGGCAAACACCACACCCTGTATAGGGAAGAAAACATGCTTCATAAATCTCTTTTAAACTTTCCCCCATGACCTTATGTCTGTGCCCTCTGGTATTTAACATCTGCACCCTGGGACATAGAGCTGAGCATCTATCTTATCAATGCTTCTTATAATTTTATAAACTGAAGAGATTTTGCAGATGCTGGAGATCCAGAGTAACACATACAAAATGCTGGAGGAACTCGGCAAGTCAAGAGCATCTGTGGAGAGGAATAAACTGTTGATGATTTAGTTCAAGAACTTTCATCAGATGAAACATCGACTGATAATTTTATATAATTAGGTTATGTGTTTCCTCAGGCTCCAGTGCTCCACAGATATAGAGGATAAAGAAATTTGGAATATTCCCTCAATCCTTGCTAATTTTTATTGATGCATTCTATCGGATGCATAACAGCTTGGTATGGCAACTGTTCTGCCCGTGACATGAAGAAACTGCAGATAGTTCTGGACCCAGCTCAGCTCATCACCTCAGTAAAGCAGTCAGCTTAATCAAAGCCTCCATCCACCCCAAACGTTCTCTGTTTTCTCCCCCTCCCATCAAGCAGAAGATACAAAAGCCTGAAAGCACAGATCACAAGTCTCAAAGACAACTTCTGTTTTTAAACTTGAATGGACCGCTTCTACGATAAAATGGACTCTTGGCCTCACAATTACCCTGGTTATAATCTTGCACTTTATCATTTACCTACACAGCACTTTCTCTGTAGCTTTTACCCTTTATTCTGCATTGTTATTGTTTTATCTCTAAGCACTGTGTAATGATTTGATCTGCACAATCAGTATTCAAGACAAGCTTTTCACTCTATTTCAGTATATGTGACAATAATAAACCAATATCAATACCCTAGCCCTATCAATGTCATTGGTTCCCAGGTATATCACAAGAATTCTATCTTTCAACAACTTCTCCAATTTCTCGAGCTCCAAGGCAAAATACTTAACCCTGACATGTTATGGGCAACAGAATCTTCAGCACTCACCCCAATAGTTATTTTATAATATTTGATTTTCTTGTCATTGTTAGGCCCTCAAATACAGTAACTTTTTAAAATTTATTTTCTAGAAATCACACTTACCCATGGACATTCAAGAACTATCTGCCTTCCCGGAGATAGTCTACCTTTCAATCTTTATGGCAACTTGCCGAGAGAAGTAAGCTGGGACTGCCTTCACACAGATGTGTATTGAAGAATTTAAATCTGGCAACTTTTGGAGAGACACAGTAAATGCGCGCACACACACACAGAGCAAACTGATGAATACACATCCTTAAAATGTTTTGTTATTCTTGGGAGATATCATTAATTGAGAATAATGAGCATACCAATATTAAGGAACCACCTGCCCCTCTCCCCACCCCTAACTATTCCCAACAGATTTCAGGAAGGGTTTATTCTGTTCACTCTATGTATTGATGTAAATAACAGAGCGAAGATTGAAGTTGATTTCAGGTTTACAATGCAGTCCATAGTGTAATTTTCCTTATCCCATTTAGAGCATGAATTAGTTTCTCATTTCTTCATGAAATTGGTTTATTTAACTGAGTTCTTAAACATTTGCCATGGCAAATGGAAAACACTGACGATTAAAAACTTAATTGCAGGTATGTCTCAGATAAGCATGACTGTCACATCTATCTGCTGTTTACTCTATATAAATTGGTAACATAGATTCCATATAGAAAATGTAGATTAGCAAATGGACTATCTGATAAACTATTAGGTTCGATTTTATGAGATTGGTTATCATATTTTAGTAATGGACAAAACCTAGTAACTGTTCAGTTTAATATTCATAAGTGTATGTTTTGTGTGAACTTATTGGAGAAGGGAGAACTGATGGAGGAAGGGTGACATGTAGAGTTACGTCTTCACCTGCAGAAAGCAGAAACACAAATGATCTGATTTTCAGTTGTAGTAGAATTAGAAGATAATGACTGTAGAATTAGAAGATAAGATTTTGATGAAAGAACAAGTTATATCTTGATCTGAAAACAATTGCAATTTTCTGTTGTGAACAGATGTCCTTGTGTTATGAGGGAATCAAAGGCATTCTGAAGTATTTTCAATGAAATATGCAAGACTTAATGAACCTAGTAAAGGTTAATTACTGAGTGTTTGTGACACACATTCCCTGTCAACAATTTTTAAAATATTGCTTAATGCAGAAAAAATGATGATATTTATTTTTCTAATTGCAACCGTTAACCACTTTAGTAGTGCATTTTGTCTGGTTTCTGTGTTATTGAAACCTTCCACCTACAGCTCACACAAAATGCTGAAAGAACCGAGCAGGCAGCATATCAGTCAACACAACATTTTGGGCTGAGGACTGTTTATTCCTCTCCATAGATACTGCCTAACCCGCTGAGTTTCTCCAGCATTGTGTGTGTGTGTGTGTGTGTGTGTGTGTGTGTGTGTGTGTGTGTGTGTGTCTTCCTCTGAAATTCCAGCGATGGCAGAAACTCGTATTTGTTTGCTACAGAGCATGAAGAATAAATAGTTCTAGAATATAGAAGCTTCAAACAGGTGAAAATTCTAGGGATGGTGCAATCTAAAGTGAAATGGCAAATTGGTCAAATTACTCAGCTGCCCAGGCAATATTGATTACTCAACTGCCCAGGCAATATTGATTACTCAACTGCCCAGGCAATATTGATGAAGAGAGAAAAAAAGAAGTTAATTAGAGTTCAGTGGCCTTTTACCAGAACTGCTTCTGCTAAACGAGTTAGTAGGTTAATTGGTCACATGGGTGTACCAGAAGAAACTGTTACCGTACTGTATCTCTAAATAAAAAAGATTACGACCTGAAACATCGACTTCTTCACACTGTCCACACTTGGTACTTTACATTTCTTCATAACCATTCCACTCAAGTGTTCAACTGGAGGTAGATATTTGGGTGAATGAAGCTGCTTTCATGATTTTTGAGTCATATTCTACCTATTGTAGTTTATATAATTTAGCTGGCAAAAGCTGATTCAAAAGCAACACAGACCGTGCCTGCACCTGTAGTAAGTAGCTATAGGTAGAGATATTCTTTTCTGATTTAGTGTCACTAACAGACTTCAAAAATTAGATGTCAAAGTCTTCAGCTTTTAAATATTTTGCTGCTGATTTATGAACATGAATATTTGAACTTGCATAATGTGCACTAATGTTACTGAATATTAATTAGTAGTAGCTGCTCAGACAAATTTTATTGAAGCTGTACCTCATTGTGAATGGACCAGTATTATAAGTGCACTAGGAATTCTCATAGCTTCCCAGACTGGTGACCTTTGCATAAAGCCCCATCGTCATTTAGTTGTCACTAATTCATCAAAATCTAACAGCTCCAGGGATTTGATAGTCCATGCAAAAAAAATGTTACACAGGCGCAAAATCTACAAGTAACTATAAAGCCCTCAAAGTGTCACACATTTATTAAAATGTTGATTGATTGTGAAAGAATAATGGTGTGGTATTGCATTTAAAAAGATCTTTAAAAGGAAACAAATTTATCATCTGTACTGCACAAATTGAGTGAATACGTGTATTTAATACAGTATCTGTTCTTGTTTGCAGACTGGACAGCAAAACGTTAAGATATATTTAGAAATGTCATGTTTTATTTTTGTAATTCTTAAAAGTTCTCTATTTGCATTGAAAAGGCAAAATAAAATATATACTGAAGAAATCCAATTTGCCTTAGCTTTTATTCTTTTCAAGACAATAACTCATCTGTTACCCTCGGGGAGGAGGTACAGGAGCCTGAAGACACGCACCCAATAATTCAGGAACAGCTTCTTACCCTCTGCCATCAGATTTCTGAATGGACATTGAACCCATAAACACTACCTCACTACTTTATTTTCTCTTTTCACACTATGTATTTAATTTTAACATTTTCCATTTCAAGAGGACTAGAATATTAAAGCAAGTATGTAATGTTGAGACTTTATATAAAGTGCTTTTTATAAAGCACTGGTGAGGCCTCACTTGGAGTATTGTGAGCAGTCTTGGGCCATTTATCTCAGAAAGGATGTGCTAAAACTGGAGAGGGTTCAACTGGAGGTTCATGCAAATGATTCCAGGATTGAATGGCTGGTCATATGAAGAGCATCTAATGGCTCGAGCCTTGTATTCACTGGAATTCAGAAGAACGAGGGGTGACATCATTGAAACTCATCAAATGGTGAAAGGCCTTGATAGAGTGGTTGAAGAGTGAATGAGGAGAGGATATTTCCTATAGTGGGAGAGTCTGAGACCAGAGGACACAGTTTCAGAATAGAGATGGAAGATTTGTTTTAGCCAGAATGCGGTGAATCTGTGGAATTCTTTGCTACAGGCAGCTGTGGAGGCCAAGTCATTATGTATATTTAAGGAAGAGGTTGATAGATTCTTAAACACGAGGAATTCTGCAGATGCTGGAAATTCAAGCAACACACTTCAAAGTTGCTGGTGAACGCAGCAGGCCAGGCAGCATCTCCAGGAAGAGGTACAGTCGACATTTCGGGCCGAGACCCTTCGTTGGGACTAACTGAAGGAAGAGCTAGTACGAGATTTGAAAGTGGGAGGGGGAGGGGGAGATCCAAAATGATAGGAGAAGACAGGAGGGGGAGGGATGGAGCCAAGAGCTGGACAGGTGATTGGCAAAAGGGATATGAGAGGATCATGGGACAGGAGGCCCAGGGAGAAGGAAAAGGAGGGGGGGGGAGAAACTCAGAGGATGGGCAAGGGGTATAGTCAGAGGGACAGAGGGAGAAAAAGGAGAGAGAGAGAAAGAATATGTGTATATAAATAAATAACGGATGGGGTACGAGCGGAAGGTGGAGCATTAGCGGAAGTTAGAGAAGTCAATGTTCATGCCATCAGGTTGGAGGCTACCCAGACAGAATATAAGGTTCCTCCAACCTGAGTGTGGCTTCATCTTTACAGTAGAGGAGGCCGTGGAAAGACATGTCAGAATGGGAATGGGATGTGGAATTAAAATGTGTGGCCACTGGGAGATCCTGCTTTCTCTGTCAACTCATGATCCTCTCATATCCCTTTTGCCAATCACCTGTCCAGCTCTCGGCTCCACCTCTCCCCCTCCTGTCTTCTCCTATCATTTTGGATCTCCCCCTCCCCCTCCAACTTTCAAATCTCTTACTAGCTCTGCCTTCAGTTAGTCCTGATGAAAGGTCTCGGCCCGAAATGTCAACTGTACCTCTTCTTAGAGATGCTGCCTGGCCTGCTGCGTTCACCAGCAACTTTGATGTGTGTTGATAGATTCTTGATTGGTCATATAGATTCTTGATTGGTCAGGGCATGAAAGGAGAAGGCAAGAGACTGGGGCTGAGAGAAAAATTGGATCAGCCATGATGAAATGGCAGAGCAGACTTGATGGGCCAAATGAAAGAATACTGCTCCTATATCTTATGGTCTTACATATTTAGTATAATTTATAGTTTTTATTATATATTGTAATGTACTGCTGCCACATAACAGCAAATTTCACAACATGTGCCAGTGATATTAAACCTGATTCAGATTCTGTTGGTAAACTTGCTATTCAGCATGTTCAATGTAAAATTAAGGGTGTTGTGATTTATATCATTTGGTTCTCAGCATCACACAGCAGGGAAATAGATTCTTCATCCCAACTCATCCAAGTAGACTGTGTTGCCCAGTGAGTTAATTCCGTTTGTCTGCATTTGGCCCATAGCCCTCTAAACCTCTCCTATCGAGATGGCTTTTAAATGCTGTTCATCTGCCCACCTTCACCACCATCTCTGATAGCTCGTTTCAAATGTTCACCACCCTTTGTGTGAAGAAGCTGCCCTTGATTTCCCTTTTAAATCTCTCACCCCTGATCTTAAACCTACACACTCAATCTTAATATCCGTCTATGAGATCAGCCCTCCATCCTCCTGCATTCCAGGGAATAAAGTCCTTATCTAAGCAGCCTCCTTGTAACTTAGGTCCCCAAGTCCAGACAACACCGTGGTACGTCTTCACTGCACTCTGCGTTCCATGTGTTACGTAGAAGGATGTGTGATATAAAGTGTAGAGGAACAGAGGAACAACCTTGGGGTCCACATCCATACACCTATAATCATTATGTCACATAATCCGTTACATTAGTACATTATATTACATTCGTAGGTTACATGGTCAGCACAACATTGCGGGCCAAAGGGCCTGTAATGTGCTGTAGATTTCTATGATGTACTGTTTTCATTCCTCAATGCACTGATGTGATTAAACAAACTGTACGGATGATATGTAAGATGAATTTTGCACGGTACCTCGGTACATGTGACAATATAGTAAACTAATGAACCAATATGAATCACAGAATTGGCAGCCTTACCGCTTACACTCAGTCGAGATCAGAATGTCAATCAGTCATTCTGATCTCATGTTCTCCAAAGGTTTGAATTTTAAACATAATGATTTGACCTGAAATAATCGTTTCTCACTGCTACCATCAGGAAGGAAGCACTGGAGCCTCAGGACTCGCACCACCAGGTTCAGGAACAGTTATAACCCTTCAACCATCAGGGTTAACCACTCACCCCAAAACTGAACTGTACCCACAACCTATAGACTCATTTTCAATAACTCTTCATCGCATGTTCTTGATATTTATTGCTTATTTATTTTTTTTTCTTTTTGTATTTGCAGAATGTCTTTTGCACATCGTTTGTTGTGAGTGGTCTTTCATTGATTTTATTGTGTTTCTTTGTATTTACCATGAAGTTGAATCTTAGGATAGTATATGTTCTTGGATAATAAATTTACTTTGAACTTGATCTCACTTCCTGATTCTCGAAGGTTTGAATTAGACCTTAAAGATTTGACTTCAAATAATAAAAATGGTTTATCTACTAATAAATGAAGCTTTGAACTTTGTGCTGCTACAATGGTATAGTTCCTCCACAAACCATTAGAAAACTAATTCACCACTTATCCTTCAGTATTTCATATCCGACAAGTTAGTTCTATTCAATGTCCAAAGTATAACAGACTACAAGATTAACTGATCCATTGACTTTAGTATTAAGAACCTGTTTTCGTTGATTTAAAATCGATTTACTCACAACGAAGGGCTTCACCCTATTATTAAAAATGGTTCATGGATAAACTGATTTTCATGCAGGTATTAATAAAGTGGCTCCAGTTTACCATTCTTAGGAATCATTAACAATGAATTTATATAAAAGAAAAAAGTTACATTCCAACACGTCCATAAGACACAGGAGCAGAACTGGTTCATTCGACCCTTGCTTTTAAAATAGCCGTCCCTTTATTCTGAGGCTGTGTCCTCTGGTTCTAGATTCCCCCCCTATAGGAAACACATTCACTCTCCTTTCCATATTCTCTCTATCCAGGCCATTCAATATTCAATAGGTTTCAATGAGATCCCGCCTCATTCTTCTAAACTCTAGCAAGGACAAACCCAGAGCCATCAAACACCCCTCATATGTGCACCCTTCCATTCTTCGAATCATTCTTGTGAAGCTCCTCTTCAGTGTCAGCACATCTTTTCTTCGATAAGGGGCCCAAAACTGTTCACAATACTCCAAGTGCAGTCTGACTAATGTCTTTAAAAGCCTCAGTATTACATCCTCATATTTGTATTCTTGTCCTCTTGAAATAATACACCAATAACTGAAGAGATTTTGCTATGGTCATTGAGAACCAGCCATCTGGTAAAGCTGTATAATATCAAATCAAATTTGATATTTTGCCTGTTTTCCCACCTGACGGAATATTCCCCAGGCTGCTCCATGAGGCGAGGGAAGAGATAGCTGAGCCTCTGGCTAGGATCTTTATGTCCTCGTTGTCCACGCGAATGGTACCGGAGGATTGGAGGGAGGCGAATGTTGTCCCCTTGTTCAAAAAGGGTAGTAGGGATAGTCCGGGTAATTATTGACCAGTGAGCCTTACGTCTGTGGTGGGAAAACTATTGGAAAAGATTCTTAGAGATAGGATCTATGGGCACTTAGAGAATCATGGTCTGATCAGGAACAGTCAGCATGGCTTTGTGAATGGCAGATTGTGTCTAACAAGGCTAATAGAGATCTTTGAGGAGGTAACCAGGCATATAGATGAGGGTAGTGCAGTGGATGTGATCTATATGGATTTTAGTAAGGCATTTGACAAGGTTCCACACGGTAGGCTTATTCAGAAAGTTAGAAGGCATGGGATCCAGGGAAGTTTGGCCAGGTGGATTCAGAATTGGCTTGCCTGCAGAAGGCAGAGGGTGGTGGTGGAGGGAGTACATTCAGATTGGAGGATTGTGACTAGTGGTGTCCCACAAGGATCTGTTCTGGGACCTCTACTTTTTGTGATTTTTATTAACGACCTGGATGTGGGGGTAGAAGGGTGGGTTGACAAGTTTGCAGATGACACAAAAGGTTGGTGGTGTTGTAGATAGTGTAGAGGGTTGTCGAAGCTTGCAGAGAGACATTGATATGATTGTTACGTACCCCGTAACTGGGTTGCCAAACCAGCAGAAATGGATCACTCAGTTGGAGTCTGGATTACTAGAACTAAGAAAGTTTTATTAAAGATACAAGCAACACAGTACTCTAATCAAAAGGATAATAAATGCAACAGTTCAGCAACCTGTCCCTTTTTATCCCCCTGCTGGGGTATCGCCTGTCCATCACTTCAAACAGTTCAGGGTTCAAAGAGGGGCCGATCTTGACAGCTCTCCTTCCGTCCCTTAATTAACATCTCCAAATGCTACTCCATTGTTTTCCTTATCTCTCTTTCTCCTGAAGACAGGTGGCAGACTAACTGCTGATCCCATTGGTGCCAGCACAGGACAGCTAACATCTTAATCTATGTGTATTCTCGTCACACCCCTCACCTTTAAGGATTTTTACCGGGGTAAAAATTACAAACGTGAATACATTATTTGATACACACAAATATACATCTTCATCAGCTATTTGGCTAATACAGCAAATTTTAAGTTGTCAACACCTGACAGACAGTCAGCCATCACATTTTCTGTTCCTTTTATATGTGTTATTAATAATCCCTTGAACCAGGTTCCAATTTAGCAAACTTCATAGTGGCCGAAAACACTGATGAATTGCGATCAATGTAACCTCTCATTGGGTTTCGTCTCATCCCGACTTAGTTTTCTCTCGCAAGGGCTTAGTGGGAGGGGGAGGGGTAGTGACCGCAGAGTTATTGCAAAACTTCCTACAGTACCCCACTATCTCCAAGAGCCTTCTGAGGGCCCTCTTGTCTGTCAGGGTTGGGATGTCAGAGATAGCCCGCACTTTAGCTTGCATCACTGCCAGCTGCCCCTATGTTACCACAATTCCCAGATAAGTGACCTTCATGTGGCCGAACTCATTTTTTTCAAGGTTCACTATCAAGCTGGCTTCAGACAGCCGTATTATATTGCCAATACACACCTCTGTGTTCGTCAGCCCTTTCGTCACTGAATTACTCATTCTATAGGGATGTTGCTCTCTAGGCTAACCTAGCGAAACAAACACCACCCAACGTCCCAGTTCTTTGCATCGCCTCGGGACAATCAAACACACGTGTGCGAGTCGCTTAATTACTTCTCCTAAAGAGTCGCTTTGTTCGGGGATTAAGGGAGAGACCTTATCAGCAGAGCTGGCCAAAACAATAGCTGTCTCCCATCTGGTCAATACCATACTCATCTTTTCAAAATGATTTTTTTCTCTTATCAGGGGGACCCTAGCTTCATTGATTTCCACGCTAACACCGACTAGGTTTGTTAGCATATCAAAAACCTGTGACCGTCTCAGTTCACGTCTGCCATAATCAATAACATCCTTCCTCCTAGGCAGCCGGTAAACCTCTCTCATGATTCCACCAACTGTCTCCTTCAGCACCTCAAAATGTCCACCGAGGGGTACCTTGTGGGCCAGGTTAAAATCTCATCCCCATAACTCTTTTGCACCACCCCCCATTCCTCATCTGCAGGTACAGAACTTGGTCTCCCTTTCTTCCTTAGCACTTCCTCCTTCACACAATAGCCTATTGGCTCCCTTCTTAATTCTGCGTCAGAGAGAGCTGTCTCCGCCAAAACCATCAGCCCCTCGTCTCGCTCCTGTGCCTGCACAAATTCCTTCCTGGCTAATGCTAAGTCTGTCTCAGCTCCCTCACTACCTCTTGTTTCACTACACTCCTTCTTTTCACTTTCTACCTCCGTCTGGTACATCTCTGCTAAATTTACTTCGGCAGTCTCGGGATGAACCTGTGTGTCCATGGGCGGGGCCTCAATGCTGGCAGGCTGACCTGTCAATCTCACGGCTGGGAACACGATTCCCCCGGCGAGGTCATTACCGAGCAAGACTTCCACGCCTTTCATCGGTAATTCGGGCCTCACCCCGATCGTGACTAGTCCAGAGACCAGGTTGCTTTGTAGATGTATCTGGTGCAAAGGGACTGCCTCTGTCCCTTCCCCAATACCTTTGACCTCTACCTCCCCAGTCTGGGTCTCTGAGCTAAACTCTAATACACTCTTCAATATCAATGACTGACATGCTCCCGTGTCTCTCCAGATCCGCACTAGAACTGAGTTTAATCCCTCCTTCACTGACACCAATCCGGCCGAGATAAACCTCTCGCGCCCTTCCTGGACTTTGGCAGATCTGTCCTGTCCTAGCGGTTCGTTTACCAGCTCAATACAGCCAGTCAAAATCGCCGTTTTTCCTTTTCCCGTCTCCTTCTTTGGGGCAAAGCACCTGGACGCAAAGTGTCCGACTTTCCCACAATTATAACAGACGACCCCAGGAGACTTCCTACCAGACTGCTCCCGGTCTACCTTATCCTTCTCACTAGTCCCCGGCTTATTTTCTGACTTTTCTGGCGGACTCTCCCTGCCGTCCTGACTACCCTTCTGGTAGCCTTTACTCGGGGCAAACTTCATTTTATGCGTCAACGCATACTCATCCGCTAACTTAGCAGTTGCGGCTAACGTGGCTGCCTCTTTCTTATCTAGGTAGGGTCTCATACCCTCAGGGACACAACCTTTAAACTGTTCAATCAGGATCAGCTGTAGCAGTCTGTCATAATCCCCATCTACCCCCTTCGAGGCGCACCAACGCTCACAATATGTCTGCATCTCACGGGCAAACTCTAAATAAGTGCGGTCCCACTGCTTCCTCGCATTCCGGAACCTCTGCCGGTATGCCTCCGGGACCAACTCATAAATCCTGAGGATGGCCTCTTTCATCACCTCATACCTCTGGGCACCTTCCGCGGACAAAGCTGAGTAAGTTTGTTGGGCTTTCCCTTTCAGTACACTCTGAAGCAAAACAGCCCACTTATCCCTCGGCCGGTCCTGACTTGTAGCAACTTATTCGAAATGGAGAAAGTACCAATCCACATCGGTATCATCAGATGGGGGAACCAGCCTAACCTCCTGGGTTGCCCTGAACCCTCCACCTTGGTTCGGCATGGGCCCCTGCTCTGCCCTTATCTTTAACTTCTCCAGCTCAAATTCCCTTTCCCTCTGTTTCTCCAACTGCCTCTCTTCTCGCTCCAACTGTCTCTCTCTCTCCTGCCTTTCTAACTCTCTCTCTTTCTCTTCTCGCTCCCATTGCCTCTCTTTTTCTTCGTGTTCTAGCTGCCGTACCCGGAACTCGTGCTCGAGTCTCAGTTTTTCAAGCTGTACCTGTACCGCGTCTCCAGCAGGTTTTTCAATAGACACCACCTCCAGCTCCCCTTGGAGAAACACACCTTTAGATACATAGTGCTCTACGATAGCTCTGTGTATCTCCTCTCTCCTCATTGTCGACTTCTCCTTAACAAGATTCAACCGTTTGGCCACAGCTGCCAATTCCGCTTTCCTGGCATCCTCTAATGCCTCCAAGGTTGGCACCTTTATAAATTCCTCAATCTCCATTTCTGCTGTTTGTCTTTTCTTTCTTTCGGGAATTTTAACCCAATCAATTTACTCCGTCCCAAATTTAGCGTTCAAAATTGCGGACGAGAACCCCACTTATGTTACGTACCCCGTAACTGGGTTGCCAAACCAGCAGAAGTGGATCACTCAGTTGGAGTCTGGATTACTAGAACTAAGAAAGTTTTATTAAAGAAACAAGCAACACGGTACTCTAATCAAAAGGATAATAAATGCAACAGTTCAGCAATGATAAACACACATGTACACAGAATTAGGATAACAGGATCAATCAAGCTCTATTGTCGTCTAGGGGTAAATGACCAGTTTCAAAGTGACGCAAAGTTCAGTTCAGTTGAGTTCAGTTCAGTTCACAGTAATCACTGCCGTGGGAAATGGACAGTGGGGGGAAGGAGAGAGAGAGCAAAAACGAATGAATATTCAAACGGCTTCCACACACAGACCTTCGATATTCTTCGCAGTCAGCTTTCAGGTGAGCCCTTTGTGATGTCTTCTGAGGTCACTGACCGTGACCCCTCCGTTTCCAGATACGATCATTTCTCTGCGGTGAACGTGGCACCCAGGCAAGGGCGGACACACACCAGGTTCCCGCCGATCGTACCTTTCCACCCTGTGCGTCTATGGCTTGGTCCCGCGACCAGCCCTCCAAAACCTCCCACCGACTTGTGGGAGACGCACCGCTTCCAGGGTCTCGTTACCTCGGGGTGTCGTGTGTGTCTTGCCTTAGCGAACCTGTCCCTTTTTATCCCCCTGCTGGGGTATCGCCTGTCCATCACTTCAAACAGTTCAGGGTTCAAAGGGGGGCCGATCTTGACATCTCTCCTGCCGTCCCTTAATTAACATCTCCAAATGCTGCTCCATTGTTTTCCTTATCTCTCTTTCTCCTGAAGACAGGTGGCAGATCAACTGCTGATCCCATTGGTGCCGGCACAGGACAGTTAACATCTTAATCTATGTGTAGTCTCGTCACAGGATGCAGAAGTGGGCTGAGAAGTGGCAGATGGAGTTCAACCTGGAGAAGTGTGAGGTAGTACACTTTGGAAGGATAGAGTAGTTAAGAAAGCTTATGGGGTGTTAACTTTCATAAGTCGAGGGATAGAGTTTAAGAGCTGCGATGTAATGATGCAGCTCTATAAAACTCTGGTTAGGCCACACTTGGAGTACTGTGTCCAGTTCTGGTCGCCTCACTATAGGAAGGATGCGGAAGCATTGGAAAGGGTACAGAGGAGATTTACCAGGATGCTGCCTGGTTTAGAGAGTATGCATTATGATCAGAGATTAAGGGAGCTAGGGCTTTACTCTTTGGAGAGAAGGAGGATGAGAGGAGACATGATAGAGGTGTACAAGATAATAAGAGGAATAGATAGAGTGGATAGCCAGCACCTCTTCCCCAGGGCATCACTGCTCAATACAAGAGGACATGGCTTTAAGGTAAGGGGTGGGAAGTTCAAGGGGGATATTAGAGGAAGGTTTTTTCACTCAGAGAGTGGTTGGTGTGTGGAATGCACTGCCTGAGTCAGTGGTGGAGGCAGATACACTCGTGAAGCTTAAGAGACTACTAGACAGGTATATGGAGGAATTTAAGGTGGGGGGTTATATGGGAGGCAGGGTTTGAGGGTCGGCACAACATTGTGGGCCGAAGGGCCTGTAATGTGCTGTAATATTCTATGTTCTATGTAAACCATGGGATCAAGTCAAACTTCCAACTCTAAAGTTTTCTTTCATTCTCTCCGCACCTCTTATGTTTGAACCTTCTCCCCATTTGGATAAAAGGTGGCACTATTGCCACCTTATTCTCTCTGCTAACGTACATTGCCCTCATCTATTATCCTTTGACTGTAGTGTGTACCACTGCAACAGAAATATAGGCATTCCACCTGCCTGTTTCCCAAAAATTCACACACTATTCTGTTTAGATAATTTAAGAGATTTATTTATTCAAGAGATTTGGCAAATACCGGAAATCTTGAGCAACAAATATAATGTGCTGGAGAAACTCAGGTTAGGCAGCAGCTATGGAGGAAATAAGCAGTCAGTATTTCAGGCCGAGACCCTTCATCAGGACTGAGGACATAGCAGGACAGTCCTGATGAAGGATTTTCGACAAAAACGTTGACTGTTTATTCCCCTCCATAGATGCAGCCTGACTTACTGATTTCCTCCAGCATTTAGTGTGTGTCACATACCATTGTGACTCGGAAACCCGTCATTCATCATTGTTGGGTCTAAAGCCTTGAGCCCTCTGTCAGGACACGTCATGGGAATATATTTAACAGAAGGACTGCAACTGGTTTAAGTGGGATCTACCGCTGCTTTCTGAAAGACAGTGAGAAACGGGCAATACTTTGACACAATTCTTTCATATATAAATGATCTCCAAATGGTCCAAGCACATTACCTCAGTAATCTTTTTGGCAATATTTTATAATTTATAGTAATTTGTATGTCTTTGTACAGTACTGCTGCTGCAAAACAACAAACTTCAAGTCATAAACACAAGAGATTCTGCAAATGCTGGAAATCTTGAGGATCTCAGCAGGTCAGGCTGCATCTATGGAGGGGAATAAACAGTCGATTATTTTGGGCTGAGACCCTTCATCAGGACTGGAGAGGATGGAGGCAGAAGCCAGAATAAGAAGGCGGCGGGAGGGAAAGTTTCATGTCATATAAAACAGTGATAATAAACCTGAATCTGATTCATGAATGCTGTATGTTGATGTCCTTAAGTCATCTGCTGTTGATCCTTCAAGTTTATCTGACTGGAGGAGGAAACTGATCGACCATGGAGGAAAGGGAAGGAGGAGGGCCACCAAGTGAGATGAGAAGGGGTGAGGGGGTAACCAGAATGGGGAATGGAAAAAGAAGGAAGGAAGTGGGTATGGGAAATTATCAGAAGGTGGAAAAATCAGTGTTCATGCCATCATGTTGAAGGCTGTCCAGGTGATATAGGAGGTGTTGCTCCTCCAACCTGAGCTTAGCATCATCATGAGAAAAGGGCATGGACAGACATGTCAGAATGGGAATGGAAATTGATGAGAAGATTGGAGCATTGGGCCAGGGTAAATACAAGTAATCAAACAAACTTTAAACTAGAAGAATGAAAACAAAGCTCATTGAAACCTAGCAAATATTGAAAGCCTAGATAGCGTGGATGTGGAGAGGATGTTTCCAGTAGTGGGGGGAGTCTAGGAGGACCAGAGGGCATAGCCTCAGAATACAAGGATGTTTGACAGAGATGAGGAGAAATTTCTCTAGCCAGAGAGTGGTGAATCTGTGGAATTTATTGCCACAGATGGCTGTGGAAGCCAAGTCATTGGGTATATTTAAACTGAATGTAGAGTGGCTCTAGATTAGTGAGGGCATCAATGTTTACAGGGAGAAGGCAGGAGAATGGGGTTGAGAGGGAAAATAAAGGGTGGCACAGTAGCTTAGTGGATAGCAAAACGCTTTACAGTACAGGCTACCTGGGTTCAATTCCTGCCACTGCCTGTAAGGAGTTTCTATGTTCTCCCCGTGACCGTGTGGGTTTCCTCCGGGTCCTTCGGTTTCTTCACACAGTACGACGATGTTCCGGTTGTTTGGTTAATTGGTCATTGTAGGTTCTCCAGTGATTAGGCTAGGATTAAATTGGGGGATTGCTGGGCGGAGCAGTCCGAAAGGTCGGGATGGCCTGCTTCACGTTGTACCTCCATAAATAAAAATAAATAAGTAAACAAATCAGCCATGATGCAATATCAGAGCAGACCAGATGGGCTGAATGGCCTAAGTCTGTTCCTATGTCTTGTGGAATAGGTGAGCAAGCTGACAAAGTCAAACGCACTGAGGACATTTTGGATACAACTGGATTACACCTATCTTGGTATCTTTAGAAAATAGTGCAGTTTCCATTTTGAATCTTGAGGAATTCATCACGGATACAAGTGACTGTACAACCTTTTGTTTCAAGGACAAGTACAAGTAATCCAAGGGCACTATCCCTTGCATTCAATACGACATTATTATAAATAAGAGACCTCAGTCAGTGCCTATTTTTGAAGGCGGTATTTTACTGTGCTTCTGATTAATGTCATGTCACCTGGGGCGTTTAAACTAGTAATTCTGCTGCCACCAAAAGTGGCAATTTTTGCAAATGTTTCTGAGAAACTGTGTCCTATAATCTGCTCATTGCCCTTCAGTTCATCCATGGAACACTTTTAATATTCTACAATGCTTGCAACTCATTTCAATCTGTTTACAGAAAAAGAAACGGATGCAAAAATGCAGGACGTTATTTAACTTATTTTCAACATATACCGTTTTCCAAAAATCTATGTCACAAATAAATGCTGTTAAACATTTGAAGATTTTTAAAAATGTAAATCCCATGCATTCTGTTCCTATATGATGGAAGATACTGTATACAACACCAACAAGAGAAAATCTGCAGTTAGTGGAAATCCAAGCAACACACACAAAATGCTGGAAGAACTCAGCAGGCCAGGCAACATCCATGGAAAAAAAATTACTGTCAACATTTCAGGCCGAAACCCTTCAGCAGGACTGGAGAAAAGAAAGGTGAGGAGTAGATGCCAAAGGTGGGTGAAAAAAATACAACACCCATAGGAATAGTTTTTAATATTCATCCCAAAGTCAGAGAGCAATACTTATTTATTTATTTTACTGATTTAGACCAGGGGTTCCCAATTTGGGGTCCTCGGATTCCTTAGTTAATGCTAAGAGTCCATAACATAAAAAAGGTTGGGAACCTCTGATTTAGAGATACAGTGTAGAATAGAATCCCCTTCACTTCATGCCACTAAGTAACTGCAGTTTAACCCTAGCCCCATCACAGGACAATTTATAACGAACCTCCCTGGTGTGCCTGTGCCTTTGGACTGTGGGAGGGAACAGCAACACCTGGGAAAAGCTCACCATCAGGGACAACATGTACAGTGACAAGAACGCTTCAGCGTCAGAGAGAACTATCGCTCAGAAACAGGCCCTTTGGCCTATCTAGTCCATGCCAGACTGTTGTTCTGCCTGGGCTATAGCCCTCCCATCTATGTACAGATCTATGAAACAGGAACACTCGGGGAATGTCTACACATTCCATGGGAGGACGTACAGAGTCCTTACAGAGGATGCCAGGATTGAACTTTGAACTCCGATGCCCCAAGATGTAATAGGGTCATACTAACCGCTACACTACCGTGGTGCCCCATATTGCAAGAATACAGGCCTTTCATCCCAACGAGTCCACGCTAACCCGGCTAGTCCTAATTTCCTGCGTTCAACTGGTTAGCGTAACACTATTTCTGCACCAGCTGTAGGACTGGGGATCACTTCCCACCACTATCTGTAAAGAGTGTGTACGTTTTTCCCATGACCGCGTGGGTTTCCTCCGGGTGCTCTGGTTTCCTCCCACAGTCCATTCGGGTTAGGGTTAGTGAGTTTTGGCTATGCTCTGAATGGCGTGGAAGCACGGAAACACTATTGTACCAACCTTGATCATTTCCTCTGGCAACTCACTCTATATAGTCACCACCCTTGCATGGAAATGTTACTCCTCAGTTGCCTTATGAACCTTGCCCCGCTCAATCTAATTTTGTCTTCTGTGGTTTTGGATTCCCCTACCTGGGGAAAAGATGGTCACCATCCACCTTATCTATGCTTCCAATCATTCTGAATGCTTCTCTAAGATCGCTCCTTGATCTCCTACGTTCCAAGGGGTAAAGCCTAGCTCGGCCAAACTCTCTCTATATATCATGTCTTCTGGTTCTGGCAACATCCTATGTAAATCTTTTCCAGTGTAACCGCTTCTGTGTGATTTTATGTGCTAAAACGTTGAGTTTTCTGAAAAGCATTCTGTAGAAGTTCCAAAAGCTGCAATGGTTATACCGTCACTCTGCTCTTGGCCAGGAGGGTGGTGTTAATTCATACGGAGTCAAATGCTCAAACTGTTTGCAAAGGCACCGATCGTTAGTTTGTGTTGGGAACATTTTGATAAATGGATGTGCACAAGTGAACCTGAGCAGGTTGCTGAGGTGATAGTTATTGGTGTGAAGAATAAGGCAGAAGACAAAAGTTAGAGAATAAATCAGTACATTACAAAATGACAGACAGTTTTGATGATTTATTGTTCTTTACACCCATTGCAGGAGCAATATTTTCTGTCTGTCTGTATTGTATTTTGTGTTGTGCGTTTATAATGGATTACACTTGCATGCGGGGTGGGGATGTGGTAGAAGCAAATGAGTATAGTCACGAATTCACCCTTTGTGTCATTAGTTTAGTTAGAGAGAGACTTAGTAGGGAACATGGATTTTTTTTTTGTTAACCGCTATATCACCAATTTAGTTATGTTAATTTTTCTTATTTCATTATCGCTATGCTGGTTTCGTAATTTATTTAAGATCGTTCATCTTTGCTTTTTCATATTAGAGGACTAAACGTACATTTTTCGACTTGGAACTCGGTTATCGGCGTCACACAGGGTCGAGTCCCGTACTCTGTCTCTCAGCGGGTTCAGGTTGGTTCTTCGAGTAACTGCCAGACACATTGTTAGGAGAGGCAGGGTAGTGTGGCGGTTAGCGTAACACTGTTAGAGAGCCGGCGATCTGGTTTCAATTCCTGTCGCTGTCCGTAAGGAGTTTGTCTGCACTCGCTGTGAAGGCGTGGATTTCACCAGGGGCTCCGGTTTCCTCCCACATCCCAAAGGTGTACGGGAGGGGGGGGTTAATTGATCACGTGGGTTAATTGACTGGCACAGGGTTCAGTGGGCTGTTACTTGCTGCTGATGTTTCTTATATTGGATGAGTCTCGGACTGGAGGACAGGGCCTCAGAGTACAAGGATGTCCCTTTAGAACAGAGGAAAGGAGGAATTTCTTTAGTCAGAGCATGGAGAATCGGTGGAATACATTGCCACAGGTGATTATGGAGGCCAAGTCATTGGGTATATTTAAAGCGGAGGTTGATAATTTCTTGATTACTAAGAATGCAAAAGATTATGGGGAGAAGGCAGGAGAATTGAGTTGAGAGAGAAAATAAATCAGCCATGTTCGAATGGTGGAGCAGACTCGATGGGCTGAATGGCCTAATTCTGTTCCTAGTCTTATGGTCTTATTACTTCCATATTCCATACTTTTGCACTATTTGTTTTGTAATTTTTATGCATTTGCTCCTACAGAATAGCGCCGGCTGGAGGCGTAGTGGCATCAGTGTCGGACTTCGGAGCGAAGGCTCCCGAGTTCGAATCCAGCCGGCTCTCTTGCACGCTTTCCATCCGTGCTGGGTTGAGTGTAGAGCTAGCAACTCGGCCTCTTAAAAATAAGAAAGCCTGCTAAAAAAATGCTGTCATGACGGCATCCCGATGGCTCCACTCGGAGTTAAGGTCTTTCTTCTTCTTCTTCTACAGAATAACAAACTCACATCATATAAGTTAATAAGTAATAACTGGATAATAAATCCAGTTTTGATTCACCAGCACTCTTATGCCCCAGTAGTGACAGAGTGTGTACCAATCCCCACTACTATCCCCACCCAATGGTGACCTTCCGTCTTGGAAGCTGGTACTTACACTGATCCAGTAGAGTTCCTGACTAGTGGAATTTCTGACTGGGGTGGAGGAGGAGTGGGCGTGGGGGTAGGGGCTCGGCGATGGTAACTCAATGTCAGGCGCAGTTGGTTATATTTGATTTTATTTAGAGACAGGCCCTTCCAACCCACTGAGAAAGCCCACCCAGCAATCCCCCGGTTTAACCCTAGCTAATCACAGGACAATTTACAGTGACCAACTAACCTACCAACTAGAATGTCTTTGGACTGTGGGAAGAAACTGGAGCACCCGGAATAAAACCATGCCCACATAGGACGAGTGAATGAACTTTCTTACAGGGGACGCCAGATCTGAACTCTGAGCTCCAACACCCCGGGCTGTAGTAATGTCAAGCAACGACTATGCCACCAATCTACTGACAGGCGATGGTCACTTCTATGGCTAATTTATTAGCCACTCATCAGCCCTTGCCTTAATGGTCTTGCATCTCAAAGGCGTGGCCTGGCTCATTCGCCAAGGAGATAAGATTCAAGATTCAAGATTGTTTAATGTCATTCCCAATAGAACTAAATGCTTGTTAGTCCAGATCCAACACAGCATATGAAAAACACACTAAGATAAAGAACACAATAATAAAAAACACAATAAATATAAATAGATAAGATATTTTACCTGCTTTGATTGTATGTGGATAAAGTAACAGCAGGCACAGGAGTGTCTGAACTTTAGGTTACTGACAGGAAATGGTAAAGTAGTGGTGGTTGTGGGTATTGTGCCTCAAATATTATCCCTATCATATTGATTGTGTGTGAATTAGACCACAGATATCAATAAGGTTGAAAGAGTACAGAGAAAATTGATATTGCAAGGATATTGCAGGGCCTTGAGCACCTGAGTTATAGTGGAAGGTTGAATAAGTTAGAACTTTATTCCCTGGAGCGTAGGAGAATGAGGGGAGATCTCATCGAGGTGATCAACTGAGGGGCATAGATAAGGTTTTTGCCACTGATGCTGGGTGAGACTAGAACAAGAGGTCATAGCTTTAGGGTGAAAGTTGAAAATTTCAGGGGAACATGAACTCCTTCACTCAGAGGGTGGTGAGAGTGTGGAACGAGCTGCCAGAGGAAGAGGTGGACATGGGTTTGATTGCAACGTTAAAAAGAAATAGGGATAGATGGGAAAGGTATGTGGCCTTTAGTCCAGGCAGAACAACAGATTGGTGTGGACTAAAAGGGCCGAAGGGCCTGTTTCTGTGCTAGAGTTCTCTTGGGCTCTGAAGTGTTCTCAACACAAGTTTCTGTACATGTTGCTCAAGGTGAATCAGAGACGTGAACCCCAATTCCCACACCTCAGTAGATTGAGCTCTACTTGGAGAAGACTAACTTGGAACATTACACCTGTTACCCAAAACCCAGGATATTTTGTACTTTACTTTCACTCGCAACACATTAGGAGCTTCCTTTGTGCAATATAAAGATGGCTTTATTTGTCACATGTGCATGGAAACACGCCGTGAAAGTGTCATCGACCAACACAGCATGAGAATGCGCTGAGGTTAGCCCACAAGTGTCTGGTGCCAATGTAGCACGCCCACAACTTACTAACCCATATTGGAATGAGGGAGGAAACCGGAGCACCGGGAGGAAACCCACGTAGCCATGGGGAGAACGGACAAATGCCTTACCCCCAGTGGCGGGAACTGGGCGCAGAATGCTGGCACTTACTGCTACATTAATAGAGATACAGCACAGTTACAGTCCAACGATCCCATGCCATCGAATTACATACATGACCAATTAACCCAATTAACCTACGTACTTGTACATCTTCGGAACAGAATATAGAAGAGTACAGCATTTAGCCCACAATGTTGTGCTGACCCGGCTAAAAAGCAAATCAAAAACACCCAGACACTAATTCCACCTACCTACACAATATCCACATCCCTCCACCTTCCTCACATCCATGTGCCCATCCAAATGTCTCTTAAAAGCATCCAACGTATTTGGTTCTACCATCATACCAGGCAGTGCATTCCAAGTGTCCACAACTCTCTGAGTAAGAAACTTGGGAGGAAACTGAGATACCGGGAGGAAATCCCCACGGTCACGGAAGGAACATATATCCTTACAAATGATGGTGGGAATTGAACCCGGATTAATTAACCTGTTTCTTTTAGTTGAATTAATACCTTGCTAAAACTGCAGAAATAGTTCTCATGTGTTCTCTTTCATAGGCTTATTTTGATGCCCACAAGCACATAAATTAATTGTTACAATCATTTATGAGAATAGACGTTTAAAGGAAAAGATCTTCATCGTTCCCTGAACGTACCAACTCCGCAATCCCAAAAGGTTACGCAAACAAGCATCTATTTGCAGAAAAGACTGACATTCTGATTGGAACAACAGTTTATCTCAAATGCCCCGAGGATCCATTTTAAATTAGTTTTTATATTAATGTTATTTAACAATGACATGCACGATTGCGTGGTTTAATGTGATCATTAGAAATCATCATTTATTGGATGCTGCTAACGATTTCAAAGGGATTACATGTGCCTGGAGGAGTTTAGTGGAAACTATTAAATACAGTACGGAAGAAATTAGTGAACAGAATCACAAATAGCAACACATTTCTTTAGAACGACCTTGACAACTTAGCTTTGTGGCTCTCTCTCAAAAAAGCGTTGTGGTTCATTTCATCTCCGTATAGGAGAAATGCTGCGCCTTCGAGAACTTCCAATTCTATTCTGTTCTCCAGTGAAACGGCGAAAACCTCATCACAAGAGTGATGTCAGGACCCTCCTGCAGCAAATAATCTGTCAGCTTCTCATCGGCCATCCAAATTTAACAGAGGAAGAAATCTTCGATGAAGAATATGTCGGGAAAAGCAAATACACTGAAAGCTGGGTCTTATCATCGCGTGCAGTAGGCTTTGATTTGCTACAGGCTCTGGAAGAACACCAAGGGAAACATTTGGTTATGTTCTGCGTTTTATAATGGAAGTGTCAGCCAATCGATGTCAGCAAATCTTCTCCACGATTTGCAGCACTTTGATCCGCTCAAATTCAATTTTAGGAGCATAATTTTAAGGTGATTGGAGGAAAGTCTGGGGCGGGGGGTGATGTTAGAGATACGTTTTTTTTTCCAGAAAATGGTCAGGGGTGGTGGTAGTGGCAAATACATTAGGGACATTTACAAGACTCAGTGGGCATATGGGTGATAGAGAAACGGAGGGCTATGTGGGAGGGAAGGGTTACATTGATTGTAGAGTACAGTACTTTGCAAAAGTCTTGGGCACTTAATCCCTCAAACTAACCAATAAGCTCCTAGACCTCAGGACCCATCGGGCTCATGGGAGCAGGCAGTTTAAATGGTTCGGCGCAGACTAGCTGGCCGAAGGGCTTGTTTCTGTGCTGTACTTTTCTCGGACTATGACCTTGGCCTCAATTTCCCCTTGTGCATTTGGATCCTCGATTGCAGACCCCAGTCAGTTCAGATTGGGAACAGCTTCTCCTCCGCGATTTCCATCAGCGCCGGTGTGCCACCAAGCTGTGTGCTTAGCCCCCCTGCTCTACTCACTTTATACATGTGACTATGTGGTTAAGCACGGTTCCAAGGCCATACTCAAGTTTGCTGATGACTCCTCTGTCTCAGGCTAAATCAAAGGTGGTGATAAATCAGCACGTAGGAGGGAGACTGAAAATTTGACGATGTCAGCAAGACGGAGCTGCTGATTATTGACTCCAGGAAAAGGAATTCAGAGGTCCATGAGCCAGTCCTAAATGGAGCATCAGAGATGAAGAAGACCATAAGACCATAAACAAAGGAGCAGAAGTCGGCCATTCGGCCCATCAAGTCTGCTCCACCATTTTATCATGAGCTGATCCATTCTCCCATTTAGTCCCACTCCCCCGCCTTCTCACCATAACCTTTGATGCCCTGGCTACTCAGATACCTATCAATCTCTGCCTTAAATACACCCAATGACTTGGCCTCCACTGCCGCCGGTGGCAACAAATTCCACAGATTCACCACCCTCTGGCTAAAAAAATTTCTTCACTTCTCTGCTGTGAATGGGCATCCTTCAATCCTTAAGTCATGCTCTCTCGTACTAGACTCCCCCATCATGGGAAACAACTTTGCCACATCCACTCTGTCCATGCCTTTCAACATTCAAAATGTTTCTATGAGGTACCCCCTCATTCTTCTAAATTCCACGGAATACAGTCCAAGAGCAGGCAAACGTTCCTCATGTGTTAACCCTCTCATTCCTGGAATCATTCTAGTGAATCTTCTTTGTACCCTCTTCAACGTCAGCACATCCTTTCTTAAATAAGGAGACCAAAACTGCCCACAGTACTCCAAGTGAGGTCTCACCAGCACGTTATAGAGACTCAACATCACATCCCTGCTCCTATACTCTATTCCTCTAGAAATGAATGCCAACATTGCATTCGCCTTCTTCACCACCAACTCAACCTGGAGGTTAACCTTAAGGGTATCCTGCACGAGGACTCCCAAGTCCCATTTCCATCTCAGAACTTTGAATTCTCTCCCTATTTAAATAATAGTCTGCCCGTTTATTTCTTCTGCCAAAATGCATGACCATACACTTTCCAACATTGTATTTCATTTGCCACTTCTTTGCCGGCAAAGTCGGCAGCTTTAAACTCCTCGGTGTTATTGTTTTGGAGGACCTGTCCTGGCCCAGCACACAAATGCAATTATGAAGAAAGCACATCAGCGCCCCTATATCCTTAGGGTTTGCAGAGATTCCGCGTGACATCTAAAACTTTTCATAATCTTCTACAGATGTGTGGTGGAGAGGATATTGATGCAGCGTGGTCACAGCCTGGTAGGGAAACACCAATGCCCCTAAAAACCAATGGAAAATCCTTCAAAAAGTATGGGAGATGGCCCAGTCCACCACGGGTAAAGCCCTTGCCACCACTGAGCAAATCTACACAGAATCTTGTAAATGTCGCAGGAAAGCAGCATCCATCACTGGGGGACCTGCACCACCCAGAAAACAGTCTCTTCTCAATATTGCATTCAGAAGGATGTGTACATGAACCTCAAGATTCACACCACCAGGTTCAGGAACAGTTAGTACCGTCAAGGTCTTGAACCAAAGGGGATAACTTCACTCAACTTCGCTTGCTCCGTCATTGAAATGATCCCACAACCTATGGACTCACTCTCAAGGACCCTTCATCTCATGTTCTTGATATTTATCGCTTATTTGTTTATTATCATTTCTTTTTGTATTTGCACAGTTTGTTGTATTTTGCACTCTGGTTGACCGCCCAGGTTGGGCAGTCTTTCATTGATTCTGTTGTGGTTATTATTCTACAGATTTATTGAGTATGCCCACAAGAAAATGAACCTCAGGGCTGTATATGGTGACATACATGCTCTTTGATAATAAATTTACTTTGAACTATGGAAGGTTCAGTAAAGCGAAGATGCTTTCGAAAATAATGAAATGAAAAGTTTCTAAATATCAAAAAATATACTACAAAGAGCAGTAAACAGTGAAAAACTGAATCAAATCCATATTTGGTGTGATCACCATTTGCTGTTAAACAGCATCAATTCTCTTAGGTACCTCCCATGCAGTTTTATAAGAAAATTGGCTGGTAGGTTGTTCCAAGCATCTTGGAGAACTTACCACAGTTCTTCCCCAGACTTTGTCTGTCTCGCTTGCTTCTGCCTCTCCAGGTAATTCCAGACAGCCTCGATGATGTTGAGATCAGGGCTCTGTGGAGATCATACCATCTGCTGCAGAACTCCATGTTCTTTTTGCTGAAGATAGCTCTTTATGACCTTGGCCGTGTGTTTGGAGTGATTATCCTGCTGCAGAGTGAAGTTGGAACTGATCAGATGGTATTGCGTGCTGGATGAAAATCTGCTTGAGGATTCCATTAATTCTGACCAGATCACCAACTCCATTTGCAGAAATGCAGCCCCAAACTTGCAGGGAACCTCCGCCGCATTGGCAGCAGATATTCATCCGCGTAGCACTCTCTAGCTCTTCGACAGACTCATCAGTCCACTTGCTGCCATTGCCAGCACCCCAGATCCTGTGCTTTTCTGCATAGGCGAATCCCTTGGCTTTGTTTCCACTTCAGAGGAATGTTTTTTTGTCAGTAACTCTCCTATGAAGACCACTTCTGACAAGACTTCTCCCGACTGTAGAAGGTGTACTTGGTTTCCGAGAGTTCAGAGCTGACAGCAGTGCTGCACTTCTTCCAGTTCTGAAGAAATGTCAGTTTGATGCATCTTTCATCTGCTGAACTCAGTTTCCGTGGCGTACCACTGCGTCTCTGATCCACATCCTTGCCTGTTTCTTTGTGCTTCTTCAGAAGAGCTTGGACAGCACATCTTGAAACTCCTGCCTGCTGTGAAATTTCTGGTTGACAGAGACCTTTCTCATGTAGGATGATCACCTTGTGTCGTGTTGCTATGCTCACTCTTGCCATGGTGTCAGAATTGATCATTTGAAGACTAAACTGTCACCTTTTAGTTTGGTTGTCTTCACCCAGTTTGATTCCTTCTACACCTATTTCTGTTCCAGTTAATCAGTTTAGTTCATTCAACTCAATATGTTATTGATCATTAGCACCTGTTTGTTACCTTTGTTTAATCATACACTGGGCTAGATAACTTTATTTGAAAAGTGGTCAATTACTTAGCGTGTTACTTTCTTTAATGAAATACAAAAACATTCTCTAACATTTAATTTTTTGGAAAATCTAAAATTTGCTCTTTTCTACTGACACAGAAAACAAAAAATAAACAACTAAAACAAAATTTATATAGAAAAATCTAGGGTGCCTAAAACTTGTGCACAGTACTGTAGTTTAAAGGTTGGTACAACATTGTGGGCCGAAGGGCCTGTACTGTACTGTTCCACTCTCAATGGCCATTTTATCAGGTACACCTGTGTACCTGCTCATTAATGCAAATATCTAATCAGCCAAACATGTGGCAGCAACTCAGTGCATAAAAGCATGCGGACATGGTCAAGAGGTTCAGTTGTTGTTCAGACCAAATATCAGAATGGGGAAGAAATTTGATCTAAGTGGCTTTGACTCTGGAATGATTGTTGGTGCCAGACAGGGTGGTTTGAGTATCTCAGAAACTGCTGGTCTCCTGGAATTTCCACGCACAATGGTCTCTAGAGTTTACATAGAATGATGCGAAAAACAAAAAACATCCAGAGAGCTGCAGTTCTGTGGACGAAAACTCCTTGTTAATAAGAGAGGAGAGAGGAGAATGGTCAGATTGGTTCAAGCTGACAGGAATGCGATGGTAACTTAAATAACCACACGTTACAACAGTGGTGTGCAGAAGAGCATCTCTGAATGCACAACATGTCGAACTTCGAAGTGGATAGGCTACAGCAAAAGATCATAAACATACACTCAGTGGCCACTTTATTAGGTGCCTCAAAATGGCCCGAGTCTATGTTCAAGGCAAGTTAAACTAATTGATGAATATAAAATTGGTTTGTAAATGGGCAGAATCTGATGATTATAAATGGATGGTAAGTTTTTGGAAACAGTTTGCTCAATTATTAAATAGTGACATTTCTGAAGGAGTTTCTGTTCAATTTTAATCATGGAGGGAGGTAGAAAACGCATTCTTGTAATTCTCTGTACATTTAAAGCCTGTTGGAACAGAATACTGAAAATTCACTGTAGAAAATGTAAAGAGACTATAGACTGTTAAACAAGACTCTTAAATGTGTTGATGAGCAGAGGGATCTCGGCTTCCTGAAAGTGGCTACACAGGTTGACTGGGTGATTTGTAAGAAGGTATATGGCAAGCTTACCCATATTACTCAAGGCATTAAGTTCAAAAGTCAGGAAGTTATGTTACAGCTTTATAAAACTCTAGTTTGACTGCATCGGTCATATTGCAGACAATTCTGGTCACCCCATTACAGAAGGATGTTGAGGCTTTGGAGAGGGTGCAGGAGAGGTGTACCAGAATGTTGCCTGGATTAGACGGCTTGTGCTATAACGAGAGGTTGGACAAACTTGGGTTGTTTTCTCTGGAGAGGCAGAGCCTGAGGGGAGATCTGATAGAGGTTTATAAGATTACGAGTGGCATAGAGTAAACACAGATTCCCTAGCATTGGGTGTCTAATACGAGAGGGCACGCATTTAAAGAGAGAGGGGACAATTTCAAAGATGTGCGACACAATTTTTTTTTCCACACAGAGAATGGTGGGTGCCTGGTGTGGTGATAGAGGCAGATACATCAGGGACTTCTAATGTGAGGAAAATGGAAGGATATGGACATTGTGTATGCTGAGGGGATTAGTTTAGATGGCAATTTGATTACTAAGTAAATTGGTTTGACACAACATTGTTGGTCAAAGGACCTGTTCTGTGCTGGACTCTTCGATGTTCTAGAATAGATCCAAGCAGTATGGAATGAGATTTGCTTTTGTGGTCTAAACACAAATATTCCTGCGAAATGAAGCTGATCATTGATTCATAATAGACTTCATGAAAGTGTTTGGTGAGAAAACCTGAGAAACCAGTGAATATGGTTCTGGTCAGGATCAAGTCCTGATGAAGAATCTCGGACCAAAACATCGGCCGTTTATTCCCCTCCATAGATGCTGCCTGACCTGCTGAGTTCCTCCAGCACTTTGAGTCTCTACAATATCTTGTGGGCACATGCAGAGCATTTGCCATACCAAGCCACGATGCATCTGAATGAGACAGAAGCTTTCTTTTGCTGGCTTAAAAATACAGAGCAGGTATGGCCATGGTCAGATGACATCCCATAGAGCACGTTCATGAGTGACCTTCAGAAGTTACTCTGGGTCTCACTGCAACAGTGGTACATCAGAGTATTTGAGCCACTCCTCAGTGGAAACAGGACATCTTCCCGCAAATTATAGAAATCCACCAGTGCAACACAATCTTAATACTAAACTGCAAGTGAACAAAAGCTGTCCTGTTCTGGTTCCATGAGGTTGAAAATCATGTTTGAAGGAAAGAAGTGGATTATTGTTGAGGGCAGCATGATAGCGTAGCAGTTAATGAAACACTTTACAGCGAGTCGGGTTCAATTCCCATCGCTGTCTGTACGGAGTTTGTACGTTCTCCCTGTGACTGCGTGGGTTTCCTCCAGGTGCTCTGGTTTCCTCCCACAGTCCAAAGATATATTGTTTGGGTTAGTAAGTTGTGAGCATGCTATGTTGGGGGAGAGAAGTATGTTGACACTTGCCGGCTGCCCCTAGTGCATTTGCAATGCAAATGACACATTTCACTGATGTTCACGTGACAAATAAAGCTGACCTTTAATCCAATCTTTAAAATTGCATGCCAGAATGTTGTCTTCTGCTCGTGTTCAGCCCACTGGTGGGTAAGGAATTTCCAGACCAGAGTCCCTGGATAAGGATTGGGAAAACCAAAAGGCCACTGGGAGTCGGTGTTTGAAATTAAAAACTGGTGCACACCAGGAGACCAGTCAGAGCTGATCAATCGGAGCATGAATTTTGTAAGGCTTTTACACAAGGTACCTAATAAAGTACCTGTGGGTGTATTCTCGCATAATCAGAATGCGGCCGATTGCCCAAAGGTCAGAATCGAAACTCCACAGCAAAGGGCAGTTCTACTTAGCATGGAAACCCCAATGCAAAATACACTTCAAAACCAAACCCTGAATGCAAAGAGAAAGATAGTTGGCATTCTCCAACGTTATGTTTTTAGATGGTTCCTGTTGCTATTTGCTATTGAAAATCTGTTTCATGGTGACGTACATCCTGACTGCACTGGGCTTTCACAAGAATAGCTTTGGTCATGTTTCTGGACTAGGTTTCTTGGGAATTCAATTTATTTTGATTAGTACTACAAGAAGGGGAATGCAAATCAGCACTCCACATTTACATTAACAGCAAAGGAAAGCTGTCGAACAAAACCAGGGCTCTGACCTACTATTCTCAGCAAAGACAAACTTTACCCTATTTGGTCCAAAATTAATTGCCATGGGTGAATTGATAGCTCCAGAAGGATGGATATTTTTAAGCTTTTTAATCTATCCAATATAATTACTGTTTACTTAGTATAAAATTGAAGAATCTACCCAATTATTCAGCAGGGCAGTACTTAATTACTGAGGACTCAGAGTTTTCTAATCTGATCTAATTACTTCTGCTGCCCTGGTTACTCCCTTCATCTTGTCTCTTCATCATCAACTGTTTCACTTCCTTCCAGTTAAATGGAGCAGTGATCAAAGATTAGGGATAAAGATTAGCTTTATTTGTTCACATGCAAAATGAAACATAGAGCAACATTTGTTCTTTGCGTCAACGAGCAACACAATTTCAGGATGTGCTGGGGGGCAGCTCACAAGAATCACCACGCTTCCAGTACTAACATAGCACACCCACAACTCATTAACCCTAAGCCATGAGTCTCTGGAACAGAGGAGTAAGATAAGATCAGCAAGCTGAGCGGTGTCGCAGTAACTTGCACTCAGTGTCAGCAAAGACCAAAGAACTGACTGTGGATTTCGAGAAGGGCAAGATGAGGGAACGCACACCAGTCCTCATGGAGGGATCAGAGTTGGAAAGAGTGAACAGTTTCAAGTTCCTGAGTGTCAACGTGTCTGAGGTTCTGTCCGGGGCCCAACAAATTGATGCACTTACAAAGGAGGCACGACTGCGGCTGTATTTCATTAGGAGCTTGAGACCTGGTCTGTCACCAAGGACACCGGCAAATTTCTACAGGTGTACCGTGGACAGCGTTCTAACTGGCTGCATCACCGACTGGTGTGGGAGTTGTGGGGCCGACTGCACAGGATCGAAATGAACTGCGGAAAGTCGTAAACTCACTCAGCTCTATTATGGATACCAGCCTCCCCAGCATCCAGGACATGCTTCCAGTCTGGGAGGAGGTACAGGAGCCTGAAACACACACCCAGTGTCTCAGGAACAGCTTCTTCCCCTCCGCCATCAGACGTCTGAATGGACATTGAACCCTTGGACACTACCTCACTACTTTATTCTTCTCTTTTTCCACTGCTAATTTAGTTTAACTTTTTAAGTATATATACAATTATTTAATTTACAGTCTTTATTATGTATGGAGTGCTGCTGCCACATAACAACAAATTTCACAGCATATGTCACTGATATTAAGCTAGATTTTGATTCTGAGACCGGAGAAACCACGGGAAGACTGCTGAGACAGTGATGCGAAGTAAGTCAGGTCCCTGGCACTGTCAACCATCACGCTCACTGCTACGCTAATCACACGGTATTTCAATGTAGGTATTCATCTACCTGAGTTGAATTGGTACCTAGCTAAAATTGCAGAAATAATTATCACGCGTTTTTAGCTTTCACATTCTAAGACACACAAGTATGTAAATGAATTGTAACAATTATTTCTGAGAATTATAGGAAAAGAAACTTCATTTCCAGAAGGCTCTAATTCTTGAAATTAAGGCACTGTAAAATCATTACGCTGTTAACTGCTACATGACCCCATCACTAACATCTGTTCAGAATTGTTGCTACTCTGAGAAATCTGACAGAACTTCTCAGAGCGGTTCACAGGGCAAACAGCCGAGGCAAATGCAGGAGGAGGGGTTCTGAAATGTGTCCCAGGAAGAAGGACCGGAGAGAACGTGAAGAGAAACACTTCTCTGCATCCAGTGCTTATGATCTGACACGCAAGGCCTGAATGGAGTAAATACTTGAAGCAAAACTCAAAGCTGTAGGTCCAGGCCAATAATGCAGTACTCCTGGATGTCAGCTAGCCATACCTCGTGCTCCTCTGTGTTTTCCCCCACTGCGATGTGCAGCCACCTCTTCTTTCTCAGCGCCGCTCGGTCGGTGACCGTAGCCAGCAGGACTGCTGTCATTGTCCACCCAGAAGGGGATGCTGGACCGTGTTGGGGAGGCCACCCAGGTGGTTGACCCCGTGTCCACCAACGCACGGCATCTGATGCTCTCCACCACACAGTCCACGCGTAAGGTTTGCTCTTCACCCAAATGGCCCACCCGGGGAGATGACAATGGAGGCATTCTGCTGGTGGTCTCAGGCGTTTCCCAGTGGCTGCGCTGGTAGTCCCAGGCCACCTGCCCTGCCTTGCCACACCAGTAGCAGTGAACTGGGGGGTAGCCATGCCGAACACAGTGGCGGAGGTCTGCCGCGAATACCACGAGGCTTGCTCCCACACCTCACCGCCCGCTGCCCAGTTCTTCCCTCGTTGCTTCCTCCAATGCCCTCAGTCCAAAACGCTGCTCCAGTGCCACTACAAGTGCCCTGTAGTTCCCCTGCTCAGTCAGCATTAGGACAGGGAGGGCCCGCAGGGCATCCTCCTCCAGCACCAGGGTCGTCTCGGTGGGACCCATCCGTTGTGTCAGGCGGCAAGACGGACCTGCGCCAGGTAAGGATCAGGCGGCTGGTACCATTGTATCTGGGGAGTTTCAGGGTGGATCTTGTGGCATTAATTGCTGGGCCCCTTTGGTTCTCCTTTTTCTCCGGTAGCGTTAGTGATGCCTGCCACGTGCCGGTCCTCCCAAGGCTGCGGCGTCTTGTGCTCCTCGGTGCAGGCCACGAGGGAGGTGGGTGATGTGCTCCATCGTTGTCCCCCAGCTTGGGGAGCCTGGGTACACTCATCCTGTTGGAGTTCCCTGGGAAGGCACGATGCTCGGTTCCCAGGCTCTCCCACCGAGTCAGTGTGCCGTCTTTGGGGGCCCGGCCCGGGAATACAGGGAAGGCATACTGCTTGGTCCCTCATCTTATTGCCTGGGTCTGTGCTCCATCTGACGTCGTAGCTCTTCAATCTTGCCGTCAATTTCTAATCCCACTCCTGACACCAATGTGGCGAGCTCTTGGTCCATAATGACAGATGAGGAAGCTTGTTTAACTCAACAACTGCTTTTATTGTGATAAAAACAAAACAGACAGGGTACTAGGGAGAGATCTGAGTCAGTCACGTACAGATGGGGGAGGTGATTATTACACACCCCGGTTACAGTCAGAGTAACACACATGTGAATAACTGTATAAACCAATCTAAAATGTAACAAGAACTGAACTTGAATATCCCACCATAATCCCATGAATGCATTTTAAAACAAGAACAATAAATAGCACTGATCACTAGGAATGCTGGGGCAGGCTGTCGTCTGTGCCCACTCCCCTGGGCGCTACAATACTTTACAGTAGGGATGATGTTAACTGGCTGATGTACAGTATTAAATTTACACTATATGTGTCGCTTAGTGCCGAGGCTAAAAAGTTCCATTTTAGTCTCAGCTGACCACTTGAGTTACTTCCAAATCTTTATAGTATCTTCGAAGTGATGCTTTGCAAAGTCTTTATGGGCAAGGATAGGCTTTGGGTTTTAGTCAGGGATTCTTCCATAAACAGCCCTTTTGTGCAAGGCCTTAGAGACTGTGGAGTCACAAACTTCACCTCCAGTTGCAGTCACTGACTTCAGCAGCTCACTCAGAGTGATGGTTGGTGTCACCGCAGCCTCTCTTAGAAGTGGCAATCTTCTCCGGTGACCAAGTTTAGAGGGGTGGCCTGACCTAGGCTGTGTGGGTATGGTTTCATATTTTTCCATTTTTTCCATGATGGACTGCGCTGAGTGCAAAGATATGTTTGGTACCTTTGAGATGGTGTTGTGCCGTTCCCCAGATTTGTGTTTCTCTATTGTCAGTTCCCTGACTTGCCTTGAATGCTCTTCTGTCTTCATTTTGGTTTGGTCTGTTGAAAATCTACTATACCATTGGACCTTACAGAAAGAGGGGGTATGTATTCAGGCGATCCTCCAATTTTCTACATCAACAAATTGGGTGAGTTGGTAAGGTAATATATGGTATTGCATCTGAGAAAAGTTAGCATAGTAATTACAACGGGGACGAATACCTTTTCAACCTCACAATTTTTGCTTATAATTTTTCATAAATTGTTGATAGGCTTTGGATTTTGTCTTTTAATTTGATATGATGCACAATGTTTTGTAGATTAGTTCAAAAAATCCTCTAAAATATTTTAAATTTAGAAAATGACAGTGAAATGTAAAAATAGTTGTTAAAAAGCGCTGTATGTCAGTGATAATAAACTGATTCTGATTCTGGGCTAATCCTCTCCCTCAACATTTCTCTGTTCTATCCCTGTATTACTCTTTTGCCAGAGGGTGGTGAATCTGTGGTATTCGTTGCCACAGATGGCTGTGGAGACCAAGTCATTGGATATATTTAAAGCAACACACACAGAATGCTGGAAGCGGTCAGCAGGCCAGGCAACATCTATGGAAAAGAGTACAGTCAATGTTTTGGGCCCAGATCCTTCAGCAGGACTGGAGGGAAAGGGGCTCGGTCCACAACGTCAACTGTACTCTTCCTTAGATGCTGCCTGGCCTGCTGAGTTCCTCCAGTATTTTGTGTATGTTGCTCTGGATTTCCGGCATCTGCAGAGTTTCTCTTGTTTGTGATTGGGTATACTTAAAGTCGAGGTTGATCGGCTCTGTTAGGTCAGGGCAACAAAGGCTACAGAGGAGAAGGTAGGAGAACGAGGTTGGGAAGGAAAACAGGTGCCATGATGGAATGATGGAGCAGACTTGATGGGCGAAATAGTTTAATCCTTCTCCTCTCTCTTGTGATCTACTCATTTCCCTTCCTGTTCAAAAACTCATTCATCTGTTCGTAAATACACACAACACTTATCTGTAAACCTCTGGTTTAAAAGATCAGAAAGATTTATAAGAGTTAAACAAGTTGTGGCTCAGCCCTAAACAGCTAACCCACTGTAACCTTTCAATCTTGGAAGCTCAAGTGTAGGCCGAATGTGCAATCCGGCCTCATGGAACTACCCTCCCATCTCAAGAATCAATCATGCAATCCATTTGTGTGCCTCATTTTGATTACCTAAATCCATCCTTGGGTAGGAAGACCAGGATCTTCACCAAAACCACAGAAGTTCATGGAAAGGATGAACATGCTCACTAAGTCTGCTGAACCAGAGTGCAGAGGGCCCAGAATGAATTCCGCTCAACGGCAACCACCTATCAGGGCATTCATGGATGACCTCACTCACCACAGAATCAGTCCCAGGCTGCCGGTGGATTCTGCAAGGGCTCGAAAAGCTGGTGGAGCGGGCCCGGATGCGTTTCAAACTTTCCAAATCAAGATCGATGGTGCTGAGCAAAGGGAAGGTGGAGAACAAGTTCCGGTTCAGCATCGCAGGCACAGCCATCCCAACCATCACAGAAAAGCCAGTCAAGAGCTTAGGCAAAGTTTTTGACAGCTCTTTAAGGGACACAACATCCATTCAGGCACGTCGGCCGATCGTTTCCACGGATGCTGCCCGACCTGCTGAGTTCCTCCAGCGTGTTGTGAGTGTTGCTTTGAACCTGCACCGAGTTGGATGGCTGGCTGAAATCTGTGGACAAGTCTGGCCTACCTGGGAAGTTTAAAGCCTGGGTGTATCAGCATGGCATTCTTCCCAGAATCCTGTGGCCCCTCCTCGTCTATGCAGTTCCGATCTCGACAGTTGAAACCTTAGAGAGGAGGGTTAGCAACCACCTCAGGAGATGGCTGGGGCTGCCAAAGAGCCTGAGCAGCATCGCACTCTATGGACACCACAACAAACTGCAACTGCCCTTCAAATCCTTGGAGGAAGAATTCAAGGCAACAAGAGCCAGAGAAGTGCTACAGTAGAGGGATCAAGTGACCCGAAGGTGGCTAGAGCAGGGATCCAAGTAAGTACTGACAGGAAGTGGAGGGCAGAGGAAGCTGTTCAGGAGGCAGGGGTGAGGCTGCGTCACAGGAGGCTGGTGGGAGTGGTCACACGAGGCTGAGCTGGGCTAGGGTCCTTTCCAAATCCCCAAATGGACACCAGAGGGAAGGAAAGGCATCGTCTAGTTCAGGAGGAGGTGAGAGCAGTAGTGGAGGAGATGAGAGCCTGCAAGGCAGTGGGAATGAAGCAACAGGGAGCTTGGACAAAATGGGAGAATGCAGTTGAGAGGAAAGTGACCTGGGCTGATCTTTGGAAAGCCGAACCACACCGCATCCAATTTCTCATCCAGGCAGTGTACGATGTGCTTCCAAGCCCATTAAACCTGCACACATGGGGCAAGGCAGAGTCATCTGCGTGCCCACTGTGCTCCAAGCAAGGAACCCTGGAGCACATCCTCAGCGGCTGTGCAAGGGCACTTGGTGAGGGTCGGTACAGGTGGAGGCATGATCAGGTCCTGAAGACCATCGCTGAAGCCGTCAGCACAGGAGTTGAGTGGGCGAAGCGGTCCGGACCCTCCAAGCAGACCATTGCCTTTGTCAGAGCTGGGGAGCAGCCAATACCTGCCAAAAGAACATCTGCAGGCATTCTGACCTCTGCAAGGGACTGGCAGCTGTTGGTGGACCTCGAAGTTCCCCAACCATATCACAGCCACCACCCTGCGACCAGACATTGTCCTAGTGTCTGAGTCTACTAAGCAAGTGGTGCTGCTGGAGCTGACAGTCCCATGGGAAGATAGCTTGGAGGAGGCCTTTGAAAGGAAGCTCTCCAAGTACGCAGGACTGGTCAGCAACTGTCAGCAGGCTGGATGGAGAGCGAGGTGTCTCCCAGTGGAGGTTGGTTGTGGGGGATTCGCAGCCCATTCCTTAGTTAGAGCCTTCAGCATTTTGGGCATCGAGGGAGAGAGGAAGAGGGGAGCCATCCGCAGTACCACCGATGCGGCAGAGAGGGCCTCAAGATGGCTGTGGCTCAAAAGAGGGGAGCCATGGAGTCATAAGTAGCTAGCCATCTGGTCACAAGCTGGGGTCTGATCAGCCCCGGCTGGGTCACCTGGAGGAGGGTGTATGATGTTGAAAGACCCGAAACACCCGATGATTCCAGGAACATCACTGAAGATGTGTCCAGAAGCATCAATAGATGTATGTACACAGTAGCTCTGACATTTGGAATTTTTTTGAGTAAATTGTTCTGGTTGGAGTCAGAGGCAGGCATCTGGGAAAATTTGACCTCAGACTTTATTGCCACAACTGTGACAATCAGCCGGGGAAAACAACAATTACTCGTCTTGGCCAGGACTTCATGCCCTTAGCCTTGAGAGTGATACATAAAGGTGGAATGAGCCACTGATATGGAAAGGTCACTTCAGAAAAGGAGGCATAGATATTCTGACAGATTTCACAACATTGTTCATTTATAATAAACACAAGAGATTTTGCGGATGCTGGAAGTTCGGAGCAACACACACAAATTGCTGGAGGAACTCGGCAGGTCAGGCAGGAGAGAAAATAAGGAGCCAATGTTTCAGACCACGACCCTTCACCAGGGCAGCCTGATGTGTGCATCGGTGATAATAAACCTGATTTTGATTCTGAAAGAAAGTCTTAGATGGTTGTAGATGTTGGAGTCCATTATTAAGGATGACATTTCTGGGTATTTGGAGGCACATGATAAAGAAGGCCAAAGTTTGATTTGTTTCCTTCAGGGGAAATCTTCCCTGACAGATCTGTCGGAATTCTTTGAGGACAGGATAGACAAAAAAGAGTCAGTGGATGTTGTTTATTTAAATTTTCAGGACTTTGGCAAGGTGGCACAGGTGAGGATGCTTCACAAGACAAGAGCCTATGGTATTACAAGAAATATACTAGCATGGATAGAAGATTGGCTGACTGGCAGGAGGCGAAGTATGGGGATAAAGGGGGCCTTTTCTGATTGGCTGCTGCCGACAAGTGGTATTCTGTAGGGGTTTGTGTTAAGACCCCTTCTTTTCATGTTATGTCAATGATTTGATGATAAAATTGGTGGCTTTGTGGCCAAGTTTGCAGATGATAAAAAGTGGAGGGATAGGTAGTGTTGAGGAAACAGAGAGTTTGCAGAAGGACTTGGTCATATTGGGGGGATGGACAAAGAAGTGACAGATGGAATAGTGTTGGGAAGTTCTTAAACGCATCTCCCCCATTTCACGTACATCTGCTCTCACTCCATCCTCCCGCCACCCCACTAGGAGTAGGGTTCCCCTGGTCCTCACCTACCACCCCACCAGCCTCCGGGTCCAACATATTATTCTCCGTAACTTCCGCCACCTCCAACGGGATCCCACCACTAAGCACATCTTTCCCTCCCCCCCCCCATGTATTCCACAGGGATCGCTCCCTACGCAACTACCTTGTCCATTCATCCCCCCCATCCCTCCCCACTGATCTCCCTCCTGGCACTTATCCGTGTAAGCGGAACAAGTGCTACACATGCCCTTACACTTCCTCCCTTACCACCATTCAGGGCCCCAAACAGTCCTTCCAGGTGAGGCAACACTTCACCTGTGAGTCGACTGGGGTGATATACTGTGTCCGGTGCTCCCGATGTGGCCTTTATATATTGGCGAGACCCGACGCAGACTGGGAGACCGCTTTGCTGAACATCTATGCTCTGTCTGCCAGAGAAAGCAGGATCTCCCAGTGGCCACACATTTTAATTCCACATCCCATTCCCATTCTGACATGTCTATCCACGGCCTCCTCTACTGTAAAGATGAAGCCACACTCAGGTTGGAGGAACAACACCTTATATTCCATCTGGGTAGCCTCCAACCTGATGGCATGAACATTGACTTCTCTAACTTCCGCTAGGCCCCACCTCCCCCTCGTACCCCATCTGTTACTCATTTTTATGCACACATTCTTTCTCTCACTCTCCTTTTTCTCCCTCTGTCCCTCTGAATATACCTCTTGCCCATCCTCTGGGTCACCCCCCCCCCTTGTCTTTCTTCCCGGACCTCCTGTCCCATGATCCTCTCGTATCCCCTTTTGCCTATCACCTGTCCAGCTCTTGGCTCTATCCCTCCCCCTCCTGTCTTCTCCTATCATTTTGGATCTCCCCCTCTCCCTCCAACTTTCAAATCCCTTACTCACTCTTCCTTCAGTTAGTCCTGACGAAGGGTCTCGGCCTGAAACGTCGACTGCACCTCTTCCTAGAGACGCTGCCTGGCCTGCTGTGTTCACCAGCGACTTTGATGTGTAGTGTTGGGAAGTGTATAGTTATGTACTTTGCTAGAAGGATAGACTGTAATAGTGCTATGCTAACCGCTATACTACCGTGCCACCCCAATATATGATCCGTACCATAACTGCAGTTAAAGGTTGAGGGATATCCCTAGTGTGTGGCTAAGCAGACCTTGCACAAAATTTATATTCGTTTTTTTTTGAAGGAAGCTTGTAAGTTATTATCTACAACATTTGGTAAGGCTTTCATTTCTTTAACATGTGTAGTGGCAAAATATGCAAATAGAAATATTGTGCTCAATTCAATAAGAGTTCTTTTGAAAGATCCTAATCTATAAATATGCATGTCCTATCACTGCCTGTTTCAGGTTTGACAAACTGTACGACATTGAAAATTCAAATTTAATCATAGAATTTGAATACACAGATGAATGCCATTGAGCTCAGTGACCTGCTAGATCAGTCCATAATCATTCATAATTTGAATTGCATCTTGCGCCAATGTTTTATGCCCCTGTAGAGCAAATATCCCATTTCATAATGAACTGATTGCTAAACCCAGGTGTTTGTTTCAGGATGGGATGCAATCCCATTAGGAAGTCTGGCCAACAGACAGGTTCAGCGATTGGGAAAAACAAAGACTGTTAGAGCATAATATGGGAAAATGTAAAAATTCCGGAGGAACAGCGTTTTCTAAAAGCTGAAAGACTTGTGAATATTAACATTCAGGGGCCGTACGCGAATATAATGAAGCAACCAGAACAGCCAGCAAATGTTGCATTAGCATTCACTGAAGAGCATGGGGATCAGGAGGCGAACCTTTAGTGCTCTAAACTCCCAGATGGTTCAAAGTAAGCACAAATTTCAAGAGCACATTATGTTTTCTTTTAAGTACCGCTCATGGATTGCACACAGAAGGATAGCACTGGGGAATTCACGGTAGCGTAACAGCTAGCACAACACCATTCCTGTGCCAGCAGCCCACGCTCGGTTTGTATATTCTGCCCGTGATCTTGTGGGTTTCATCTGGGTGCTCCACTTTCCGCCCACACTCCAAGATGTACGGGTTAGTAGGATCATTGGTCACATGAGTGTAATTGGGTGACGTGGGCTCGTTGGGCCGGTTACCGAGCTGTGTCTCTAAATAAATAAGATCTCAAGGAAATTTCTAACACTTGGGTATTAGAGGAAAGTCCTCACACTGGTTAGCGTAATCACTTTACAGCACCAGCGTCACAGATCGGGGTTTGATGCCAGCCACTGTCTGTAAGGAGTTCGTACGTTCTCCCTGTGACAGCGTGATTTCCTCTGGGTGCTCCGGTTTCTCCCCGTTCCACAGGCATACGGGTCAGGGTTACAGCGTGTGATGTCGTGCCAGTGTCTCCCCGTTCCACAGGTGTACAGGTCAGGGTTATGGGTGTGTGATGTCGTGCCAGTGTCTCCCCGTTCCACAGGTGTACAGGTCAGGGTTATAGGTGTGTGATGTCGTGCCAGTGTCTCCCCGTTCCACAGGTGTACAGGTCAGGGTTATGGGTGTGTGATGTCGTGCCAGTGTCTCCCCGTTCCACAGGTGTACAGGTCAGGGTTATAGGTGTGTGATGTCGTGCCAGTGTCTCCCCGTTCCACAGGTGTACAGGTCAGGGTTATAGGTGTGTGATGTCGTGCCAGTGTCTCCCCGTTCCACAGGTGTACAGGTCAGGGTTATAGGTGTGTGATGTCGTGCCAGTGTCTCCCCGTTCCACAGGTGTACAGGTCAGGGTTATAGGTGTGTGATGTCGTGCCAGTGTCTCCCCGTTCCACAGGTGTACAGGTCAGGGTTATAGGTGTGTGATGTCGTGCCAGTGTCTCCCCGTTCCACAGGTGTACAGGTCAGGGTTATAGGTGTGTGATGTCGTGCCAGTGTCTCCCCGTTCCACAGGTGTACAGGTTAGGGTTATAGATGTGTGATGTCGTGCCAGTGTCTCCCCGTTCCACAGGTGTACGGGTTAGGATTATAGGCGTGTGATGTCGTGCCAGTGTCTCCCCGTTCCACAGGTGTACAGGTCAGGGTTATAGATGTGTGATGTCGTGCCAGTGTCTCCCCGTTCCACAGGTGTACGGGTTAGGATTATAGGCGTGTGATGTCGTGCCAGTGTCTCCCCGTTCCACAGGTGTACAGGTTAGGGTTATAGATGTGTGATGTCGTGCCAGTGTCTCCCCGTTCCACAGGTGTACAGGTCAGGGTTATAGATGTGTGATGTCGTGCCAGTGTCTCCCCGTTCCACAGGTGTACAGGTCAGGGTTATGGGCATGTGATGTTGTGCCAGTGTCTCCCCGTTCCACAGGTGTACAGGTCAGGGTTATGGGTGTGTGATGTCGTGCCAGTGTCTCCCCATTCCACAGGTGTACAGGTTAGGGTTATAGGTGTGTGATGTCGTGCCAGTGTCTCCCCGTTCCACAGGTGTACAGGTTAGGGTTATAGATGTGTGATGTCGTGCCAGTGTCTCCCCATTCCACAGGTGTACAGGTTAGGGTTATAGATGTGTGATGTCGTGCCAGTGTCTCCCCGTTCCACAGGTGTACGGGTTAGGGTTATAGATGTGTGATGTCATGCCAGTGTCTCCCCATTCCACAGGTGTACAGGTCAGGGTTATGGGTGTGTGATGTCGTGCCAGTGTCTCCCCGTTCCACAGGTGTACAGGTTAGGGTTATAGGCGTGTGATGTCGTGCCAGTGTCTCCCCGTTCCACAGGTGTACAGGTCAGGGTTATAGGTGTGTGATGTCGTGCCAGTGTCTCCCCGTTCCACAGGTGTACAGGTTAGGGTTATAGGCATGTGATGTCGTGCCAGTGTCTCCCCGTTCCACAGGTGTACAGGTCAGGGTTATAGGTGTGTGATGTCGTGCCAGTGTCTCCCCGTTCCACAGGTGTACAGGTTAGGGTTATGGGCATGTGATGTTGTGCCAGTGTCTCCCCATTCCACAGGTGTACAGGTTAGGGTTATGGGTGTGTGATGTTGTGCCAGTGTCTCCCCGTTCCACAGGTGTACAGGTCAGGGTTATGGGTGTGTGATGTTGTGCCAGTGTCTCCCCGTTCCACAGGTGTACAGGTCAGGGTTATAGGTGTGTGATGTCGTGCCAGTGTCTCCCCATTCCACAGGTGTACAGGTTAGGGTTATGGGTGTGTGATGTTGTGCCAGTGTCTCCCCGTTCCACAGGTGTACAGGTCAGGGTTATGGGCATGTGATGTCGTGCCAGTGTCTCCCCGTTCCAAAGGTGTACGGGTTAGGATTATAGGCGTGTGATGTCGTGCCAGTGTCTCCCCGTTCGACAGGTGTACAGGTTAGGGTTATAGATGTGTGATGTCGTGCCAGTGTCTCCCCGTTCCACAGGTGTACAGGTTAGGGTTATAGGTGTGTGATGTCGTGCCAGTGTCTCCCCGTTCCACAGGTGTACAGGTTAGGGTTATAGGTGTGTGATGTCGTGCCAGTGTCTCCCCGTTCCAAAGGTGTACGGGTTAGGATTATAGGCGTGTGATGTCGTGCCAGTGTCTCCCCGTTCCACAGGTGTACAGGTCAGGGTTATGGGCATGTGATGTCGTGCCAGTGTCTCCCCGTTCCAAAGGTGTACGGGTTAGGATTATAGGCGTGTGATGTCGTGCCGGAAGTGTGGCAACACTTGCAGGCTGCCCTCAGCACATCCTCGTCATCACAAAATGACACACTTCACTATGTGGTTCAATGTACATTTGACAAATAAAGCTAATCGTAAACCCATTCACAAAAGGCACTAATTAAATGTGGCATAAATACATCAGGAAACATTGAAAATAAACAAATAGTTGATGAGCATTTGGAAAGAGAAACTGGAAATCAGGATTTTTCGGCATATCAAGTTCCCAAAGTACAAGAGTATCTGCAAATAATCTTGCAGTTTAAGATTTCAATTTCCCCTTCCAGGTAACGCATACCTTCTTTTAAGGAGGAACATAGAGTTATGCACTTGTATTACATACAATTACATCTTAGAGTTCTGAGACATCGTGTCCCACAATAGAGTCCTTGTATCATTTATAGAAATTCAGTACAAAGTGTTCCTACAATAATTTCTCACAAGATTGTATATTTTTTACTGAATGTTAAAGGACTGTGGATGATTTGATGAGCTTCCTAAACCTGCTTAGAACATAAGACATAAGAGCAGAATTAGGCCATTCGGCCCATCCAGTCTGCTCTGCCATTCTGTCAAGGTCTGATTTATTACCCCATTCTCCTGTCTTCTCCACAAGACCTTTGACACCCTGACTAATCCAGAATCCATCAACCTCCACTTTTAATACACCCAATGACCTGACCTCCACAGCTTCCTGTGGGGATGAATTCCACAGATTCAACACCCTCTGGCTAAAGAAATTCTTCATCTCTGTTTTAAATGGACGTCCTTCTGTTCTGGGACGGTGCCCTCTTGTCCTAGACTACCCCAGCATAGGAAACATCCTCTCCACATCCACTCTGTCTTGGCCTTGCAATATTCGATGGTCTTCAATTAGTTAGTTAATTAGTACAGCCCATTTAACCCACTCTAAGATCAATCTAATCAGTCTCACTACAATTAATTAGTTAGGCCTCATGAGTGATGCATCTAATAGTTAAATAGTCTTGCTAAATCCACTAACTATTAAACCAAGGGGGTAAATACTCCTTGAGCGTTTAATCAAGCCAACTTCAATCCCTTCATAATAATAGGCATTGATAAAGTGAACAGCCAGAGTTATTTTCACAGGGGGAAATGGCCAATACAAGGGGGCATAATTTTGAGGTGATTAGAGAACAGTATAGCAGAATGTCAGAAATATGTTTTTTTTTACACACAGAGAGTGGTGGGTGTGTGGACTGCACTGTCAGGGGTGGTGGTAGAGGCAGATATATTAGGGGGAATTAAGAGACTCTTAGATAGGCAGATGGATGAAAGGAAAAATAGTGGGCCATGTGGGAGGGAATGGTAAGATTTTTCTTAGAGTAGTGTCATGTGACTGGCAATAATGAATATAGAATTGAGTCAGGTTTTATAAAAACAAACAAACATTTATTAAACTCTGCTCAAAAATAGCGAAATGTATTTAAACGACTAACTTAACTGGAAGTTAACTGCTATACAGCAACTCTGGAACAGTTCTTAAAAGGGTAGATGCGAAAACAGTTCTTAAAGTGGTAAATTCGAACACAGTTCCTAGAATGGTAAATTCGAAAGTCCAAGAGATTTATACAGTCAATTAGGAGAGACTTTCCTGAAGTAAAGAATTCCTCGAAGACGTGACGTTACTGCTGATCCCAGCCGGAATCCCAGCAGGATTCACAACGACAGAAATAAAACGGCTTAAAGGAACTGACCTTTTCCTCTGGAGAATAGGAACTGCACAGCCCTTCCTGCTTTAGCAGAGGTTATCTCATGTAGGTCACTGTTTTTTGAACGAAGATTCAATAAAGGTCGATCCTCTCCAAAACCGCCAAACGACATCAGCTTTACTCGACTCGGCGAATTCCTGTACTTTAGTCAGGTCTTCACTCTCCAACACTACTTACAATAGAAAGTAGAACTCCACTTTAAAACGAAACTGTGTCATAAGACGAATACGCAGCATAATGGAGTATCTGACGAATTAAATAACGAACTAAACTTAAAACTAACCGCGTCACACCAGGGGTCTCCCTTTTATACCCGTGGTGAACATGTCATCACGTGACCTCACACTGGCGGGAAAATTACATCACCCCACCATCACATGACCATTACCTCATGCTCATAAGATACTCAATTACATCATGGTCATAAGACAGTCACAAGATATCCATGAGGTATGTAACAGTAGGTTAAAAGGTACCATGATGTAATGGTCTACGTTTATAAAGTTGTTCATGACAAGAGCTATGATTGAGGAAAGAGGTGTCAGTGCATGTTTCCCCCTCACGCAGGTCATGACTTCTAAGCAATAGTGGGAGAGTCGAGGACCAGAGGGCACAGCCTCAGAACAGGACATCCCTTAAAAACAGAGATGAAATATTCATTAAAAAAATCTGCCATTCCCTCATTTTTCAAACAAACCAAATTTAAACACATGATAAGAACCATGCAGAGTAAGCATGAGGCTAGATAGTCCATCCTCCTAATGCAGGAGTTCCCAACTGGAGTTCCATTGACCCTTTGCTTCGTGGCTTTGGTCCATGGCATAAATGTCCTAATGACTATTGATCTTTGATGAAGGGTCTCTACCCAAAATATCAGCTGCTATTCCCCTCCATAGATGCTCCCTCATCTGCTCAGTCCCTCCAGTATTTTGTCTGTGTTGACCTTCATGCCTGCTGGGCCACTCCAGGTAAAGCTAAGATTTGGAAATATCAGTTGTTCTGGTGGTGGAACAAGCTGTTACACTCTTTTGGTGACTGCAACTTCAGGAAAGCAACTTTCATGACAAATAGTGAAAAACCAAACAATCTTGAAACTCTATTTGCTTCATTAATAATTTTCAATATTGTGCTTTACATATGCACTGATTAATGCAAGGTTTAGTAAATCAGAACAAACATGCAGTGTTCTATAAAGGAGGTGAATTTTTCCAAGCCTAAAGTCTTATAAAATAAACCCAGTGGCTTGGGTTTTATGGAACTGTTGTGTATTTAATATTTCAGTAATATTTGTGTAATATTCTACATATAGTTTAAGCATCATTGTTGTTTACATAATGCATTATGGGTTATCTGAAAAAGTATGTAAATGGCATACGTCATTACGCCACCACATCACACGTATGTGCCTCACTTAAAGTAAAACAGAATTCGGATACATTATTCACAACTCTAGTTTTTTTGCTTTTAATTATTTTTATGTTTTTGAGTTAAAAAACATAACAGGAACCAATGGTTCCATAATGGTCCCACAATGGATTATGGAACCAATGGACTCACTGTCAAGGACACTTAATCTCATCGCTCATTTAGTTATTATTATTATTTCTTTTTTTTTCTTTTGCATTTCCACAGTTTGATGTCTTTTGCACATTGTCTGCCCGTCCTGTTGGGTCCGATCTTTCATTGATTCTGTTATGGTTTTTGGATTTACTGAGTATGCCCACAAGAAATGAATCTCAGGGTTTTAACATATATGTGCTTTGATGATAAACTTACTCTGAACATATGGATTGAAACATTGGTTGAATGTGAGTAACTTCACAGCCTCTTTTCTGTGCTTTTAGTATTCTTATTGCTTCACATATCAATATTGCATCGATACAACTGAAAATGCTTCATTGTTGCACTTTTGCTCTTCCTTTTCTTCTAGATTTTTCTTTGCCCTTCACGTCACAATTACCATCAGCACATGTGCACCACAAGGCAGTGAGTTTAGCCCTCGATTGTATTCCTGCTTTATGTGATTGTGAGGCTAAGAACAACTCCATTTCCATAGTTAAGTTTGCTGACGACACCACTGCTGTTGGTTGAATCAATGGTGGTGATGAACCAGCATATAGGAGCACAAACAAGAGAAAATCTGCAGACACTGGAAATCCAAAGCAACACACACACAAAATGCTAGAGTAACCCAGCAGGCCAGCCAGCATCTCTGGAACAGGGTTAAGACCCTTCATATGGAATGGAAAAAAAGATGAGGAGCATATAGGAGGGTGTTTGAAAAATCTGGTTGAATGAACTTCTCACTCAATGCCAGCAAAATCAAGGAGTTGATTACTGACTACAGGAAGAAGAACCCGGAGGTCTATGAGCCAGTCCTCATAGGGGATTGGAGGTGGAGAGGGTCTGTACTTTAAATTCCTTGGTTTTAACATATCAGAGGATCTGCTTTGGGATCAGCAGTAAGTGCCATCACAAAGACAGCACTACAGCAACTCTACTTTCTCAGAAGTTTGCATAGATTCAGCACGTCACCAAAACTTCGACAAACTTTTATGGAAGCACAGTGGAGAGTATTGTAACTGGTTGCATCATCACCTGATATGGGAATACCACTGCCCAGGAATGGAGAAGTCTACAAAAAGTGGTGGACACAGCCCAATCCGTTGCACCTTCCTCACCATTGAGTTAATTTACAAGGAGCCACTGCCACAAGAAAGCAGCACCCATCATCAAAGACCCCCACCATGATCTCTTCTTGTTACTACCATTGGGCAAGGCAGTACAGGAGCTTTAGGTACAAGACCACCAGCATCACAAGCAGGCCTTACCCTGCAACCATCAGGCTCCAGAACCGGTGTGGATAACTTCACTCATCTCAACATCGAACTGATTTCAAAACTTACACACTCACTTTCAAGAACTCTACAACTTGAGTCTTCAGTATTTTTTTTTAATTTGCAAAATTTGTTTTCTTTTGCATGTTGCTTGTCAGTTTTTTTATGTACAGTTTTTCATAAATTCTATTGTATTTCTTTATTTTCCTGTAAATGCCTGCAAGAAAATGAATCTTAGGGTAGTATATACTGACATAAATGTACTTGGATAATAAATTTACTTTCTTGGTGTTCAGATCATTATCTTTTTCAAAATATACTGGAAGTAGACTTGTTCATGTATTTATAAAATTATCAAACACTGATATAAGAAAATGGCTTCAAAAGATTCCCTACTTGCCAATCATCTCTGATTGCAAAGGGAAAGTTTGTTCTGATTCCAAGTTGTCGACATCACAGGAAACTTCAGCCTGTTAATATGTCAAGCTGTTAAGCAGTGCTCCAAATTACTGATTAGTTATTGTCAGGTATTATTCCCAAAGAGAGACAGAAATTCTGAATTTAATTAAAATATAATCAAATTAAACTCCATGTTAATTAGCCTCCAATATCCTAGCAGAACATCACACAAGGTTCCAACAAGGATAACAGAAAACTCTATGTGGCATAATTCCTCAAAAAGTACCCGTTGTTCCCAAATGGTAATGGAACATTCTTTAAATCTGTTTTACAGATTTGTATTACCCAAAACAAATTAGCTGGGATAGATAACTCTGACAGATGGCAGATTATAACTTCACTCACCTTAACGTTGAACTGATTTCACAACTGACAGACTCACTTTCAAGTTGTGGAGTCAGTTCAATGTTAAGTGGAGCTTAGGAGAGACAATGGCGCCTAACGACGACTCCTTTGTTTGCATCTTCAGAAACAGCTCTATTTCTATTTTTAGTACCTCTATTTTTGAAGACCCTGACCTGGAGCTACACGCTGACTTTGGTTCTTTGCGGAAATGGGACCCGCTCCCGGGGTCTCACGACTGGCCACTATTCGATATACCAAGGATGTGGCCTAGAAGACTAGTGTGCCTTCAGGGTTCTGGGATTTCATGGCTCTGGAGACGGGCGGACTCGAGGTTGGTGCCGCCGTCTGGTGTGTCGTGGGAGACAGAAGATCGTAAGCAGTGTGCTGGCAGCTGGCGATGTGCCCAGAGACCCGAGTTCTTTGGGGACAGAGCTTGGAAAAAACAATGCAATGGACTTTTAATATCATAAATCAGTGAGTTGTTTGTTATGTCTCCCCTCTCGCTGTGAAATGGGGACACCTCTTTTTCCCTTATTAGGGAGAGAGAGAGAGGACTTGTTACTGGGTGAACGAGTCATCTTTGGGGTACTGCAAGTCCGTGTCTTTATTGATGCTTTGCTGCACACTTGAGTGCTCGGGGGGGGGGAGGCGCCGATACTTTTTTTGCTGGTAGGGGAGGGGGATCACTGTTTTGCTGCTGCTTGTGCGCGGGAGGGGGAACTGGGGGGGGGGCTTTGGGGTTCTAACATTTAATTGTCATTCATTCTTGTTTTCATGGATGGTTGCAAAGAAAAAGCATTTCAGGATATACATTGTATATATTTCTCTGACATTAAATGTACCTTTGAAAGCTTGTTGTTTCTTCAAATCCTCCACTTCCATCGTGAGAATGATTGCCCTCCCTCTCCCTCCTCATCAAACCACCCTATTGGAGTTTGCAACAGCAGATGGGTATATCCTCAAACTCATTGACCGACTATCTGAAGTTGACAAGTTCAAAGTTAGGTTATTTAAAGTACATATTCAGTACGTCACCATACACTGCCTCGTGATTCATTTTCTTGTAATCATTGACAGGAAAATAAAGAAATAGAATAGAATTTATTAAAAGCCATGCATAAATAATGACTGACAAATAGCCAACGTGCAAAAGAAAACAAATTGTGCAAAGAATAAAAAATAGTTAATAAATAACACTGAGAACATGCGTTGTAGTGTTTCTGAGAGTGAGTGTGTAGGTTGTCGGATCAGTTCAGCTCATTAATCCACACTCATCCAGTTCCAGGTTAAACAATTATCTGAATATATTAACCTGGACTGTTAGAGCTGAAATTTTTCCCAGCCTTCAATATAATTGAGAGTCTACAAAAGAGGTATAGATCGAGTGACTAGCTAAAGACTTTTTTTTACAGGGCAGAAATTACTAATACAAGATGTTGGGAGGCACTTATAGGGGGGATTTCAAGGGCAGGGGAGGTCACTCTACTTGACCAATGAAAAATAACCTCAGGTTCTGGGACCTCCTCTATGATGGTTGAAGGAGTTGACACTGGGACTGCAGGAAGTGGTTCTGACAGCTCTGGACATCTCTCTTCTCCTTTTATTGGCTTTTCTCTCTGAATCTACTTCGATCCTTGCCTCTCTCCCGGCCCTGGCTTCTTTCTCTCTCTATCCCACTCTCAATCTTTTTCTCAGTCATGCTGACTTGTTTTATCCTTGATTCTCTCTCGATCCCTATCATGATCTCACTTCCGGTCCCAGTCCTGCTCACACTTTCATTTCTGCTCTTCGTCCAGTTCCTTCTTTCTTTCCCACCTTTCTCTTTCTCGCTCGTGTTCTCCCTCTGTCTCTCCTCTTTTTAACTTGTTTTTTCTTTTCCTGTCTTCCTTTTTATTTCTCTAGTTTCTCTGAAATTGCTAATTTCTCAAGAAATTGTGTTTCGTTTATCCTCTTCCATTTCACAGCATTTAAGGCACTCTCCTCTTTTTGACCTTTTTCTTCTTTCTAGGTTGTGCATCTTGATCTTGGGATGGTGTATTTAGTTCACTGGAGTATTCTCTTATTAATCCTTCTATTGATCCCTTCACAATCTAATCAATCCTCTGTTTCCTCGTTCGCAACATCATCTGACAAATCCTGCGGTTTTGTATCTCCATTGACTCCTTTCTTTTTGGCCTTCCATTCACCCAGCTGGGCTTTGGTCTTTGCATCTACTTTTACAAACAGCTTTTTGTCTCCCACTTGAAGTTCATGCAATAATCTTAATGCACGTAGAGTAGATTCTGGTTCTTTATACTCAGAAAAGCCGAATGCTTGCAACTTTCCTGAAACTCCTTGAGCTCTCTCCAGCTTAAAACCAAACTACATTCTGCAAGTAATTGCCTGATTAACATATTAGAAGCTTCTTAAATACGTTGCCTCCAAAAACCGTTGTAACCGGACCACTATTTTCATCACTTTCACAGTTTCTCTGAGCAGCATGGTCCTTCCTTGGCAGAGAGGCAGAGAGGTTGGCACCAACATTTGTTTGTGCTCAGTTGGACAACAGTTCATGATGTACACCATGGAGACAGTTGTAGCATTATCTAGTACATCTCTGAATTCACTTTCAGTTGACTCGATTACAGGGGATGTCACATGCAAATTGCACTTGTCTAAGACATTCACATCCCCGCAGTGCTGCCTCTCCTGTTTTACCACATACAAGCCCAATGTGGCTTGTTGGTTGCTGTATTTCACTGTTACAAATGTCACACCTGCAGGAATTACCTTTTTTCCAGTGTAAATTCTTAGTTGGATATCTGCAGATTTCATTATCTTTGAAATGCCATTCATACTCATTTTGTGAAATGACTGAAACAGCTGAGCCAGTGTCCAAATCGATTTCTCTTACTTTGGATAACCACCCCTCTTTGTTCTCCTCCTCCTTTTGTCCCTTCTTCCACTAGCCATTCCTCTAGATCCTTCCTCCTTCCCATAATTCCATGGTCCACTGTCCTCTCCTATAAGATTCCACCTTCATCAGCCCTCTACTGCTTCTACCCATCAGCTTCCAGCTTCTTACAACAATCCCACTCTCCTGTTCCCCATCTGTCTATCGTTCTGCATCCAGCTCTTGCTCCACCCCTTTCAATTTTTTCACACAGCCTATTTTTTCCCTTTTCTTTCCAGTCGATGAAGACTCTCGGCCTGAAGCGCCATCGGATTAATCATCTCCATTAATGCTGCTTGACCTGCTGGTTTCCTCCAGCATTTTGTGTCTGTGGGTCCAAATTTTCAGCATCTGCAGAATCTCTGCGTCTAACAAATGTTAGCATTCTCTCATATTGGACACATCTGATCATGAAAGTATTTTTACACATCCTCTTTCAGTCTTCCAAAATTTTTAAGACCTCCACCAAATCACCCCAGGCTTTTATCTAGCAGTACATGAGAATGCAGTTTCTAGTTTAGCAAAATTGATAAAATATCTCCATTCCCATACAAGTTTTAGCACTACCAATTTAATTTTTTAATATATTCATTCTTTAGGTTTTTCCTGTTTCGTGGATGTCTGTGAAGAGTAAGAATTTCAGATCGTATAATGTATACATTCTCTGGTATCAAATTGAACTTTTGAACCATTAATTTATAGTGTATAGACCTATATTTTATAGGTCTTGCTCTGTACTGCAGCTGCAAAACAGCAAATTTCTCAACATGTGCCCGTGAAAATAAACCTGTTTCTCATTACCAAGTTTCAGTGGACACATTTTGTTTAATATCCTGATCATATGTTCCCCAACTCCCCGCATTGCAGACAGTGATACCCTGATCGTAAGTTCCCCAACTCCCCGCATTACAGACAGTAATATCCTAATCATATGTTCCCCAGTCCCCGCATTACAGAGAGTGATACCCTGAAAAGTCATATTCAACAATTGAAGGCAGAAGCCTAAGAGTACGTACAACCAAGCTTGAGGACAGCTTCTATCTCACTGCTGTAAGACTAGTTAATGGTTCTGTCGTACAATCAAATGGACTCTTGACATCCCCTTACCTTGCACGTTATTCAAAGTTCAAAGTAAATTTGTTATCAAAGTACATATATCTTACTATATGCAACCCTGCGATTCGCTTTCTTGTGGGCGTACTCAATCACTCCAGAGAATAGTAACCATAACGCAATCAATGAAAGACCGCACCAACTCAGGCATTCAACCAGCTTTCAAAAGACAACAAGCTGTGCAAATACAAAAAGAAATATTAATAATATATAAATATTGAGTCTATGAGATAAAGAGTCTTTGAAAGTGAGTCCACAGGTTGTTGGAATAGTTCACTGCTGGTGCAAGTGAAGCTATCCCCTTTGGTCAAGACCCTGATGGTTGAGGGTAATAACTGTTCCTGAACCTGGTGGTGTGACTCCCAAGGCTCCTATATTTTCTTCCTGATGGCAGCAGTGAGAAGACAGCATGACCTGGATGGTAGAATTCCCTGATGATAGCTGCTGATTTCCTGGGACAACATTTTGTTTGCTATTTTAGTTCCTATTGAGAAATATCCTTTAATATTTATGGATATAAAGTCTCATTGCAATGACAACTGAGCAGCGTCTCTGTTGTTAAACACTGCATTTATCACTGATTCATTAAGCAGAGGCTCCGGGCGAAAGAACCTGAATGTAGTCAGATGTAGCTCTAAGACCTATGTCAAACCATCCCACTGTGATATTCTTCACTGAAAAGAGACCATAGTAATTGAACCTAGTGGCATTTTACTTCCACTTCCCATTCCCATTCCGATATGTCCATCCATGGCCTCCTCCATTGTCATGATAAAGCCACACTTAGGTTGGAGGAACAACACCTTATATTCCGTTTGGGTAGCCTCCAACCTGATGACACGAACATTAATTTCTCAAACTTCCAGTAATTCCTCCCCCCCCACCCCCATTTCCCATCCCCTTGTCCCTCTCTCACCTTTATCTTCTTACCCACCCATCACCACCCTCTGGTGCCCCTCCCCCCACTCCTTCCCTCTTTCTTCCATGACCTTCTGTCTCTTTCACCAATCGCCCTCCTAGTTCTTTGCTTCATCTCTCCCCTTCCAAGTTTCATCTATCGCCTGGCATTTCTCTCTCCCATCCCTCCACCTTTCAAATCTACTTCTCAGCTTATTTTGTCCAGTCAGCTGAAGGGTTTCAGCCCAAAATATCGACTGTGCTTTTTTTCCCACCGATGCTGCCTGTCGCATATGTGGGGATTCCAAAATGAGCATCAACCCTGGGCTGTTTACTGCACAGTATCCCTTGCCACAAATAGAAGACATTTTTGCATCTTTGGTAGACAGTCAGAGGTTTTCAACGATTGGCTTGTCACAAGACTGTCTGCAAACGGAGATTGAGGAGCTGAGCAGGAACTGTTCCAGTGTAATTGTCTCGCCTTTGGTGTCTCATCAGCCCCAGCAATTTGGCAAAGAGCAATGGGCCAAGTGCTCCAAGGTATCCCAGGAACACAACGTTACCTTGATGGCATCATCGTGACTGGCAAGAATAATGAAGGGCACCTCCAGAACCTTGGTGAAGTGCTTACCAGGCTGAGTGAGTATGGTTTGCATGCAAAAAGAGACAAATGTGCGTTTTTTTAATGAAATCCCATATTATGGGAATGTCACTGACGAGCATGACTTACACAAGCCACAAGAAAAGGTTGAGGCAGTGCCACAGGCAGCCAAACCAGAAAATGTGTCACAACTCAGGCCATACTTGGGCCTTGTAAACTACTACCACTGGTTTCTCCCAAACATCGCTGCAGTGCTGCACCCATTGATCGCACTGTAACAGACAGGAGCAAAGTGGGAATGGTCAGAAAGATGCGAATAAGCATTCATGAGAAGAAAATACTGATAATATCCGATGAACTGCTCACCCATTATGACCCGTCGTTGCCCATCAGACTGGCGTGCGATGCCCCCCCTTATGGCATTGGAGGCATTTTGTCACACACTGTGAGAGATGGATCTGAACGCCTGATTGGATTTTTCAAGATAAGTGAAGCTCATGGAATGCAGTTACGCACAGATTGACCGAGAGGCCCTTAATCTAGTTTGCGGAATAAAGAAGTTCCACCACTACCTCTACAGACCAAAGTTTATGTTAGTGACAGATCACCAGCCCCTTGTGTCCGTTTTCAATCCCAGGAAGCGAATTCCAGTGATGACTGCTTCTCAGTTACAACATTGGGCATTGTTCCAAGGAGCCCACTCTTATGACATGGAGCTCAAGGGCACCAAATAACACAGCAATGCTGATAGCTTGCCACGTCTTTCACTGTTGGCAATTGAAGAGACGTCTTCATACTGTGACCCAGCAGAAGAGTTCCAGAAGTAGACCAGCTGCCGGTAACAAATGCCGAAATACAGAGAAAACAAGGAATGACCCAACATTGTCAAAAGTCTATAACAACACCATGCAAGGATGGGCAGCTCATGGTAACCCGGTGTGTCCAGAGTTCTCAGTGAGACGAGGCCATCTGTCAGTATGTCAAAGAGCACTGACGTCTGGATCTTGTGTCGTGTCTTGCTCTAAACTGCACACCAGAGTGTTAGAGGATCTGCATGAAGGACACCTGGGTACAGTCAAGATTAAGAGTCTCGCTCAGTGCTACATGTATTGGCTGGGATGAAGACTTCACCAAAAGCTGTTTGGGTTGTCAAAAATTTCAAAATGAACCCCCATAGCCACTACTACACCTGAGGGACTGGCCATATTCACCAGAGCAAAGAGTACACATTGACTTTGCTGGGCCATTCATAGACTCCATGTTTCTGATTGCTGTGGATGCTCATTCAAAGTGGCCAGAGGTCGTACCAAAGGAGTCAAACACTTCAGAAAAGGCTGTCTCTGCTCTGAGGACTACCTTCACCAGAAATGGCTTACCAAAACAAATTGTGAGTGACAACAGACCACAATACACATCAGAAGAGTTCAAACTATTCATGAAGAAAAATGGCATCAAACATTTCAAGACACCTCCTCGCCACCCAGCAATGAAAGGATTAGCTGAAAGGTTTGTCCAAACCTTCAAGGAGTCAATTAGAGCGAAGGACGAGGAGGACATTTCTCTACGGCACAAAGTGGACAACTTGCTTTTTGTGTATCAGAACTCTCTTCATGCGATGACAAATCAAACACTTGCAATGCTATTCATGAGGAGGAATCAGAGATCTCGCATCGGTCTTCACTGTGGAAGACACTAGCAGTATGGTGGAAGTTCCATGTGTCAGGGGCATGAAGTGTGTGAAGTTACCATGACTAGAGAGAAAGTTCTTGGGAAACAGAAAGGTCTGAAGGTGGATACATCATCTGGACCAGATGGTTTATACCTAGAATTCTGAAAGAAGTGGCTGAAGAGATTGTGGAGGCATTAATAATGATATTTCAAGAATCAATAGATTCTCGAATGGTTCTGGAAGACTGGAAAATAGCAAATGTCACTCCACTCTTCAATAAGGGAGAGAGGCAGAAGAAAGGAAACTATAGGCTGGTTAGTTTGACCTCAGCGGTTGGCAAGATGTTCAAATCAATTATTAAAGATGAGGTCTCAGGGTTCTTGGAAACAAATAAAATAGGCCAAAGTCAGCATGGTTTCCTCAAGGAAAAATCTTGCCTGACAAATCTGTTGGAATTCTTTGAAGAAATAACAAGCAGGACAGACAAAGGAGAATCAGTTGCTGCTGTGTACTTGGATTTCCAGAGGCCTTTGACAAGGTGCCGCACATGAGGCTTCTTAACAAGTTACGAGCTCATGTTATTATGTGAAAGATTCTAACATGGATAAAGCACTGGCTGATTGGCAGGAGGCAAAGAGTGGGAATAAAGGGAGCCTTTTCTGGCTGGCTGCCGGTGACTAATGGTGCTCCACAGGGGTCTGTGTTGGGACCGATTGTTTTTATGTTATATGTTAATGATTTGCATGATGGAATTAATGGCTTTGTTGTAAATTTTGCAGATGATATGAAGATAGGTGCAGGAGCAGGTAGTTTTGAGGAAGTAGCGAGGTTACAGAAGGACTTACACAGATTAGAAAAATGGGCAAAGAAATAGCAGATGGAATACAGTGTCAGGAAGTCTATGGTCATACACATGGGTAGAAGAAATGAGAGGGTTGACTATTTTCTAAATGGAATGAAAATACAAAAAAACTGAGGTGCAAAGGGACTTGGGAGTCCTTGTGCAGGAATCCCTAAAGGTTAATTTGCAGCTTGAGCCTGTGGTGAGGAAGGCAAATGCAATGTTAGCATTCATTTCAATTGGACTAGAATATAAAAGCGAGGATGTAATGTTGAAATTTTATAAAGCACTGGTGAGGCCTCACTTGGAGTATTGTGAGCAGTTTTGGGCCCCTTATCTTAGAAAGGATGTACTGAAACTGGAGAGGATTCAAAGGAGGTTCATGAAAATGATTCCAGGATTGAATGGCTTGTCATATGAAGAACATCCGATTACTCTGGGCCTGTATCCACTGGAATTCAGAAGAATGAGGGGTGACCTCATTGAAACCTATCGAATGGTGAAAGACCTTGATAGAGTAGATGTGGAGAGGATATTTCCTGCGGGGGAGACCAGAGAGCACAGCCTCAGAATAGAGGGGTGTCCTTTTAAAATGCTGATGAGGAGGAATTTCTTTAGCTAGAGCGTGATGAATCTGTGGAATTCTTTACCATAGGCAGCTGTGGAGGCCAAGTCTTTATATGTATTTCAGGCAGAGGTTGATAGATTCTTCATTGTTTAGAGCATGAAGGGATATGGGGAGACAGCAAGAGACTGGGGCTGAGAGGAAAGTTGGATCAACCATGGTGACATTTTGGAGCAGACTTGATGTGCTGAATGGCCTAATTCTGCTCCTAAATTTTATGGTCCAATGAATGTTTTGTTACATTCCAGTTTTATGTTACATTAATCTAAAGGGAGAGGAAGTGTAATGTATGAATCTATTTCTTTTAGCGCAATGAATCCCTTTAGCACTAATAATTGACTGATAACTAGACATGCGCATTGATCAGTTGTCAACACATGTGCATTGATTTGTTCCCTCTCCTTCTTCGCAATGTGTGCTTTTAATTTAATTGATATGTAGTTGTACAGACACAACAGATTCCATCTTCCCTGCTGCAGATTTTGGAAATTGAAACCACATCTGTTACTTTCCCCTCAGACGCTGTTTGACCTGCTGAGTTCCAAAGGATCGTTTGTTGCTCCTCTTTCAAGGATCCATAGTCTCTTGTGTCAGTCATCCAGTAATAAATGCCTTAATTTATCACAGGCAGTATTTTAAGAAATCCAAAAATAAATTGGGATTATTCTAAATTTATTCTGTCAGCAAGTATAAATGAGGGAGTTAATATATGCAAATTTATCTGCTGGATGTCAACATTATAGGGAGGGCACATGTGGTCTAAAAAAAGTGGAATGAAATCAAACAAACTTCGCTGAATTGAACCTTTCAACATCAACAACATTTAGAGAACAGAGCCACATTCTCATTGATATTATTAGCATGTTACCAACTGTATCAAGATAAAACGCATACGAACTTCATAGAGTTGCACTGCAAAAACTGAAGCTTATTCAATGACTTTCTACTGAGAATAGATTAGAAAGTATGAAATAGCTTTTGGTTTTATTCAGAAATCACATTAGCCATATAACTCAAACCAAATATCAAAGGTCAAGGTTCAAGATTGTTGAATGTTATTTCCAGTACACAAGTGGAAAGGAGAACAAAATATTTGTTACTCCTGATCTGATGCAGCACAAAAAACACAATAAGATAAAGAACACAATAATAATAATAATAAAAGCACAATAAATATCAATACATAAGATAGCTATATATAGTACATACATTGATTGTTTATAATGTGACACTAGACACAGGAGTGTCTGTACACAAGATGACTGACGGGAAATGATAAAGGAGTGGTGGTTGGGATGTGGAGGGATGGGTTAGTGGGTGGATCAGCCTCACTTCTTGGGGAAAGTACCTGTTTTTGAGTCGTTGGTCCTGATTTGGATGCTGTGTAGACTCCTCCCTAGTGAGAAAATCAAAGTCAAGGTAAATTTATTATCAAAGTACATACATGTCACCATATACAGTACTGTGTACAAAAGTCTAAGGCATATACAGTATGTACAGCTAGGATGCCTAAGGCCTTTGCCCAGTACTGTACTTCTCAACATGGAGCGGAGAGCAAGTTTATAAATTTGGAATGGCGAAGGTAGAGCGCCGCGGGAGGGGTGTCGGGCAGGTGGCAGGGAAGGAGTACCAGGGGTGGGGGAGTGGTATGGGTTCAGACACACCCAGCCCTATGAGACCAGACAAGGTCATTTAATTCCACACAATTTGTTTATTGATCATTACAGAACGTCTCTCTGGTGCTTCCCACTTCTTCCCCTCTCCCTTCCCATTCTCAACCATGATTCCCCTCTCCCTGCCCCCTTCCCACTCTCAGCCCACAATACAGACCCAGATCAGAATCAGGTTTATCATCACTCACACATGTCATGAAATTTGTTTTCTGTGACAACAGTACAGTGCAATACATAAAATTATGAGAGAACTGTGCAGAGTCTTGGGCACCCTAGCTATATTTATATATGTATATGCTTAAAACCTTTGCACAGTACTGTACTACCCTGAGATTCATTTTCTTGCAGGTGTTTACAGGACAATAAAGAAGTACAACATAATTTATGAAAATTATACTATATTAGTGTGTAGAATTGACATAGCATTTCCAAATACTTCTGACAATAGCGCTGTAAAAATTGGTAAGTTTTTACAGTATTGATATCGGTAACTATGATGTGAGCCGGAGAATGCCATGTGTAACCTCTCGTTTTTGTTCTCTTAGCGGATGCCAGGGATGATGACAATTCAATTAGCCTGCATGCTCCCTGACAAGGAAGGGCAAACAGATCTGTCCAATCCCAGGTGATCTCTGCTAATGCCTGACACTCCGTGACCAATAGGCTGTCAGCAATCTCCATCCTGTCTTCAGACTTTTGATTCAGTTATTTATTTATCACACATATATCAAAATTACAGAGAAATGTGTTGTTTGCATTAACAGCCAACACACCTAGGGATGTGCTGGGGGCAGCCCGCAAATGTCACCACATACTCTGGTGCTGACATCACATACCCATAATGCTTGGCAGAGCAACACAGAACAAAACAAGCAACAAGAAAAATAAACCATTTCTTTCCTCCCACACTCACAGATATACAAACAGTCCTCCAAGCCAGTCTCCACTCTCCAGTCCCCAGTCTCCGTTCTCTGTTCTCCGTTCTCCAGTCTCCAGTCTCCATTCTTCATTCTTCATTCTCCAGTCTCCAGTCTCCAGTCTCCCATCTCCCGTCTCCCGTCTCCAGTCCCCAGTCCCCAGTCCCAGTCTCCAGTCTCCAGAAGGGAAGAAGCTGTTCCTGAATCGCTGAGTGTGTACCTTCAGGCTTCTGTACCTCCTACCTGATGGTAACAGTGAGAAAAGGATATGTCCTGATTTCCTTCACCACCTGTCCATATTGCTTGCCTGTGGTGTACTGAGCAGCAGCCTAAACTTAGTCCTGACCTCTAACTCTTCCACATCCTTGACCATGAACCCTAACCTGACCTCTAACTCTTCCACATCCCTGTCCACGAACCCTAACCTGACTTCTAACTCTTCCACATCCATCCATAAACCCTAACCTCACCTCTAACTCTTCCACATCCCTGACCATGAATCCTAACCTGACCTCTAACTCTTCCACATCCCTGACCATGAATCCTAACCTGACCCCTGACTCAACTCTCCGTCCCCAAAGCATTCATACAAACTGAAAACACAAGTGTCTGAGCTGCAAGCTCAATGGAGACCGCAGCTAATAGTCATCTTGACCAGTTGCAATTGATTCGGTAACACATTGAAAATCAGATTTACAATAACAGAATCAAGTTTATTATCACCAACATAGGCTGTCAAATTTATTGTTTTGTAGCAGCAGTACACAGCAATATGTCAAAGTTACTCTAGATTATAAAAATGAACAGTATAAAGAAGGAATTGTGAGTTAGTGTTTGTGGGTTCAATGTCCATTCAGAAATCTGATGGAAGAGGAGGAAAAGCTGTTCTTAAATCATTGAGTTTGTGTTTTCAGGCTCCTGTACATCCTTTTCATATGAGAAGAGAGTATGCCACAGATGGTCAGGATATTTAATGATGTACGCTGTCTTCTTGAAGATATCCTTCGTGAGAGGATCCTTATAAAATCGGTCTTTAATAGCATTGAAACCTGGCCAGTGAAAAGATTCTGGAAAAACAAAGAGATGCGCTCTCTGAACTCACTCTGTGGAGCTCAATTTCACCATCTCTATCTTCACACAAATTAGACATTAAGCAGTTCTCTGCTAATTTTCAGAGCAGATTATGCCACGTGGACAGGGCTCTCTGTGGACAGGACTAACTGTGAACAGGTCCCATAGTGGTTGCTGAATATAAATTCACTTTGAACTTTGAACTTTGAATGCCCACAAGAAAATGAATCTTGGATAGTATATGGTAACATATACAGTATGTACTTTGATAATAGATTCACTTTGAACTTTGAACTAACTTCTATGTGACCATGCCTTAAGTTGGAATATGTATTTCCAACTTAGAACCTTTCCTCTTATTTTGGTAATATGATAATATGAATAAAAAATAGCCACCCCTTTGTAATCAGTAAACACTAATTACAATAACCACGCACAGCAGGTTTATATATACATACGTAATAATGTGTAATTATATTTTACATTTAAATACTCTGTTACAAATATACTTGCAACTAAATACATTAACAGATCTTCTTTGCTAAATGACAGGTTTAAAATTCAGCCTTATGATAGTCTTCTCTCAGAGTTTAAGCATCACAAGCCTTTGTTTTCAGGCCATTTTTAGTTTTATGGTAATATTGTTTTATTTTCAGAGATAAACGTTTCTTCCTATGAAAACAAAATCAAGCTAAATTAGGCGTAATTACACTGGCTAGAGGCTAATTTTTTTAACCAACCATCCAAAGCTTTACAGTGACGATGGCAATTACAGTTATTTTGTTGTTCATCAGAGTGGTATTCACAAGTATGAAATCTGTTGAATAGCAACCATTAAAATTTTGAATTTTTATTCCCAATCTAATTAAACATATTGATCCAGTTAAGGAGAAACAAAATGATTTGAATGAAGTTCAAGCTCTGTTTATTTTTCCCCTGCAGTAGTTTATCATTGATTAATAACAAGAATTATGGCCTCCTGTTCCGCCATTCCACCATGGCTAATTTATTATCCTTCTCAACCCCATTTTCTGCTTCCTCCCAGTAATCTTTGATGCCCTGACTAATCAAGAACTTGTCAACCTCCACTTTAAATACACTGATGACTTGACCTCCATAGCCACCTGCAGCAAATGGATTCCAAAGTTTCATCGCCCTCTGGCTAGAGAAATTCTTCCATCTCTGTTCTAAAGGGACATCTTTTCATCCTTGTGCCCTGAGGTTGTGCCCTCTAGTCCTAGATTCCCTCATGACAGGAAATATCCTCTCCAAATTCACTCTATCTTGGCCATTTCAATATTTGGTAGGTTTCCATGAGATCCCACCTTCTTCTTCTAAACTCCCATGAGTACAGGTCCAGAAACATCAAACAGGCCTCATATATTAACCCTTTCATTTCCAGAATCATCCTCATGAACTTCCTCTGGACCTTCACGTCCTTTCATAGATAAAGGGCCCAATACTGCTCACAAAACTCCAGTTATGGTCTGACCAATGCCTTATAAAACTTCTGCATTCCACCCTTGCTCTTATATTCTAGTCCTCTCAAAATGAATGCAAATAATCCAAATGCTTTCCTCACCATCAACTCAATCTGCAAGTTAAACTTTATAGATCCCTGCATGAGGACTCCCAAGTCCCTTTGCACCTCTGATTTCTAAACTTGGTAACCTGACTTTAACTAGTGCTCAGACAGTGTTAACTAGTGCTTTCCATTTAGGCCCCCTGCGTGTCTGAACTCCATTGCGATTTTACAGTCAAAGTCAAAGTAAATTTATTATCAAAGTACATCTATGCTCAGTGGCCACTTTATCAGGTACACCTGTACACCTGTACATTAATGCAAATATCTAATCAGCCAATCACATGACAACAACTCAATACATGAAAGCATTCAGACATGGTCAAGAACTTCTGTTGTTGTTCAGATCAAACATCAAATGGGGAAGAAATGTGATCTAAGTGACATTGACCGTGAAATGATTGTTGGCGACAGACAGGGTGGTCTGAGTATCTCAGAGAGTGCTGATCTCCTGGGATTTTCACTCACAACGGTCTCTAGAGTTTACAGAGAATGGTGCAAAAAAAAACATCCAGTTAATGGCAGTTCTGTGGGAGAAAACTCCTTGTTAATGAGAGAGGTCAGAGGAGAATGGTCCAAGCTGACAGGAAGGCGACAGTAACTCAAATAACCAGGTGTTGCAACAGTGGTGTGCAGAAGAGCATCTCTGAATGGACAACACGTTGCACCTTGAAACGGATGGACTACAGCAGCAGAAGACTATGAAGAGGGGGTACAGGAGGTAATTAATAACATGGCTACTCAGTGTATGTCACCATATTCTACTTTGAGATTGATTTTCTTGCAGACGTTTAAGGGAAAATAATCAAATACAGTAGAATTTATGAAAAAAAACTATTTATAAATGAAGGCTGGCAACCAATGTGTAAATAAAAAAATTGAGCAAATAAAATCAGTGTGTGAGCGTTCTACTGTAGCAGGAATGCCAAGTGTGTTGAATGCTGATTGACATACCACGCACACCCAATGGACCGTCAATAAGCACATTACACGCATGACAAGGTCGTACATGTATTTTTGCTGATCATACCGCATAATCGGTTTTCCATTGCAAACTCTGTGCTTTGCAACAGAATTTCCAGCCTATAAAAATTTGCAGCACGTTTAACCCAGCTCATCTATGCAGAGTTTTTATTTCGAGAGAAACTGCCTCTCATTCTCTCTAACCCCGGCAGCACACACATCTGCCCCATTCTCTTTAATCCCAACAACACACACATCTGTCCCTTTCTCCTTTCACCAACACGCACATCTGTCCCTTTCTCCATAACCCCCACACCACACACATCTGTCCTTTCTCCTTTCTCCAACATCACACACATCTGTCCTTTCTCCTTAACCCCAACAACACACACACATCTGTCCCATTCTCCTTTCTCCAACATCACACACATCTGTCCCTTTCTCCTTAACCCCAACAACACACACATCTGCCCCTTTCTCCTTTCTCCAACACAACACACACATGTCCCTTTCTCCTTAACCCCAACAACACATACATCTGTCCCATTCTCCATAACCACAACAACACACACATCTGTCCCTTTCTCCATAACCCCAACAACACACACCTGTCCCATTCTCCTTAACCCCAACAACACACACATCTGTCCCTTTCTCCATAACCCCAACAACACACACATCTGTCCCATTCTCCTTAATCCCAACACACACATCAGTCCCATTCTCCTTCACACACTTTAACACCCCTTTAAACACATTTGTACTGTTAACTGTTGTATTATATATTTATAATCTTCATTCATTTATGCATCGTGGATTTATTAACAAGAATATCAGTACTTGGATTCATTGAAAACTACAGCACAGAAGCTGATCCTTTGTGAGCCATCTAGTCCATGCCAAATCATTATTCTGCCTCGTCCCATCAACCTATATCTGGACCATAGCCCCCCATACCTCTCCCATCCCATGTATTTATCCAAATTTTTGGTAAATGTTGAAATCGAACCAGCATCCACTACTTCTGCCAGCAGCTTGTTCAACACTTTCACCATGATTTGAGTGAAGAAGTTCCCCTTAAAATTTTCACCTTTCACACTTAACCTAGGACATAGTCTCACCAAATCTCAGTTCAAATACTCCGCCTGCATTTACCCTATATGTACCCCTCATAATTTTGTATACCTCTATCAAATCTCCTCTTATTTTCCCACACTCCAGGGAATGAAGTCTGAACCTACTCAACCTTTTCCTATAACTGAAGTCTTCAAGTCCCGGAAATTTTCTCTGCACTCTTTCAATCTTACTAATATCTTTTCTCTCAGTAGGTGACCAAAACTGTATACAATACTCCAAATTATGCCTCACCAATATTTTAGACAACTTCATCTTAACATCCCATTTCCTGTACTGAGTACATTGATTTATGAAGGCCAATGTGCCCAAAGCTTTCTTTATGATCCTATCTACCTGTGACGCCACTTTCTAGGAACTATGGATGTGTTCCCAGATCTACCACACTCTTCAGTGCCCAATTGTTCACTGTGTAAGTCAAAGCTCAAAGTTCAAAAATAACCAATAAAACAATAAAGCAAATAACCAATGAAAGACCACACCAACAAGGAGGACAAAAGACAATAAACTTTGCAAATATCAACAGAAAGAAAAAAATAAATAAGCAATAAATATTGAGAACATAAAGAGTCCTTGAAAGTGAGTCCAAAGTTTGTAAGAACAGTTCAGTGATGGAGTGAGTGAAGTTATCCCCTCTGGTTCAGGAGCCTGATGGTTGAGGGGTAATAACTGTTCCTGAACCTGGTGGTGTGAGTTCTGAGGCTCCTGTACCTTCTTCCTGATGGCAGCAGCGAGAGGAGAGCATGGCCTGGGTGGTGAGGGTCCCTGATGATGGATGCTGCTTTCCTGTGACAACGCTCTGTGCAGATGTGCTCACTTGTAGGGAGGGCTTTACCTATGATGGAATTGGCTATATCCAACTACGTTTGTAGGATGTTCTGTGCAAAGGCATTGGTGCTTCCATACCAGACTGTGATGCAGCCAGTCAGTATGCCCCCTGCTGCCCTGCCTATCCGGGTTTTCCCTCATGAGGTGTAACTGCTCACAATTGTTTTTGGAAAGGGAAGGTACCACTGTGCTCTCCTCCAACCTCCAAAGCACTCACACAGAGTTTACAGAGTAATTAAGAGACAACTGGACTTGTATGCATCTGGTACCTAGGAAATACCACACAAACTAAAATCATCTGCCTCTTACTAATGTCACTCTTACCATTTTTCGATTCTGGCATATTTACTCAATTAACAAACTGAGTCTAAGCTTCTCACTGCCATGTCTCATGTCTCTGGATTTGTAAGTCTGACCTCTGGATTAATTGTCTGATTGCTGATTGGGATGACACAGTTTTCTGGCGATTAGTGTAATGCAATTACATCGGCAGCAAACCAGGTTCATTTCCACCGCTGACTGTAAGGAGCTTGTAAACTCTTCCCGTGACGTATGGATTTCCTCCGGGTGCTGTGGTTCCCTCCCACACTCCAAGGACCTACCGGTTAGTAGGTTAATTGTTCACATGGGTGTAATTAGACAGCAGAGACCCATTGGGCCTATTACTAAAAAATTATTCTTTAAACTGCTGTGCCTTATCGCAAGGGACTGTCCAAGATTAGATTTTTTCTGGTCAGATTATGCTACTGGGATTTGGCTATGTGCAAATAAAAAGTTGGGGAACTTAATAAAAGATTTTTCCTTGTATCAATTTTATCATAAGACCATAAGACTAAGCAGAGTTCACTGCCAAGAAGGCCCACCAGCGCCTTTACTTCCTGAGAAAACTAAAGAAATTGGGCCTGTCCCCTAAAACCCTCACTAATTTTTATAGATGCACCGTAGAAAGCATTCTTCTAGGGTGCATCACAACCTGGTATGGAAGTTGTCCTGTCCAAGACCGAAAGAAGTTGCAGAAGATCATGAACACGGCGCAGCACATCACACAAACCAATCTTCCGTCCCTGGACTCATTTTACACCGCACGCTGTCAGACCAGTGCTGCCAGGATAATCAAGGACACAACCCACCCAGCCAACACACTTTTCATCCCTCTTCCCTCCAGGAAAAGGCTCAGGAGCTTGAAGACTCGTACGGCCGGATTTGGGAACAGTTTCTTCCCAACTGTGATAAGACTGCTGAACGGATCCTGACCCGGATCTGCGCCATACCCTCCAAATATCCGGACCTGCCTCTCGGTTTTTTTGCACTACCTTACTTCCCATTTTTCTGTTTTCTATTTATGATTTATAATTTAAATTTTTAATATTTACTAATTTTTACTATTTTTAATATTTTTAATATTTAATATTTGTAATCCAGGGAGTGTGAAGTGCAGAATCAAATATCGCTGTGATGATTGTACGTTCTAGTACCAATTGTTTGGCGACAATAAAGTATAAAGTATAAAATGTAGGAGGAGAATTGGGCCATTCAGCCCATTGAGTCTGCTTCATCATTCAATCATGGCTGATTTATTATCCCTCTCAATCCCATTCTCCCGCTATTTCCCCATAACCTTTGACGCCCTGACTAATGTAAAACCTATTAACCTCTGCTTTAACCTATTACCCAATGGCTTGGCCTCCACAGCCGTCTGTGGCAATGAATTCCACTACCCTTTGGATAAAGAATTTCCTCCTCATCTCCATTCTAAAGGGACATCGTTCAATTCTGAGACTGTGCCCTCTGGTCCAACTGACCTGAAAAAATCCATAATTCATTGTAACCATCAAAAAAGAGGAATAAATAATAATAATAAAAAAAGAAAACAACAGGGGTTTGTTGTCTGCATTTATTTTATTCTAAGACTGAATACAAGTATGACAAATAAATGGACAAAATATTATTACCATATATACAAATGTGTTTGCTGCAGACTTTGGATGGAAGGTAAGAAAATGTATTTTCTTACAGAAGTTACCCAAGATTTAATACGTAATCAGGTAAAACCAAGTTCAGGCACTTAAAAGGAGATCAGGACCATTCAATGCCGGGTTGTGCTTCATCTTAGGAGTGGCTGGGTAAAAGGGAGCGATCAGTCGCTGCTGTTCAACTCAGCCCAGAGGTCCCCATCAACACCTCACTAGCTGCTTAGTAATAAAGCACTGTGTTCCCCTGTTAAAATTGTCCTTGATGCAGCCATTTGGTAAAGCAGCATTTTCTTTTTCTAAGGACACACACAAAGTGCTGGAGGACGCTGGAACTTGGTACTGGGGTGGTACAGTAGCGTAGCGGTTACCACGAAGCATCACGGTGCCAGTGACCCGGGATTCAGTTCTCGCTGCTGCCCGTTAGAAATTTGTACATTCTCCTGTGGCCCCACGGGTGCTCAGGTTTCCTCTAACATTCCAAAGACATACAGGTTAGGGTTACACACACACAAAATGCTGGTGAACGCAGCAGGCCAGGCAGAATCTATAGGAAGAGGTACAGTCGATGTTTCGGGCCGAGACCCTTCGTCAGGACTAACTGAAGGAAGAGCTAGTAAGAGATTTGAACTGAAGGAAAAGCTAGTAAGAGATTTGAACTTTCAAATCTCTTACTAGCTCTTCCTTCAGTTAGTCCTGACGAAGGGTCTCGGCCTGAAACGTCGACTGTACCTCTTCCTATAGATGCTGCCTGGCCTGCTGCGTTCACCAGCGTTTTTTGTGTGTGTTGCTTGAATTTCCAGCATCTGCAGATTTCCTCATGTTTGTGGGTTAGGGTTAGTAAGTTGCTATTTGGCGCCGTAAGAATGGTGACACTTCTCTCCTCGGAATGTGTTGGTCGCCGTCACAAACAACGTATTTCACTGTATGTTTCAAAATAAATGTGACCCATAAAGCTAATCCTTCAGCTTTAATCTTTAAAAATATGTCTGACCTGCTGATCTCCTCCAACATGGTGTGTTTGTTGTTCAAGATTTCCGGCATCTGCAGAATCTCTTGTGTTTCTCACCGGTTGTTGACAACATCATCAGATGCAGTTTCAGCTGTAAGGTGTGTCTCTGTCTAAGTGTCTTTTTGACTGTGAAAGTGAGTGCTGGCATTATAATTCTGCATGGGGATTACCAGTCAAACTTAAACCTTTCCTTACCCCTTGTTGAGAAAACCATCTATTCAGAACGTACCCAAAGTGCATCATAGAATCCTCATGCAATTCAAACAGTTAATTCACATTAAGGGTATTTGTAGTTGGAACTTTTCTCAAAAATTCCATTGTAGCAGGTCAATAAAATGTTCTAGACTGAGATAGATCAGCCTAGATAGGTAGCTTAGACAGGTATCAGTCTATATGGATGAGTTAGACAAGATAGATGTGGACTGAGATAGATCAGTGTAGATAGCTTAAAGTGATACATATCTGTCTATATAGATGAGTTAGACAAGATCGATGTTCTAGAATGAGATCAATCAGTCTAGATAGATGCAGTAAACACAAAATAATCTGCAGATGCTGGGGTCAAAGCAACACTCACAACACGCTGGAGGAACTCAGCAGGTTGGGCAGCATCCATGGAAACGATCAGTCAACGGCCCGAAACATTGACTGATCGTTTCCATGGATGCTGCCCGACCTGCTGAGTTCCTCCAGCGTGTTGTGAGTGTTAGATAGATACAGTAGATGATGGTTAAGAGGTAAACTGGGAGCAAAGTAATTTTTCAGGTACAGGTCAGTTCTGCTGTAACGAAATTGCAGAACAGGTTTAAGAGAATGAATATTATATTCCTGCTTCATAATCCTTACTTCACAAATCCACAAACATATCACTGGAGAAAGAAAGCTATGTTCACCTTGCAACTCAGGTCAAATAGGCTGCAGGCGGTCACTGAGAATCTCAATTCCCCTTGTCACTACAATAGTCCCACCTTTACCTTGCCAATGAGACCACCGTATGTCAGAGAGGAACTGAACAGCAGACACAAAATGCTGGAGGAACTTAGTGAGTCAGGCTGCATCTATGGAGGGAAATGAACAGTTGGCATTTTGGGCTGAGACCCTTCATTGGAGCTGGGAAGGAAAGGAAGGAAGGGGCAAACTCTCTCCTGCTCTCAACCATCACTATAGCTTTATTTATATTACTTCTCACACGTACATCGAAACATCGGAACTTTTTAGTGAAATGCGTCGTTTGTGTCAACAACCAACACAGTCTGAGCATTGTGCTGGGGGCAGCCCACAAATGTTGCAATGCTTCCAATGCCAACATAGCATGCCCACAACTTACTAACCCTAACCCCAACATCCTTGGAATGTGGGAGGAAACCAGAGCACCTGGAGGAAACCCACGTGGTCACAAGGAGAAAGTACAAACTCTTTACAGACAGCAGTGGGATTGAACCCAAATTGCCAGCACTGTAACAGCATTGTGCTAACCGTTATGCTACTGTACCACCCCAGATAGACTTAAAGACTAGAAGACCTGCCAGCTTTTATTCATTCCCCTCCCTCCACCTTCTTTTTTTGCCTTGTGTCCCCTTCTTTTACACTCCAGATGAAGGGTCTTTGCCCAAAACATCAACTGTATATTCCTTTCCATAGATGCTGCCTGACCGGTTGAGTTCCTCCAGCATTTTGTGTGTTTTGCTAAGGATTTCAAGCATCTGCAGAATCTCTTGTGTCAGAGAGGAATTAAAGGTCCTGCTTTTCAACACGACTGTCAGCCACAGCTATAAATGAATTCTGATACTGACTAAGCTGTTTGTTCAGACTAGTTGAGAGATTTTGTTCTCACGGCGTAGGGCAGGGCAGCCAGTGGACACACACCAGTTATGCCTGGGTAAAAGTAATTCAAAAAAGTTTTTTTAAAATCTATTTTGAGTTATAGGGAAAAGTTGAATAAGTTAGGACTTTATTCCGTAGAGCATAGGGGAATGAGGGGAGATTTGATAGAGGTAAACAAAATTGGGTGGCAGGGTGGAGATACATTTCTACCAAAGGAGGTATAAGGTGCTCCTTCCCTCCACTAGCCTGTAGGTTATCCTAGGGCAAGGTGTAGCACCTGCATAGCCGCCCAATTAAAGTCACGTGAAACCATGGGAAGAGATGGTGGATGGTCGTATGAGCAACCGGTGCAAATCACAAGTCCTGGTTATGCGACCGCTAACACCAGGCAGACAATCTCTGGAGAGTATTGATAATGGCTGAGGTTAACCACCTTTTAAGACACTGCCCAGAAGAAGACAATGGCTAACTACTTCTGTAGAAAGATTTGCCAAGAACGATCACGGTCATTGACTATAATCGCCCTCGTCATATGACATGGCACATAATGATGATGAAGATACAAATTTATGAGGGGTATAGATAGGGTAAATGCAAAAAGGCTTTCTCCACTGAGGGTGAGTGGGACTACAACTAGAGGTCATGGAATAAGGGTGAAAGGTGAAATGTTTAGGGGAAACATGAGGGGGGACTTTCTCAGAGAGTGGAGAGAGTATGAAATGAGCTGCCAGCAGAGGTAATGGATTCTGGTACAATTTCAACATTTAAGAGAAACTTGGATAGATACATGGGTAGTAGGGGTATGGGGGGGCTATGGTTCAGGTGCAGGTTGATGGGACTAGGCAGATTAACAGTTTGGCAGGGACTAGATGGGCCAAAGGGCCTGTTTTTGTGCTGTAGTGTTCTATAACTCTATAGATATGTTACATTCCTTTATTGATCTTGGATATCACATTCCAAGTTCACTTTGGTGGAAGCAAGCATTTTAGAAGAATTTTGTTCTTTATATGAATTAACACAGGAGGCTGACAGAGCCAGACATTATTCCTATTGTGACTCTAAACAGGGATCGAAAGGTTATTTCGATTCTAGCGCCATTTTTAGAATGCCAGCTATGCAAAGGCTAGGACCCTAACCTTTGTTAGCCACGACTCCTGATCAGCTGGTTATAGATAGCCCGCAAATGAGGATTCAGATCTATTCTTGCCCTTCCCTGCTGTTTGTTTTTAGTAGGCAGCCTGACAGAAACGTTTCCCAAGAATAGTTGTCCTCGTCTTCTGCTCCTTACTGACCTTTCCCTTTCTTTGATCATTATTTTCTCAGCCCGGAACCTTTACCCAGCTGGTCTGCAGTTGAAGGCATTGTGCAGTCAGCTAACACCAAAGTGCTTTTTTATTATTTATTAATCCAGTACAGTAATGAGCCTGTGCTGCCCAATTACGTACATGTGACCAAATAGGCTACGAACCCGAACGTCTTTGGAATGTGGGAAGAAACAGGAGAAGCCAGAGGAAACCCATGCAACGTGGGGAAAACGGACAAACTCCCTAAAGACAGCGACAGGAATTGAACCCGTGTTGCTGTCAAGGTAATTGCAAACCGTGACACTACTGGGATCGGTGTGGTCCGTGGGTGCGTGGAATACCCTGCCAGGGGTGGTGGGAGAGGCAGACGCATTAGGGACATTTAAGAAACTCTTAGATAGGCACGTGGATGATAGAACAACGGAGAGTTATGTAGGAGGGAAGTTTAGACTGATCTTAGACTAGGTTAAAAGGTTGGCACAAAACAGTGGGCTGAAGTGTCTGTACTGTGCTGTAACATCTATGTTCCACGTTGTACGTCCTATGTTCTCCGTTCTGTGTTCTACACTCTATGTTCTACATTTATGCTCCATAGTCTACATTCCATGCTTTAAGGTGCAGACACTGAGTCTGAGGTCACTTCTCCAAGTTGGTCTCATTTTTTCCTTACTTTTCCTCTGACAGCCCACTGGGCATACTTAGAAGATGTCCCCCATGTCAATCTGAAACAGACAAGTATATGCAGAGAGGGAAGAAAAAGTTTACCACCCCTTGTAGCAGTCGCTTCCACTTTACAATGTCACCTTTCAAACGATGAGCTCAGAATCAGGGGTTCCCAACCTTTTTATGCCATGGACCAATACCCTTAAGCAAGGAGTCCATGGACCCAAGGTTGGGAACCCCTGCGAGCACAATGACGAATCAAAGCATTCCAAACATTACCCTTCACATGCTTCTGACATGAACCAACTGAGGCCTCGTAAGGGATTGGCCAGACTGCATTTAGTATTGTGAGCAGCTTTGGGCCCCACGTCTGAGAAAGGATGTGTTGCCATTGGAGAGGGTCCAGAGGAGATTCACAAGAATGATCCCAGGAATGAAAGGGTTAACGTATGATTTGCATTGATGTTCTTAGGCCTGTGTTCGCTGGAGTTTAGGAGAATGCAGAGGGATCTCATTGAATACTGCTGAATATTGAAAGGCCTAGATAGAGTGAACATGTAGAGAATAATTCCTACAGTGGGAGAGTCTAGGACCAGAGGACACAGTCTTAGAATATGAGCATGTTCCTTTAGAACAGAGATGAGGAGGAACTGCTTTAGCTAGAGGGTGGTGAATCTGGGGAATTCCTTGCCACAGTTAGCTGTGGAGGTCTCGTCATTGGGTATAATTAAAGCAAAGGTTGATGGGTTCTTGACTAGTACGGGCATCAAAGGTTATAGGGAGAAAGGGGTTAGGAGGTAAGATAAATCCACCGTCATGGAATGGTGAAGCAGACTCGATTTGCCAAATGGTCTAATTCTGCTCCTCTTGTTTTATGGAACCAGTTATCGTCTGGGTGGAACCACAGGTAGTGTTAGCTTACTTACTTTGTACATCTTCCGTTTCACTATAGTAATTGGGGAGGTTGCGGGGGGTTACTTAACTCCTGTTTAATATACATAATGTCACATGAAATGTGAATACCATTCATATCACTGAGCTTCGGAAACCTTCGATTGTTTCGTACCTAGGGAATCACTAGTCATAATTGCTGCTGATTAAAGTGTTTGTCAAGATGAAGAATTCTCCATCTTTGCTATACATTCAGTGACCACTTTATTAGGTCATTAATACACATATGTAAGCAGCCAATCATGGGGCAGCAACTCAATGCATAAAAGCACGTAGACATGGTCAAAAGGTTCAGTTGATGTTCAGAGCAAACATCAGAATGGGGAAGAAATGTGACCGTGGAATGATTGTTGGTGCCAGATGGGGTGGTTTGAGTATCTCACAAACTGTAGAACTCCTGAGATTTCCATGCACAATAGTCTCTGGAGTTTATTGAGAATGGTGCAAACAAAAAAATCATCCAGTGAGTGGCAGTTCTGTGGGCAAAAACATCTTGTTAATGAGAGAGGTCAGAGGAGAATGGCCAACTGGTTCAGGCTGACAGGCAAGTGACAGTAACTCAAATAACTTTGCGTTGCGACAGTGATGTGCAGACGAGCATCTCTGAACACTCAACATGTCAAACCTTGAATTGGACGGACTTCAGCAGTAGAAGACCATGAACAAACGCACAGTGGCCACTCTATTAGATACAGGAGGTATCTAATAAAGTGGCCAATGAGTGTACTTAGGAAGCCTTTTTACTGCAATGAGATGTCTTAATCTAGATTTTTTTTTTAGAAATCACGGCCCGCAATTTCACTGCAGTTAGACCTGTTGGCTACTTCCCTGTTGAGAGGGGATGATTTATATAGACACAGAATAATCTCCATTTTAAAACCTTTTTATGAAAGCATTTCACAGCTCATTATAGCACAGTACTGATGTCATCTGATTCCTCTGGCTTCTTTTGCTTGCTCGGGAGTGACTTTAAATATTCAAGGTGCCTCCTTGCGTCTTCTTGGTTCTGACGCACATAGTACACCACATATGAAATCACCATGGTGAACCAGCCGAACATGGTGACCAGCATCGCTACGTCAGTCGTCTTTTTGGACAGGTTACAGAGGTCGGCCTCGTTGGCAGCGCTGAGGAAGGGCTTGCCCGTGTGCTGCTCCAGGACGGCAGTCTCACAGATGATGTTGTTGGCCGTCTCGTGCTTGGAGGGCATGTCGCGAAGTACCTGCTGGAGGGTGCAGTCGCAGTGCCACGGGTTGTCAGAAATCTGGGCTCTGCCCTTGAGCTTGCTGAAGGTGTCCTTGTGGACGCTTTTGATCTTGTTGTTTGAAAGATCAAGCGTCTGCAAAGTGTCAGCCACCCCTTTGAATGCCCGCTCCTCTATGGACTCGATAGCATTCTTGGACAGATTCAGTACTTTGAGATGGTGCAGGTCTTTGAAAACCTCATTGGGAACAGACCTTATTTGATTCGAGTCCAAGTAGAGTAAGGCGGTGTCTGGGGGAAGGTCCTTGGGAATCTCTTTAAGGTTTGCGTTGCTACAGCTTACGTTCAGGCTGCTGGCATGAGAACACAGACAGCCTTTGGGACACATGCTGGTGGAGTGAAAGCACAATGTCAAGAGCACAAAACCCTGCAGCAGAAAATACGTGGAGAGGGAACGAGCTAGGAACAGGTCCATCAGCTTCATGCTGAGATGTCTGCATAATCACATGGCCAATTACTTCATCCAACAATGTGCATGCAGAGTGCGGAAATAATCCTTTGCTCTTCAGAAAGCATTTTGGTCCGGTCACTCTGTCCACTTACATGGCATCAAAAGTGTTATATCTGAAAGAGAATTGCATGGACGTTAGATGTGATACAGCCAAGTTTAAGTGCACAGTTTATTTAACATACAGACTATTTATTAATTTATTTAGATACAGTGTCAATCAGATCCTTTGATCCCAAGTGCCTGTGTCCTCACTATATTGTCCTATCGTTTTATGACAATGCATTGGGCACTAAGTTGTATTGTTTATGAGCAATAGTCCCTTAAAACTGTAACATTAAGGCAGTGGAAATTTTGACACACTATTTTGTTGGTAATGGAATACATAGTTTTCCAGGCATTGCACAGTAAGTCTTCTAGATGGTGGAACAATTATTTTGATTCCATTAAACAAATTAAATGAAACTTGAAGTGGAATTTATTTTTACCTACACAAGTAGATGTACACAAAACTATGAGGGGTAAAGAGAGGGTAAATGCAAACAGGCTTTTTCCACTAAGGTTGGGCGGGACTACAACTAGAGGTCAAGCGTTAGGGATGAAAGGTGAAATGTTTAGGGGGAACATGAGGGAAAATTTCTTCACTCAGAGGGTGGTGAGAGTGTGGAATGAGCTGCCAGCACACAAGCTCAATCTCAACATTTAAGAGAAGTTTAGATAGGTACATGGATAGTAGGGGTATGGAGGGCTATGGCCCCAGGACAGGTCAATGGGAGTAGGCAGTTTAAATGGTCCAGTGTACACTCGATGGGCCAAAGGGCCTGTTTCTGTGTTGTACTTTCCTATGACTCTGAGACGCTATGACCCACAGGTACAATGAAAAACTTTCTTGCAGCAAGTTACTAAATGATGGTGATTAGGGTTTTGCCAGCTGGTTCAAGGACGGAATGGCTGAATTGAGGTAAATTATAAATATATGTGAGGTAGATGTTCTTGTGCCTGATGATGCGGGACTTTAGGCTTCTGTATCTACACTCAGTGCCAGTTTACTAAATAGACCTGCTCGTTAATGCAAATACCTCATCAGCTAATCATCTGGTACCAACTCAATGCATAAAAGCATGCAGACATGGTCAACAGGTTCAGTTGTTGTTCAGACCAAACATCAGAATGGGGAAGAAATGTGATCTAAGTGACTTTGTGGAACGAATGTTGGTGTCAAACGGGTTGGTCTGAGTTTCTCAGAAACTGCTGGTCTCCTGGATTTTCATGCACAACAGTCTCTAGAGTTTACAGAAAATGATGCAAAACACAAAAAAAATCATCTAGTGAGTGGCAGTTCTGTGGGTGAAAACGCTTTGTTCATGAGAGAGGTCAGAGGAGAATGGCCAGACTGGTTCAAGCTGACAGGAAAGTGACAGTAACTCAAACAACCACACATTACAACAGCGGTGTGCAGAAGAGCTCAACATGTCAAACCTTGAAGTGGATGGGCTACAGCAGCAGAAGATCATGAACGTACACTCAGTGGCCACTTTATTATGTATAGGGGACACCTAATAAAGTGGCCACTGGGTGTATTTGATGGTCATGCTGTGAGTGTTGAGGACATTTTGCAATGAGGCAGCTGAATGTTTGTGATGTGCCCGGTGACAGCAGGCTGCAACAGCTTGTCTAACAGATGGCAAACCCGGGGAAGGAGTCTGGTTGGGTGGATCATGTCACGTACTGTGTCAGGCCTCACTCGCCAGCTGGATGGAACTCTCCTTCTGGAGAACGTTCTGGGAGGTGTACGTAAGGAACCGGTATGTTCCCAGTCAGCCCAGGAGGTTACCATCACCACAAATTAAACTTAGGTCCTCCTTGCTCACTTGTTCATGAATGTGAAAGATCTTAGAGCACTGGTTTGAATAAGATCAATTATCTCCAGAGTCTAAAACTTGAGTCAAAAACAAAATCTCCTGGATCTTTGCTACAGGGACTTGACCACACTTTATAGGCTGGAGGATATTTTGGCACATCCCAAAAGGACACACAGTCTCTATCTTACAAGACAATATGTCGTCATTTTAATCAAAATCTCTAGGTTCTGAGCTCTTTGAAATTCACCCACTTCATTTCAGCAACAGAATTCTCAATGTACATTACACAAAGACACTCCTGCAATCCTATCTTCAAACCTGAAAATCAGTTATGAAAAAGTGTGTGCAATTAGCTCAAGTCACAAGGAACTCGTTCAATATTTGACCTACAAAATAGGCAGAGAGGGGACCTAAGCATCAGAGATTCTGCAGATGCTGGAAATCCAGAGCAAGACACACAAAATTCCAGAGGAACTCAGCAGGTCAGGAAGCATGCGTGAAAATGAATAAACAGTCGACGTTTCAGGTCGAGACCCTTCTTCGGGACTGGAAAGGAAGGGGGAAGATGCCAAAATAAAAAGGTGTGTGGAGGGGAAGGAGGACTAGCTAGAAGGTGATAGGTGAACCCAGGTAGGTAGGAAAGGTAAAGGGCTGAACATAAAGGAATCTGATAAGAGAGGAGAGTGAATCATAGGAGAAAGGGAAAGAGGAGGGAACCTAGGGAAGATGATAGGCAGGTGAGAAGAGGTAAGGGGCCAGAGTGTGGAACAGAAGAAGAGGGGAAAAAAATTTACTGGAAGGAGAAATCGATGTTCATGCCATTAGGTTGGAGGCTACCCAGACAGAATATAAGGTGAGGAGGACTGCAATACCGGAATGGGAATGGGAATGAGAATCAGAATTAAAATGTTTGGCCACCAGGAAGTTCCAGTTGAGATGGAAGGAGTGGAGGTGCTCGATAAAGCGGTCTCTCAATTTACGACGGCTCTCATCAATGTGAAGGAGGTCACTGCGGGAGCTCTCTTTACAAATAGACGGCCCCAGCAGTTTCACAGGTGAAGCGTTACCTCACCTGGAAGGACTGTTTGGGGCCTTGAATGGAGGTGAGTGAGGAGGTGAATGGACAGGTGTAGCATTGTTTCCGCTTGCAGAAATACGTGCCAGTAAGGAGATTAGTGGGGAGGGACAAATGGACAAGGAAATCATGGGGGCACGATCCCTGCCTCCATGAGAGTGAGGGAGAGGTAAAAATATGATTGGTGGTAGGATCCCTTTGGAATTTACGGAAAATGTCGCTTTGGATGTGAAAGCTAATGGGGTGGTAGTTAAGGGCATGGGGA